>NW_027266277.1:15108067-15420567 GCF_022045235.1 Haliotis cracherodii | reverse complement strand
GGTTCCAGGGTAATATGGGTCCTCAGGTCTTCATTGTTGGTCATAAAGAAGATTACATTGGGAACCCGTGGGAGAAAGAAGCTCTAATTGGTCCAGAGCTGCCTATTGTGATTGCAACAGGCGTCTCCAAGGATCGGATGGTCAGACTCGGTGACTTGGTTGATGGCGGGTCAACGTTCACCGAGCGTGGATCATTGCTCATAACATCAATCACTGGATTCTCGATTAGATATTGCAGACCAAACTAGAAAAACCCGCATTCCGGGCGAGAGCCTAGGTCCCAGCAATCGATTCTTCTTGTAATAAAGAGGCGACTAATGGAATCGGCTGGTCGGGCTCGTTGACTTTGTTGACTGTCATCATGGTCTTGATCACTGGATTGTCTTAACCAGATTCAATAATTTACAAACAACTGAGCGCAAAGTTAACAACAACAAAAAACAAATTTAAAGAGAATGAAATGAAAACAAAACTCCAATCGTCTGTTTCAACGGGATCAGTTCTAAACATTTTCCAAGACAACGCACTCACACATGCAAAGTCAAACAGATGATGGTCTGATAATTATTGGACCAAAATACAGAAGAAACTAAAGCAAACATATGATTGACAAAATGTTTAACTGTCAAAATTCTAAATGATCAATACCTTGTAGTTTCTTGTATGCAAAATCGCGATATAGCTGCAATATTACCGATGCGATTGTAAAATCATAACTCACTCACTCATGTATGCAAAATAGAGTCCTCCGTAGACAAACCCCTGCGAGCATCTTCTTGACGCGATACTGATCTCATCACTGGTAGATTCTCCATATATGGGATTCCCAAAGCGATTTACTGTTCATAATCCTTTTGACTGCATGCATAACGGTCCCGTGAAGATCCGGACAGTGAATAGGTCATCAGCAACCAATGCTTGCCATAACAGGCGACTATGCTTGTCGTAGGCGGCGACTAACGGGATCGGGTGGTCAGGCTTGCTGACTTGTTTGATGCATGTCATCGTATCCCATTTGCGTGGATCGATGCTCATGGTGTCAATGACTGGATTATTTACAGACTGCCGTCTTATAGCTGGAATATTGCTGAGTGCGGCGTTAAACAACAAATAAACAAACAAAAAGCATACATACGAAGAAGGATATCACTGTTAAAGATAACATCGCATTGCTCTCCGGCCACAAATGATAACAAGAAATCATTTAACTGAGTTGCATTGTTAATTTAATATACAATGTAATTATATTCCAATTTTCAAAACTTAAACCGGAAGTGTGCTGGGGACGTCTTTCTGAAATGAAGAAAACAAATATCACAACAGTTATATACGTCACCTGGGCCCACTTGCACAAAGCGATCTTAGCGATCTCCCATACTTTAACATCGGTTTACAATAGCTGTGCTAAGTGGGCTTTGTGCAAGTGGGCCCTGGACGTGGTGGTGCGTGGTCCTCTGTACAGGTCACAAATCAGTTGAAGTTAATTAAGCAATGATGGTCGCGGACAGAAGTTGGAGGGATGGTCCTGTCTTGTGCACACGTGGTGTTCCTTAATTAGGAAAGGGAGGAACTGAGAATTAAAACCGATTGCACACGGATGCGTTGACCAGAGTAAGAATATGGCGCTTTGGGCATGCACTGGGTAGTGGAAATGGCGCTCTATCAATACGCACATTGGTGATATTGTTATTATTGTTAAACACGTGCTGTTGTGGTATCATGAAGGCTGCAAATGGAGTTAATCTGGGAATCAAATCCTCGACCAGCAGCAAGGAAACATACCGCTGCATGGCCCACTGGACCCCCCGCGTTCTCTACTGGGCATCGACCGTTTTGATATTGCAACACATCTGTTTCCGGACATTCACCACGTTCAGCGAAAAATACGTTTAGGTATTACAGTCGGCAATATTCCTTTCATTATTTTAAGGAACTGAATACGTTTTCCAAAATTTCTAACCCCCCCCAAAAAAAAAAAAAAATAAATAAATAAATAAAAAAAAAGAAAAAAAAAAAAAAGAAAAAATGAAACTAGAAATCAAAGGTCCTCGAACAAATATGTCGGGGCCGGGACAAGCACGCACAGAAGCACGTACACTCACACGCACACACACATGCTTTCACGAATCAGACAAGACTCTGAAACATATTGCTGTTAACATTCTTTTTTTATCCTCTTCAGTCGAACACAATTTTTCCCAACACATTGCGGTTTACATACATTTGAAATATGTGTCCTTATTCTGAATTTGGTGACTTTTGAATACTTACACGACTCAGTTTCCAAGATCAGGGTGAATACAACAGACTGCCTCCGGCAGGGGCCCACAGGTTGGAGTAGTGAGTCCCGTACACTGAACAATGGTGGTGTCAATGCAGGTCCCAGCCACAGACCGACATTCCTCCGTGTCTGGAACTAAAGGGGGCAGCAGGGGTAACCGTGGGGATTACAGCCATGGGTTGCTTCCCCAGAAACACTTCTTCCCGAGGCAAGGGAGTTAACTGACTATAAAAGTCCAGTTTCCACCCTTGCCGAACAAGGCTGGTATTATGGAGTTATGGCTGGACTAGCGAGTCTATGCATAGTCCAATCAAATTCGCGCGCCGAAATCGAAATCCAGTTTATAAACTGTCGTGCAGATTTCGGTCGATTGCAGGATTTGGAAAGCATGTGCACCGCCAACTCGTTATCAGCAGATATTTTCTAAATCAGTTCATGTTTATAATCAAGGTGCTCACATGATTTGATGCATTTGGCGATGTAAGACCAGTTTTATCACAATATAGATCTTGATTATCAATCAGATCGTCCTGACTGGGCGACACCATTTTGTGTGAAGCAAACCCAAGTGATGCGAGTGGTGGAATTTGATTGGTCAATAGGAGAGGCTTAGAAGGCACATAACTGGTAATAGCCACTGGTGGCGCTGTGATCGAGCCAACTAATTCCAGCCTAGTTCGGCAAGGGTGGAAACTCGACTTTTAAAGTCAGTTAACGCTCTTGCCTCGGGCAGATGCCAGAAACACTGCTTGTCTTATGTTTGTTTATTGTTTAACGTGGCATTTTGCAATATTCCAAATATACTACGGCAGCTTCTATATAGTCCCAACTTGCCCAGGCGAACATTCACCTGATGAAGGAGTAAGCATATATTCCAAACGTTGTGTTAAGAAGTTGACATCCATAAATTCTCTTCCTTGGAACTAAGGTTGATATTATGATCAACGCCCGACGCCACAGGATACGTCGATGTACACAATCAACCACGCCACCGAGCCTGGTCACCAAATCATTCGCCTCCCGCCATAACCACAGGTTGCTTGGGCCTGTTCCAGCTCAAAAGGGGGCACGGGTGGCCCAGTCGTCTAAGGCGTCGCGATTCGCTGTGCAGAATTGCGTCTCTTGGCCACGTCAGAAACCTAAGATTGTGGGTTCGAATTCCGGTTCGCCCCGATTATGTTTCTAGGTTTGTCAGCACCATACCCGTGCTCGTGGGTTTAGCCGAAGTAGTAAACGTCTAAGACCTGCATCACTTCGGGCTTTCCTCCCACATTAAGCTGATACGCCGTGATATAAATGGAACACTGTTAAAAGCCGCGATAGACCCAACTCACTCACTCACTCGGAATCCCAAGTCGCCACTGAGATGAGAAAAGGAAATAAGAAATGAGACATAGGGATCATGATCAGGTGGTCGCCATGTGTGACTTAGCTGTTCGAACCCGACGACGTACATCGTTGCTAAACGCTATCAACCACTGGTTGATTCGGCCTCGAATAATTACAAGCCGCCCTGACAGTGCTGTAGGATGTGGCTGACTACTCCCAGTAGTTTCTGGACAGGTTAGAGGCACTAAGCATATGGTAGGATTTCGAAAGGCGTATTCATATATATATATGTAAAAGGCGACTAACGGGATCGGTTGGTCATGCTCGGTGAGTTGTCGTATCCCAGTTGCGTTGATCGATGCTCACGATATCAATCACTGGTTGTCAGGTCAAGACTCGATTATGTAACTATTGTCACATATACATGTACATATATATATATATATATATATATATATATAGATTGTTGCAAAAAACGTATTGGAAACGCAAACCCGTATGATACACTGTACAGCAACACGTGCACTTCAGCATTTGTTCAAGTCAAACAACAATACACGTCACAAGAAACTCACTTAGTCGCCGTGACGAAAATCCATCTGCACAGATCCCGAAACACACACACATCAACACTATAGTTGATACTGATACCATCGTGAAGCAGTACAATGCAATGGCTGACAGGAATGCAACCTAATTAGATAAGACGTTTTTAAAAGAAAACACGAAGAAGTTTAAAGTAGGTCGAATATCTGCCGCCTGTTCGGATGTTTCCAATCCAAGTCTCATAAATATCTAGCAAACCAAAGAGAAATGTTGATTGTTACGGATCTCATTAGGTTGTGAATTTGCTACCGATTTTTTTGTACACTATTGCGGTTTATATGAGGCGTAGCCAAGGATGTGCCTGGGATAATCTAGAGGACTCTCGGCAGTAATGTTTGGGGGTCCAAGTCGTGAGTTGGTGAGTGTGGTTCTAAGCCGCCATTAATGAGTGAGTGAGTTTAATGGTCCAGTTATATAACGACTAGTAGGACACCCCACCCCCCGATCCAATACACCTCTCATAAGACCGGAATTCTGACAGAATTCCGCTTGTTTATTCCTCTGGTGTAAGATTACCATAAAGAGTGGTGGCACCGAGGCCACATCATTGTACCGTTATAGACATTTAATCGCTCTCCGTACAAGGAACCAAAACGATCTGGATTTTTTTATCAAGGTTAGAATATATACATTTATCATACAATGGGTACGTTTCTAGGCATGATAAAGCCAACGTATAAACACGATAACCGGGGTCAATTACAGATAGATAAGAAAGATAAAAGGTCAGGTAGGCACTCCTTTCAGTGTTAACAAACAAATATGTTTATCGGAGATCGAACAGCATTGACAACAGGGGACCTGGACAAATTAATAGGATAGTTGATATCATTATCCAGATAATAGTCTGAGATACCGATCTGAAATGGGCCAAGCGAAGAAATTAATCGAGGACGGTCAGGATGTCAGCTTTCATAACTGTGGCAAATTCTGCGGATTGTGGTCTTACTCCAGCTGACCGATGGATTGCAGCGAAGGGCGATCACTGACGAAGTAGAAGACTTGTCGGAGGCAATTGCCTTCTTGTCTATAGGGTAGTTACGTCACTGTCTCAAAGACAAGTTTCATTTGGAACTATATTGACTATTGACACTGCCTGACTGAAAATAATTATTTTGATGATATAATTTCGTAATGAAATTATATGATAAAGACGTTATCACGCTCGAGTTTTGGGGATGCTAAATATCCTGTAATAGGAATAAACAATATATTCATGTATATCGTGGGTTTCACCAAAGTTGTCGGGTTCGGTGGGGTAGTCTAAAAGTTAAAGCGTTCGATTCCCCTCATTAGCAAACTATGTCAAGCCGATTTCTGGGTGTCCCCCGCCGTGATATTCCTGGAATATTGCTAAAAGCGGCGTTATACCCACTCCCTCCTCAAAGCGTTAAACGTCTGAAACGTCTAAATGTTGAAAGCAGCGTGAAATCGCTCACTCAATCACCCATTTCTTGTTGTTTTCGTCACATGGTGCACGTTTCGTTACTTGTGTTCGACAACGTTACTGTGACCTGCTTACAATTGAACCTCGTTAATCCGGTATCACATATCCTGCTTACACTTGAACCTCGTTAATCCGGTATCATGTATCCTGCTTACACTTATACCTCGTTAATCCGGTATCGTCATCCTGCTTAGACTTGAACCTCGTTAACCCGGTATTATGTATCCTGCTTAGACTTGAACCTCGTTAATCCGGTATTGTGTGTCTGCTCACACTTAGACATCGTTAATCCGGCATAATGTATCTACTTAAAATCGAACCTCGTTAATCCGGTATCCTGTATCCATTAACACTTGAACCTCGTTAATCCTGTATCCTGTATCTACTTACAATCGAACCTCGTTAATCCGGTATCCTGTATCTACTTACACTTGAACCTCGTTAATCCGGTATCTCCTTACCTCATCTCAAATCGTAGGAATAATGGACAATAAGTCAGCAATGTTAACTGCATATTATATATGAAGCATTCATTTTTAAAAATCGTATCATGCGTCTATTTTCTGACCGAAAACATTAATTACTTACTTTCAAAGTGATACGTTCTTTTTGAAATATAGAAACCGAATTCGATTTTGTATTGACATTGTTTGTAGCTGTTCCATGAATAGGTATCTGACTACCATTTCACTTTAATATGACCCAGTCTCTCCGAACATTTGGAAACCATCTGTTCATTAAGTATCAATGGTATGTGATCTATGTAGTTCTATGCATTGAATGAGACCAGTGCCATACTTAGTTCCAGGTGTGTAGAGGTATATATACCCAGCGTCATTATTAGGGGGTCACGCAGATAATTAGAGATATCACGTCGCATTTTTGATGTTACAAGCTTGCAGTTCCGTTGTATCTGAAATAATCCATTTTATACCAACAATGTCTGTTATTAGTCAAATATAGTTTGCGCATGATCTAAACCACTGGTTGCTTTTAGGCATTTTTAAGTTAACTTTTCCCACCACCTTTATCTTTATTTGTTTGTAATAGTCGTTGTCCATTATTTTAAGTTTCATAAAAAAACATCCAATCAGTGTGACATGGGCATAAACAACATGTTCTTCAACTGACGCTTGTTGGCATATTTTGTTGGCATTTGACACCCGTCACACCTAGATGACCCTTTGTAATGATGCTGAGTATATGAGATGTCATATCCCAAGTGTGACGAAGGTTCATGGGTTGCTGAAAAAATCAATTGAAACCCGGATCTCCACGGGTCTCAAAAGTAGTTTCATCTTCATCGGACATTTATCGCTTCTACACCATGTATCATGGCGCACGTGACATATTTTTCACAATATATCACACTGAAATACATTGTATTGTCGCGCATTTTGATCCAAATATAACATCGAATAAGACGAACATTGTCCCACCTGATTTATTTGGGAGTGTATCGTCAGATAGCAGATAAGAGTTCAGATAACATTCACACAAGCATGGCGTTTTCAAGCACATATGGAGCTGTTCTTCTGTATATATGTATGACACTGTATTTCTGCCTGGTTGCAAGTTACACCGCATGTAAGTAATTAGTTATTCACTTCATTCACAGGTGTATGCAAAACTATCATTATGAAGTTAACCCATAAAATCGTATTCGCAACGACGCCATTCCCGTGAGAAGTCTAGAACTGAAAATGTCCAGCACGATTTGGCATTTGAGTATATCCTAAAAAGGTCAAATATAACATTGCAGAGCAATTTACTACTGGAACTAGTCTCTTGGTCGTGTTTTCAAATACGATTTTATCATTTTGATTAAGTAATTTTAAATCATATCACATTGTTAAGAATTTACAAGTACTGACACATTCAGTAATATTACCCAAGAGAAACTGAAGTTTATGTTCACATCCCATAATGTTTCAGACGTGAACACAGATGCGTGTAAGGCAGTCAATGGGAACTGTGTGGACAGTCGACTGGTCAGATGTGCCGGTCTGGACTTCAAGATATGTGGGTCTGAACCGTTTGCTGCTTGCTGCCCTGGAATAATGATTGGCTAGCCGCTTATCTCAGAAGCATCATCCGCATCATCCGTTAGTATCATCCACCCTCAGGCCATGTTTATAATGATGATGATGCCTGTACTTATAAATAAAATATACACTCTGCCGTCATGTTCTCCATTCATCAACACTGAATAGTAAAATGAGATAGTGGTCGGCATCAGACCAATGAGTAATATTGGTTCTGTTCTCAACGACACAGAACTTAAGCTGAATCTCAGCTCGTAGGTTCTGCTCCACAAAGCGATCTTATAATGATGATGATGCCTGTACAGTAAATAAAATATACACTCTGCTGTCATGTTCCCCATTCATCAACACTGAATAGTAAAACGAGATAGTGGTCGGCATCAGACCAATGAGTAACTGGTGGTCTTGTTACCATTTAGACAGTATACGTTGTGGCAGGATCACGGGGGTATATGGCTTTTATGCGTCTTGCGTCAGGTTTAATACCAGGAGCCTGATGGGAGTGGTATAAAACCCAACCAGGGACACAGAAAACCCTATGTTCCCAGATTGATCAGACTACAACGAATTTATCTTACCGACATGTTTTAATAATACATAAATATAACATTGCAGAGCAAGAATAAAAACAATATTAATTTCAAATTAATAGAAAACAGCTGTTCGATTGAACTGAAGTTAACTTGTGTCATGTCATGTGATTTTCATTGACTTGGAAAAAGCGTACGGCATTTTGCATCGAAGCCGGACTTATTCTGCTTCAGAAATCCACGTGCAGCCTTACTTGCTGGTCGCGGGGTATAAGGGATTTATTCTCCCGCTGAGACATTTATTTCCCTCCAAGGCGGGATGCACAGTATTTTATCCAGATCACTTGGGCCAATCATATCTCATCATTCTGACATGGGGGTATGATAACGTATGGTTTGGTCCTGTCCTGAATCACAGCTAGTAGCCCCTGTTACACAAAGCGATCTTAGCGCCAGGACGTTCGTGACTCAGTAGTTTTCGTAGGTTTACGGCAGTCTTGCTGCTAGGATTGCTTTGTTGGTCCCCATAGGTCCTGCTCCACAAAGCGATCTTAGCGCAAGGACGTTCGTGACTCAATAGTTTTACATAGCTTTACGGCAGTGTTGCCGCTAGGATCGCTTTGTTGGTCCCCATAGGTCCTGCTCCACAAAGCGATCTTAGCGCAAGGACGTTCGTGACTCAGTAGTTTTACATAGTTTTACGGCAGCGTTGCCGCTAGGATCGCTTTGTTGGTCCCCGCTTTTGGGTGCTGTCGCACTCCTGACTCTGTTGACCTTTAACGGTTGGGGGCTGGCGACGTGATTGTCAGGACAGTGTCCCATCCAATCCGACAGTTTTGAAAAGATAATGTTGAAAACAGATTTAAAGTAAAATTACAAATATTACTACCGTACGTATAAATAGCGGTTATCACGCGAGTGTGTTTGGGGATGGTAAATATCCTGCATCAGGAATAAACATTGTATTTGGCGAGCCTGGGCGAGCTAAATACATAGTGTTTATTTCTAATACAGGATATTTAACATCCCCAAACACACAAGCGTGATAACCTCTTTATCATATAATGTCATTCTTTAATTCTGTGCTTGAAAATCGAGAGTCTCAGAGACTGATTTTCAGTATAATAGACTGTTCTTTTGATAATGAAAGCAATTATCCCTTTAGTTTATCCAGATACCCGATGGTTATTCTGACTCGATCGACGAATGACAAGGGCGACGCCATGTTTGTTTGTAAACGCTGAGAGAAGTCCCTACTTGACCTTTGATATTTGCATCTCTATCTGCATATGACCCCAACGGCTTTATTCTGCCGAGAACCCTACTCATTATATGATAAATATCTTTACGTGTTTGATATTGTTTATGTTATATTATTACAGTTGTAAATGATACAGTGAGCTAACTGTAAGATTTGGGTTAATGCGGAAAGTATATGATAGATTGATAATTTTATATATGATTAATCTGCTTAAAAAGTACACAACGTATATGATAGAGTGAATATTACACAATTACTAAAAAAATGTAATATATTTGTATGGAATCATTTCGAATATTCGATACACTCTCTTAGCCAAAAGGACTAAGTCTTATTTCTGCAACTGATTTGGAACGAGGTAATTTTAAAGTAACGTCACTAACGGAAACGTTTGCCGCAGAGGACGCCTCACGTTCAAGCGTGAAGATTCACACCAGATATAAGGAAGCCACTGTAATTCATAAGGATGCTATTTACTCATGAACATGTACAGTGAGATATTCAGTAATTTGGAAGAAATCTATTATTTTGGTAAATAAACGATAAAACAATTTGAGAATAAAACACGTCCCATATTAATTCTGGAACCCAAATAGTCCAGAAACTCTACGGAACATACTAAGGGAAAAAAATGAACATAAATGTTAAAAACCTCAATATTTACACTATGGGCAGGCCCATGGACGAGAATATGTTCCTTTACTTAACACCAATGTTTTTGTTTCGCAAATACACAAATTATTTATTTCAAGTATAATGACACATAATTTAACTCATTTTAACTTAATTCAACTATTTTAAATACCATGGGCAAGAACATTTTCCATTGACCATGGGCGACATAGTGTAAATAGTTTTTGAATATTTCTTTTCCATTTTTTCTTCCTTAGCATGTTCCCATGAAAACAGCATGTTTATTTTGTAAATACATTTGACCGAGACTGGGCAAAGACTGTAGAGTTTCCGCTCCATCAATACACAAGCTACATAAGACCAAAGTATTTAAGGCAGTCTTGTTCCACTACAGTTGCAATCGTCATTTGCTCCTATTTTTGGCTTCACTTGCTGACATGCGCCAACAGCTAGAGTGAGTGAGTGAGTGAGTTGCAGTGTGCAACTACTCCCACACTGATGATAGACTGCCGATATAAAGTTTTAATTGTCACGAAACCACGAGTTAGTGAGTGAGTGACTTTGCGTTTAACGCCGCTTTTAACAGTAGTCCAGTTATATCGCGGCGTGTCAGCTTAATGTGGGAGGAAAGCCCGAAGTGATGCAGGTCTCAGACGTTTACCACTTCGGTGAAACCCACGAGCACGGGTATGGTGCTGACAAACCTAGAAACATAATCGGGACGAACCGGGATTCGAACCCACAAGCATAGGTTTCTGGCGTGCCCAAGGGACGCAACTCTGCACAGCGAATCGCGGCGCTTTACACGACTGGCCCATCCGTGCCCCCAGTAGCTACAGGGATGGCGTAATTCCTGCTAGGGTACCATGCTGGTAGAACAGGTATTGAAGGTCCCATTGGTACTAGTATGGTGGTCTAATTATAACTTTCGTAGCTGGACATCTATAACCCTGTTTATGTTGATTCGTCGTGTTGGAGACGTCATATTTGTATTGGTCTGTTACTAGTTCTAAATATAGTTGTTATACTGTTTAGTCAACAGGGTTCATTGCAGGATTCATGTTTCAAAGTTTATTTCAGAAGAAAGGCCATTGGCCCACGTACAATAAATTACAAAAATCAATTTTGAGACAGATATTCGTTTTGTCTAACAAATAGAGAGTTGAAAATAAACTTTGCACAATAAATCAACATCAGTTGCGTATTGCATGACACTAGAGAGTACAATTTTCTTAAACATGGGTTATGAGAATAATGTTTTGGGAAATATCTGTTTCTTAAATGCTTATAATATGGACATACTAACAAGAAATGGAACTCATCTTCAACAGCTTGCATGTCACAATAATTAGTCTTTGAGAATATTCCACACCACAGCGTAGCTCACCAAATCGTAACAGAACAATAATATGGCTATAAATTTGTTAAATAGAATTCAACGTTCAAATGTTACTTTAATTCTTTATAGAATATTCATGTACAACCTGTGATTCACGATATGGCTGAAAACTCACTCACTACCTCTAATATGTAGTGTGAGGTGTGTTGGTATGGAGAGTCTCTTTGGTATGTGGAGAAGGCATCCTGTGTTTTGATCCCATTTAGAATTAATACCTCTTTAAGTAAATCTTGAACTTTCATTTGCAGGTATTATGTAACATACTATATGAATGAATGCTGTTTTACGCCTCAAAGAAAAAAAACATTCCAGCAGTACATGTACCACGGCGTCCTGTAGCTGATGAATCCAGGGCCAGGAAATCTGAGAGCATGAGCTGAATCCACGCCGTAGTGGGACATTGTGACCAAACAATACTCAATTGACCACAATTTTCCCTATGCGGAAACTCGATGTGAATTAAACAATCATACATGTCTTTCTCAATGTAGCCGATTATTCTAGAAAATTATATGATATGAAATCGACAAACATTCATCGTTTCCTAAAAGCCATGAAGTAAATAATTTAATCACCAGGTTGCATATATTTCATGGCAACATGAGCATGGATCTTTACCTCTGACGTCACAACGCAGTCATAATATTCCGGGTATACAAATGTATCACTTAAGTGAAATTCACGACAGTGTTTGTAGACCGAGGACCATACATAATCGGTGCGGATACTGGATTGGCTACGGGACGCAATCCTGCATAGCAACTTGCTTACATGATTATATAGCAAATGATGGCGTTTTAGCTTTTTGTGCGACACATATTACCTTAAATGAGTGATAATGAGTGAGTGAGTGAGTTTGGTTTTACGCCGCTTTTAGCAATATTCCAGCAATATCACGACGGGGGACATTGTACCCATGTCGGGATTCGAGCCCGGGTCTTCGGCGAGACGAGCGAACGTTTTAACCACTAGGCTACCCGACCTCCCCTACCTTAAATGACAGTTCTTCGGTAAGGCTATGATGTTAAATATCAGACAAAAAGTGAATTTGTTCCATTTGTACCATCTGTTTTGAAGCAGTATCCCTCCGTGAGCATTCTAGGATAGAACTCTTCTCCCAGCAACCTATGCAGGTCGCAGAGGGAACATAATGGGCCAGGGAGTCAGGCTCAGTGACCTGGTTGAACGGGTCATCATAACCCGGCGGTGTGGATCGATGTTCATAATATCAATCACTTGTTTGTCTTGTCTATGCTGGATTATTTACAGGCCGCCGTCACATAAATGGAATATTGTTGAGTGCTGGGTTAAAAACCATTCCAGCAAAACTAAAACTGGGTGGTGGGTAGCGTAGCGGTTAAAGCGTTCTCTCGTCAAACTAAAGACATGTGTTCGATCCTCCACCTTGTGTGAAGCCCATTTTTCGTGTTACCCGTCCTGATATTGTTGGACTATTGCTAAAACTATACGTGCTTATCGGATATAATATGCATGTTCTGTGCCGCTCTTTGCAGTCAAGCTCCTCGCAGCGATAGCCCGTTCGCGGAGCTCTCCATACTATCGCTGCGACCAGTCAAAACTCCCCACTGTGATAGGTGGCCCCAACCATGCTTGAACTAACAACCCAATGACCGTTATGTTTACAAACAAATGACGACTGTCGTGACGCCGAATACACTTACCCCTGCTAAATTACTTTCTTTGTTTGTCAATTTGAATGTCTATTTCATTAAAACTATCATGTTATTGATATAGTAGGAATGTAAGGGAGAAGTTGGTTGAGAGTCCGTTAGTCTGAAATCTCGAAACAATCTGATTATTAAAACAACAAAGGAAATTAATCTGGAAAACATGGTCAGTAGTAAACCTTTTCAAAATAAAATATGATGGTATCCCCAAAGACATAAACAAAAGCATGAACGTTACGACATTTGGGGTTAGAGGCCAAATTTCAAGATTCTTGTAATGGCCGCGCCCACACTGATGGCAGCCAAGTTGCCGAGTGTGTAACGAAGGTGTCACGGCTGGGAAGGAACTTGTTTTATAGTAAATTGTGTGGACGAAGCTACATTCTAGCCTACTGTTCCAGATAAAAATGGACCAAATAACACCTTTCAAAGTACAGGGCTTCTTATCATGCTTATCTGGGACACTCCTTTACACGAGGGACCCTTCATAAACACTTACCTTCATATTACCTATTTCCTTTACATGAGAATATTAATAATCATATCTTCGGTCATTGATAAAGGGAAATGACAGTGGAGAGTAAACCATATTTTTGAATTTAGCCTATTTAGCCAATACTCTATACACATTCATGAACAGTTTGTAATGCGCAAATATGTTATTTTATTCTTGACACGACCCCTTGAAGGACTGAGACTATATTCTGGGAATACGTTCACATTAATGTGTCAACGGTCCCTGACAATGAAGGCTGTATTAGGACTTGTGGTCGTGTTGGTGCTGTGTGAGGCTTGTAACGGATCGGGTAAGCACTTCAAGGATTGTTGCGTGTTTCTGATAACTCACTGAACTCTTTTACTTAAGTTTTTGTTTGTCTGTTATTTAACGCCCCACTCAGCAATATCCCTGCAATTTGACGCTGGCCTGTCGAGGCTCGCTGACACGCTATCACCCAGGGAAACAAGCACGTGATCCAGGGGACCGAAGGGCCGGTCGGGTAGCCTAGTGGTTAAAGCGTTCGCTCGTCACGCCGAAAACCCGGGTTCGAATCCCGACATGGGTACAATGTGTGAAGCCCATTCCTGGTGTCCCCCGCCGTGATATTGCTGGAATATTGCTAAAAGCGGCGTAAAACCATTCTCACTCACTCAACTCTAAACCGGATGTCCCTGTGTAGTTTCACTGATGTTGCGCGCTAGACCACCACTTCAAGCTGACACGACGTCATATAATTGAAATACTGTTTAAACTCGGCGTCACATATCAACCAAGCCCCCAGTCAATCAATCACCATGTTGAACTTGTGTCTCATTCACAGTGATCCGTGAGACAACCTGCAGCGGGTTTGGCGGCTTCTGCGCTGATGCAACAAGGACTCTGTGCCGCTTCCTTGGCCCCCAGGGATCCTGCGCGGGGGATCTGATGGTCTGCTGCCTGAACCACCCAATTGACGTGGTCGGGCCCCTAGGAAAGTGAACATAAAAACAGTAACGGCTGAGTTTGTGTCAAAGCGTGTATTTCCAGCGTTTTCCTCAAATATGTTTTAATTTGATATAACAGCTATTAAAATATGTGTCTGTTTACCAAACTACAGTATACTGGTATATCATTTGTGATAATTTGTGTTTACACGTACGTGAATGTTGTAGTGAGGTGAGGTGAGGTGAGGTGAGGTTAGGTGAAATTGGGTTTAACGTCGCGTCCAAGATTATTACATTTATATAGCGACGTGCATGTGTGTGTGGCTGCTTGTACTAATACGGACTGATACCGATTTATAGTGCTAGCTCACCTAGATACCATGCCGCAGTTTAACATGGAACTCAGACACAGTATACTGACTCCGAGCCGACCAGTCCTTGTTTTAGCCCCTTAATGCCGAGCGCCGGACAGGGTAACAACAAGTACAATCTTTTAACGTCTTTTGGTATGACGCGGCTGGGGATCGAACCCCGGACCTTCCGCTATCCGGGTGGACGCTCTACCACTGGACCACGGAGGCGGTGAATGTTGTAGTTATAGTGAAACATTTTCAAATTGTACTCCTTCAATGATCATAATCGTCATCGTCTAATTGTAGCACACATGTAACGAACAACCGATACTTCGATGCAATTTCAATGATATGAGAACTTCGAGTTAACAAAGTCTCCATGTATAAGGTAATAAACACACGTATGGTTTTAAATGTGTGATTCACACAATACTCGGCTTCTCTGTCAGTCGAAAGAACCCTCACATGACCGCAAAACAGACGTTCATACGTTTAGAGATGGCTAGAAATGGCGTAACAGCTGTCTCTGCAGCAACGTCGTCGGGCAAACACACCATGGGTCCGACCGCCTCCGTGGTCTAGTGGTAGACAATCGGCTTCTCTCTCAGTCGAGAGAACCACGACTGACGTTCAAACATTTTTGCGTTTACATATCTTTCGAGAGAGACTGCTAGAAATGACGTAAAAGATGTCTGTAGAGCGACCTCGTCGGGCAAATCCTGGCGTATAACGTACGATGGGTCCACCACCCCGTTCCACAAAGCGATCTTAGCGCTACGATTGTAGTAAGTCAGTGTTAAAGAATCGGAGTTACGATCGACTTAGCGCTAAGATCACTTTGTTGAACGGGGTCGAGGGCATTCACCACAATAGGATGACGACAATACCCTGGTTAATCGAGGATGCTGAGTGTGTGGTTTTCACGATCAGTCTAGATACCACTGGAACCAAGATGACGAAAGCTACATCAACATGTTTGCATTGTACCCGTCATTCAATTTAAATTACATGTGAAATGTGTTTTCTGGAATGTGTATTTGCCGTTTTAAAAAGTGCATTGAACACCCAAGACACGATTAATGGAAGGAAGTGTCACTGCGGTTGTATTGATTTCCGATAGCATTCTCGGGGACTAAATATCCCTTCCAGAAACCTTTAATTGTGGATTCGAATCGCAGATTCGCCCATATTATGTTCCTAGGTTGGTCAGCACCATACCCATGCTCTGGGGGTAAACCAAATTGATAAACGTCAAAATACAGCAACACTGCGCGTTCATCCCACATAAAGCTGACACGCCAGAATACCGTTCAAAGTGGTGTTAAGCCAAGCTCACTCGCTCACTCGTGGGGAGACTTAATACAAACTGTGTATTATTTTCCACGCGCCGACATGTTGGGAGGGTCTGGATCGGCCTTCAGTATAATAATAATATAAGATGCGGTCCTAAAATCTCAAACTGTGGCATGTTTCTGTGTATCATCACGAAACATCACATGTCGTGATGGTAAAGCTACACATGCCGTAAGTATATCTGGGTTGTCCAGATCACTCAGCCGCAAAAGAAACGCAAGTTGTATATACAATGTGCACAATATTAAGAGCATAAAAGATATGTAGATAATATTAAGAAAATGATAACGGAGAAAACATTTGATAACAAATGGGTGTCGATTGTTTGATGACAACCAGCCGTGTTTTTTTTAAAATTCCTACGAATACAGGGTTCCCCCCCCCCCCCCCCCCCCCCCCCACACACACACACACAAACAGAAAAATGACAAGTGTTAGTCCAATCTCATTAAAATCAGATCTTAGTTCTCGCTATCGCTAAACAAAGATCTGAGGACATCCCATTACGGGTCACGTCAGACCGAATTTTGACCGACCAATGGAAGGACTGACAAGAAGTCGACATTAGCCAATCAGAAGGCAGCTTTCTCATGCTTTCCGGCACTAATTTCAAATTGGCGACTACGCTTCGAAACATATTTTGACAAATTCTCGATTAAAAATTTAAAACCTGAACAAAAGAACATTCTGGGATGGCAAATATATGGTCAAGATTGTATGGATTCAGTCGTTAAATCCATAGCTATCGTTCGGAATACCCAATGTTAAAGTTTTCGAGGTTGCATGTTTAGAAATCACATTCCGACTGTCACTTTCATGATCTGGTAAGCGACGTTCTGATTGGTCGGATGAAAGGTCGTTCTGACGTGACCCCTAATGGGATGTCCTCAGATCTTTTTTTAGCGGTAGCGAGAACTAAGATCTGATTTTAATGAGATTGGTGTCATAATCTATAGCGTGTGTGGCCACCGTTAGCTTGCGGACAGGCCGCACATTGCCGTCTCATTGAGTCGAGGAGTCGTTGGAGGAAAGCTTTAGGGATCCCGTTTCATTCCCGCACCTAAAAAGCTTCCAATTCCTGAAGAGTATGTGGCTGCCTTGCAGTCTGGAGACGTCGCTCAATTTCGTCCCGGACATGCTCAGTTGGTGCCATGTCCGGTGACAAAGACGGCCAGGGCATAAGAGAATGTTATTCACTCGGAGGAAGTGCATAGAGAACCGTGCTGTATGGGGACAAGCGTTGTCCTGCTGAATGACCTGTGGAGTTGAGGTTGACCCATGAAGAGAGGTCTGACGTGATTACGAAGAACATCATCCCTGTGCACAGCAGTCATACGCTGTCGAATCACATGTACAGGGTTCCTGTGATGGTAACTGAAGCCTCCCCACATCATGATGCTTCCTCCTCCCCACCGGTCGGCCTGTAAGACACAGCAGTCACACAGCGTAACACGCATTACGTTGACTCCACACTCGGCCATCGGCGTGAAACGTTTATAATTGATTCGTCTGTGAAGACTGTCACTTTTAACGTTGCCAACGCAGGTGCTGTTGGGCCCACTGCGGACGTTATCGGTGACGTTGAGTCAGTATGGCCCCGGCGTATGGACAACATTAGATTCCCGCCGCTCTTAGACGACGACGAACTTTGTCGGCTGACACGGGATGACGTGGATCTTAAATGGTTGCAGCTGTCGGTGTTGCTCGTCGCTGTCGGTCAGGCAGATGTGTCACCAGGATGTGGCGGTCATGCGCTGAAGTAGTGACCCTCGGTCGCCCAGAACAAGGCTGGTCTTGGACACTGCATGTCTGTTGATGCCTTGCGACCAATCTGGACGTGACAACCAAAGTGCCTCGCCACTGCAGTTGACGTTGATCAGGGACCCGTTTCACAAAGCTATCGTAGCGCTACGACTACCGTGACTCCTATACTTTAACATAGACTTACGACCGTCTTAGCGCTACAATCGCTTTGTGAAACGGGCCCCTGTAGCATCCCAATGCAATACCTCTCCGGGGTTCAGTTAATCGAACCATGTTTCCTGTCCTTTTTCAAAGCCGAGTGTGAAATGCCTGGTGTTTGCTTTATAAGGTAGGGGCGATCGGGTAGCCTAGTGGTTAAAGCGTTCGCTCGTCACGCCGAACACCCGGGTTCAATTCCCGACATGGGTACAATGTGTGAAGCCCATTTCTGGTGTCCCCCGCCGTGATATTGCTGGAATATTGCTAAAAGCGGCGCAAAACCATACTCACTCACTCTTTATAAGGTGGCTTATAAAGGATAAGACAATGGAAAAATGCACGCATTTTTGCATGTGATTTTCTCTGCACGTTCAAACAACGTCAAACAAGACGAAACGACTGCGTTCCTGCGACGTGCTCTAAATGAATGATGTAAATAGTGAACAGTGTTTCTTCAATGTGTCTCTTTACGTTTGTATACATTTCTTCTCACAAATTACTATTTTGTGCATTTCACAAATAAAACTTTACTTGCTTTTCTTTTGCGGTTAAGTGTATAAAAGCATAACATCTCAAATAAAGACAAACTGTGCGTTTTAAATAAATCGAACACAGAACATATAAGAACTTTAATTTATTCCACTGAATGCTTCGAGTTGAATTTAACAGAGTTAAACGTTCTTTGATGAAGACGGAGAACAACGATGCTACCGAATGTTATGAGACAGGAAACCGATAAAGTATCAGGGATGGTACAACCAGTGTGATTTGTCTCCGTGATGTCCTGAAGTTAGATCATCCGAAGATGGCAAACCTGCACATGGCATTCAGTCTTGAGTGAGTGAGTGAGTTGGCTTTTACGCCGCTTTTAACATTATTCCAGTTATATCGCGGCGTGTCAGCTTAATGTGGGAGGAAAGCCCGAAGCAGGTCTCAGACGTTTACCACTTCGGTGAAACCCATGAGCACAGGTATGGTGCTGACAAACCTAGAAACATAATCAGGGCGAACCGGGATTCGAACCCACAATCATAGGTTTCTGGCGTGCCCAAGGGACGCAACTCTACACAGCGAATCGCGGCGCCTTAGACGACTGGGCCACCCGTGTCCCCCATGCAGTCTTGAAATAATGACAGTGAAACGATGTCAAAATAATAGTAAGCGACTTGCATACGAAGAACAATGTACCAGCTCCACTTAAACATTAAGTATCGTTACATCCAAAGACGATTGAAAAAGGAGATGAAACGTTTGAAATATTTATCTTGGTTACGAAACGAGGGCTGAATCCTCAGCTTCCCTCGCTGTGTAACCACGTCTGGTTATTGGGTAGTGCATAACTATAGAGAAGAAGTGAAGAATGATATACTAAGCTTAATTATTGATTCAGCATCCAGACATGAGGTATTTTATGATGAATTTTTTTTTTTATCAATACATATTGAAGCGTCAATGACAGTGCATAACCAGCCTCGATCGTGCAACGAAACTGACTTTGGGCGTACAGGCAAGATTGCTATGCAAATTATGTCAATGGATCACTGAAAAGCAGTGGGGACACTGAATGTTCGCAAAAAGGATAACAATGATTTGTCCTACCTAAGCACACCGGTAGCATTAACCATACGTAAACGCACAATGCATGTGTACGTAACGAACGTAACAGATATGTACTGAATGGGTATCCAATGTCAATTATTCGGGGTTTTTTCGGAGTTTGTTTGGTCCAGCTTGAGTCCCCTGTCAAAGATTTTCTTCTGCATCACCTCGCATCCACCAATGGTCTGCAAGGAGCACAAAATACTCTCCACTGACATGATGGGCCAGTCATGGGCTTGTTTCCACTCCCGGAGAGCCGTATAGATCTGCTCCTGTACGTCATTCCTGATGTCGTCACAGATCTGATCACAGCGAGCGTCGATACATGATGCGTACTCCTCGTCACCTGAGTGTCACATGAACAAGACATAAAACCTATATTCACGAAAGGTAACAACATGTTTTCTGTAAACCAAAAACTTGGAGATGACAGTTGTGTGTTTACATGTACATGTACACTGTTTGAAGAAAACTTTATTGAAGTTAACATTAAAATGTTTCAGTCAGATGCGAAAGTTGACTGTTTGTTTGCTGCTTAACCGTCACGATATGGCTGGACTGTTGTCGATGTGACGTTAATTATTAACTCACTCACTTAAAGCTTAAAGCCGCCCTCGCCATTATTCCAGCTCCCTGAAGGCGGCCTGTAAATAATCGAATCATGACCAGACAATCCAGTGATCTACGCATTTGGGATAAGATAACATGCATCACCCAAATCAGCGAGCCTGACCACCCAATCCCGTCAGTCGCCTCTTACGACAAGCATGGTTGCTGAAGATAAAATCTACCTCGGATCCTCATAGTGTTAGGGTTATTTGAGCCGATGTTCTTTAATTACCTGGTAAGTTTCGCATGAACATTTTCCAGTTTCCTGTTAGATGTTTACACAGAACTGGGAAGATGTGTCCAGTCCATGAATCAGGGTCTGCAATTATGGAACATAGATCGATAAGTAAACTCAATCATGAACTTGAAACAGCGTCAAAGGTGAGCTCGAAGCAAAGATATTAATATTGTTTATTGCACGGAAGACCATTTTTCCAGAGACACGGTTACAATTCATAAGTATATATTAAAATACCGTTACTTCAATTTCTAATACAGAATAAACAGCAAGAAAGAAACAGTCAGGTGGGATAAATTGCACAATTTTCTGTCCTACTTCATTGTATATCGGGGGCGGTCGGGTAGCCTAGTGGTTAAAGCGTTCGCTCATCACGCCGAAGACCCGGGTTCGATTCCCGACATGGGTACAATGTGTGAAGCCCATTTCTTGTGTCCCCCGCCGTGATATCGCTGGAATATTGCTAAAAGCGGCGTAAAACATACTCACTCACTCACTCACTCATTGTTTATCGGTTAGGTATTTTATAGGCACTTATGTCCTAATATGACCACAGATACCGTCAGTAAGAACAAAATTATATAGGTCAACATTTTTGTTACATTGGCAGTAAAGACAAATACCTTTCATGTTACTTGTAAATTCTAACGCAATCGTTTCCATCTCATATGGAGGTTAGCCTTACTATGAAAGCGTTCGCTTGTCAGGCCGAAGACCCAGGTTCGATTCCCGACATGGGTACACTGTGTGAAGCCCATTTTTTTGTGTTCCGCCGTGATATTGCTGGAATATTGCTAAAAGCTGCGTAAAACCAAACTCACTCACACACGCCAACTTACATGCGGGCAAAGTCGAATGGTAATTATTGCGTACAAAGTGACGAGTCTGTCAAATAGGTATAAACGTCGCGCGCTACTGTTGCAGTATGTATGGATGGAGAAATATACCTATATATGCTTTAGGGCGACCTATATGTTTTAGGGCGACCTACACCTGGACAAATAGCACACGGACGAGTTAAATGAAGAAAAACACAGTGGTGTCAGATGCGGATTGTTCTTTGTTTAAAGACGTTGGATACCATTGTTCATACGCAAACCGAACGCGCATGTAACGGCGAGTATTTGTAATGCGGTTACGTCCCTTTGACTCGTGGCTAATTGTACTCATAGAAATGTATATTTGGGCAAGAGTTACCTCCCCTGATTCATTATTTTAGGGGTATGATGTGTTGATTGAAAATAATTTGAATATCCTCTGGTAACATGTTGTTTTTATTTTATACTTTTATTTTTCAATGAATAAACATTAGAAATAAGCCACAAATAAGTGAAAAATATCTTGATTTTGTAAAATGCTTTTTTGACTGATGAATCATTTTTGGGGGAAAATGTACTTTTTTTAAAGTCAAATGATGTGTGAAATTAAAAATGTTTTGACTTGAATTTTCATTTTTCTGTTTTGTGTCATATCAATACTGTAATATGTCTTTTTGTAAACACTCATTTAATAATCAAACTTTAAAATTGATTGGCAAAATGATTTTATTATCCGGTGCCTCTAGATGGCGCCACTCATTCAAAAAATGCCGTGGTGACTTGTTTTTTTTTATTGCGTAATTTGATTCAGGATATATTTTCCTACGAAATGATACCAAATATACCCATTTCTTGATTTTTTTTTGTTTTTTGTATGCAACCTCTTTAAGGACCAACTCTGCATTATCCAGCAATATGACGACGGTCTGTAAATAATCGAGTCTGGACCAGATAATCCAGTGGTTGACATCATGAGCATCTACATACGCAATTGCCATAAGATGACATGCATCAACCAAATCAGCGAGCCTGACCACCCAATCCCGTCAGTCGCCTCTAACGACTATCATGGCTTTTTGAAACCCAATTCTAACGGGACCTTTCTTGTGCGGGTCTATTATCTATATTCCGATAAGACTAGTTAGCTAAAGAAATAGTCTGGTATCTAATGACGCACGATCAACCAGATCACATATTGTAAAAATCGGATCCTAGTCGACCTGTACAAACGTTGGGATACTCTGACCCGATGTAGTGTGGGAGGAAGGCCCGAACTGAGCCAGGTCTTGATCCCTATATAGCTACCACTTTAGAGAAACCCAGGGCATATGGACATGTTTCTGACAACCCTAGACAAATTATCACAGCGAGTTTTGAATCGAACCCACGGTCATAGGTTCCTGTCACGCCAAAGGGACACAACAGCGACGACCTTGACGAGTGGGTTATGGAAGCCCTATATTCAGGCTTGAAGGGGACACAACTGCGGCGACCTTGACGAGTGGGTAATGGAAGCCCTATATTCAGGCTTGAACGGGACACAAAGGGACACAAGTGCGGCGACCTTGACGAGTGGGTAATGGAAGCCCTATATTCAGGCTTGAACGGGACACAAAAGGACACAACTGCGGCGACCTTGACGAGTGGGTAATGGAAGCCCTATATTCAGGCTTGAACGGGCGTCCAGATCATTGGCGGTGTTACCTTGAAGAGAGGTGAAGTAGATCTGTGTGCTGGCACTGACGACGCTGCTGTCACTGAGCGTCCTGGATCGCTGTCGTTTCACTAACGCCTTCTTCGCCTCCTCAGCCGTCACTGGCGGGGTGGACTGGGACGTCGCAGTCGCTGCCGGTGTCTTTACTACTAGCAGTGGAACGTTACTGAAAGCAAATAACAAGCATTGTAATTCTGATATCCCCACGTGTGTTTGTCGTATATTGCGTTATATTTGTAACTGTAAACACCGATCCATCCAGACCCATGACGTACCCATCACAAGCAGTCGGCAACTCTCATTTTTTCGATGCTACGTCTTTTTTGCAATTTGTGTGAGCTATATGACGGCGGTCTGTAAATAATCGAGTCTGGACCAGACAATCCAGTGATTAATATCATGAGCATCGAGCCACGCAATTGGGATACGTTGACATGCCCCAAACAGGTCACCGAGCCTGACGACCCGATCTCACAAGCGTAGTGGTTGGTAGACTAACATATAGTCTCTAAAATGAACATATCATACAGAAAATAAAAATCTAATAAAAAGGGAGCCCAGTGATTCTCTTCTGCAGTAATCTAGACTTGCCAAACATTATAGACTTGCATGGGCTGTAGTTGATATAAATGTATCAGGGTCTGTAAGACAGACTAGTTGGTTGGTTGGTTTCTTGTTTAACGCCGCACTCAGAAATATTCCAGCTATAGGACGGCGGTCTGAAAATAATCGAGTCTGGACCAGACAATCCAGTGATTGACATCATAAGCATAGATCTACGCAATTGGGATACGATGACATGCACCAAACAGGTCACCGAGACTGACTATCAGATCTTACAAGCGTAGTCGCCTTTAGGGCATTTATGGGTTGCTTAAGGCCTATTCTGACCCCGACCTTTAAGGGTGTAGGATACATGACACCCGTGAAGATCCGGGGTAGAATAGGTCTTCAGCAACCCATGCTTGCTGTAAAAGGTGACTATGCTTGTTGTAAGAGGCGACTAACGGGATCGGGTGGTCAGGCTCGCTGACTTGGTTGATGCATGTCATCGATCCCAATTGCGTGGATCGATGCTCATGATGTCAATCACTGGATTGTCTGGTCTAGACTCGATTATTTACAGACCGCCGTAAAAAAGCTGGAATATTGCTGAATACAGCGTTAAACAACAAACAAACAAACAAACGCTTCATTAACTTGGCCATGGAGAGATTATCATTTACTCATTAAAACATAACGGTGCTGAGGATTCTGATGTCATATAAACTGAAAAAAAACTGTGAATCCATTCTGCCGGCGCGGTATTCAGGGTGAGTGAGTATATTATGCAGCCTTTATCAATGTGCAGATATGCAAATGAAAGTGATTTACCTTTTGTCGGTCTGTACAATGGAGTCATCATTCTGTACGCGACATTTTCGTTTGAAGATCATGACCGCAATGAGTATGACGGAAGCGCCACACCCGAAGATACCAATCGCAAAGCTAAACAGTATCACATTGGTCGTGTCATCAGTTTCGTCTGGTAGGTCAACGCCGGTCTCTAAACAGAACACACAGCCTTTAAAGTCCCCGTTAGTCATATACTGTAGAGGAGGCAAGGGATGGCTAGGTCGTATTAGGCTCCGCGATTAACTATGCAGAGTTACGTCCCTTGGGTACGCCACAAATTTATTATCATGGGTTCGAATCCCGGCTCACCTATATTATGTTTCTAGGTTTGTGGGTTTCACCGAAGTGGTAAACGTCTAAGACCTGCATCACTTCGGGCTTTCCTCCCAAATTGAGCTGACACGCCGTAATAGAACTGGGGTACTGTTAAAAGCGGCGTTAAACCCAACTCACTGTACATTGTAAAGAAATGTTAGGGTCCTAACACATGAAATGGGCTAACATCACTACAAACCAAAAATATTCCTAAATTCTTTTCAGTGAGAGGTATAAACGTGGTTGGCAATCAATATAAGCCATAACAAGCAGTTTATGAAATATCAAACGCTAAACATATATTAAATAATATATCTATATTTAGAGACTTGCGTACAATAAATAACTTTATTAAGAAAATGCTGAAACCGAGATTACTTCAGCTACTACTGAACATTACAAATACGGCAATGGTTTCGCAGGGGAAATGTTCTATTCACGTATATTACCCTGTGTCTAACACTTTGTGTTGTTCTTGTGACGGTCTACGCGATATCGACCCTATTTTCAGGGAGCAGTTCAGACGTTTATGAAGCGTCGGATTTAAAACAAATATCCTAACATAATTAAGACGTCTTCAAACATTCATTGTAACCCATCTATCCATTTTCAGGGTAGAGATTTGACGATTCAAACTGGTATGTGTTGAAAGAAATGATGTCAGATGAAAGCAGGCAGAACTGATGATTCCCCCTACAAAAAGATTCAGGAATTATTTTTTTTACCTCACATCGAACTTATCCTCATTTATCCAGGGCAATCTCCATTCCATTATAATATACCCTGGCGAGGTGAGGTGAAATGGGGTTTAACGTCGCGTCCAAGATTATTGCACGTATATAGCATGTGTGTGTGTGTGTGTGTGTGTGTGTGTGTGTGTGTGGCTGCTTGTACTTGTCCTGACTGATGCCGATCTACAGTGTTAGCCCAATGAGATACCATGCCGCAGTTTAACATGAATAGCCCACTCAGACACAGTATACTGACTCCGAAGCGGCCAGTCCTTGTTTTAGCCCCTTAATGACGATCGCCAGGCAGGGCAACAACAAGTACCATCTTTTAACGTCTTTTGGTATGACGCGGCCGGGGATCGAACCCCGGTCTACCACTACCCCACGAAGGCGGTCAATATTCGCCACGTAACCATCTCAATCTGTCTTATCTCTGATAATTTCTCTCTTATTGTAATTTGATGGGAAGGCCTTGTAAAGCGTCATTTATTTTGAGTCGGGCTCAAATCAAGGTTAATGCAGCTTATATGGATGTCCGCTCTGCGGTACAGGGATCTATTTTGGACTGAGAATGCCGTGATCATAGCGTCAAGAAATTGTAACTACAAATTCCCTTTGTACATACCGTTTACTTGTTGAATTGTCGAGCAAACGACATCAGCCGTGACGTCACATGGCCGTAGAACTGTGGTGTTGCCACTGCACGAGCTACACGTGACACAGTTGTCTCCCTTGGCAAAGTGACCGGATCCACAGAAGCCGCACACCTGGTCGGCGAAGTCTGTACCTGGAGGTCAGAAAATAACAATTGATATGACGTCACTGTAGTGCATATGTTATCATTTTATCAATTAAAATTGCTTGGCTTGAACGACTGAATCTTCGGTCATTGTTCCATGTTCGTGTCCATAAGTGTGTGTTTTTCAATTTTATTCGTCCTTCGTTAAACTGAGCGAGTGAGTGAGTATGGTTTAACGCTGCTTACAACAGCTATAAGAAGCTGTGAACACTAGGTGAGGTGAGGTGAGGTGAAATTTGGTTTAACGTCGCGTCCAAGATTATTGCACTTATATAGCGACGTGCATGTACGTATGTATGTTTGTGTGGTAGCTTCTACTAGTCCGGACTGATGCCGATTTATAGTGCTAGCTCTCTGAGATACCATGCCGCAGTTTAACATGAATACCCCACTCAGACACAGTATACTGACTCCGAGCCGACCAGTCCTTATTTTAGCCCTTTAATGCCGAGCGCCAGACAGGGTAACAACAAGTACCATATCTTTTAACGTCTTTTGGATTGACGCGGTCGGGGATCGAAGCCCGAACCTTCCGCTCTCCGTGCAACGCTCTACCACTAGACCACGGAGGCGGTACGTGAACGCTTGGTGTGGGAAGAAATCTCGGAAAGTGACACAGGTTTACCGCTTTGGTGAAACCCACGAGCACACGGAATGGTGCTATCAAACCTAGAAACATCACCAGGGCGAATCTGACATACGAACGTAAGATGGAAGGTTTCTGGCACGTTGGTTGGTTGGTTTATTGTTTAGAGCCGCAGTCAGCAATATTCCAGCTTTTATGACTTCGGTCAGTAAATAATCGATTCTGGACCAGACAATCCAATGATTGATATCACGAGCATCGATCAACGCAATTGGGATCGATGACATGCTCAACCAAGTCAGCGAGTCTGACCTCCCGATCCCGTTAGTCGCCTCTAACAACAAACATAGTCGCCTTTTACGGCAAGAATGGACTTCTTAAGACATATTCTTGCGACAAGCCGAGTCGCCTTTTACGGAGGCGCACTCTACCCCGGATCTTCACGGGTTGTCTCTGGCATGTCCGAGAATCAACTTCCTAGGAGAGGAGGCTCAGTGTCAACATGTTCAGAATAAGGTACCATAAGGTACCATAAGGTACCTTCTAAGATACACGGGGATACTGTTAATCCGGGCAATAGTCGGATCAACGAGTGTCCCGATACACGAAGCATAGCTCTGGAGTAATAGCCTAATGTCCAGAAGTAATCGTCCCGAATACGGAGAGTCCAGATTAAGGAGGTCCGAACTGACGCGGTTTCACGTTATCAGAACAATTACCATTATACACCGGAAAAGGAAAATATACGACACAATACCGAAGATTTAATAATGTAACGTAAGTTCAAAAAAAAGATCTGGTTACGACTCCGAATTATACAAAAGACAAAATAAAGAGTATTACTGGTGCCCCAAACAAATGGAAAGTTAAAAAGTTTAGAAATTTAAAAAAAATGAAAATGGAAAATGGTATCTCTCATGTTTTAGATTTACTTGAATATGAATTAATTTATACAAACCATTCTTCACTACTATTTGACCGGGCGCACAAGGCGTGTAGGGGACACAGGTGCGAATCAGTAAATGGCCATACGCCAATCTCTCTTCATAGTACCCCTCCTTGCACTTGCAGGCTAGATCTTCAGTGGCCGAGCACCCCTTGACTTCAATCATATTGTCGTCGTGGAGACAGTGGGTGTGGCAGGGCTGACACCACCTGGCCCGGGTGTAGTGCGACTGGAAGTGGTCGGGTGGGCAGGACGCGCACTCTGAGAACTTGTCGTTACTTGTGCAGTGGTCAGTAAGAAAGGTTCCTGGCTTACACTTGAAACACGCGTGTCCATTGTGAAGATATGTTGTCGGGTGATCGCTGTCGTTGTCGGGAATTGGCTGGAATTTATGAATTTTAGAGTGAGTGAGTGAGTTAAGTTTAACGCTGCTCTTAACAGTATTCCAGTTATGTCACGGCGTGTACACTTAATGTGGGAGGAAAGCCCGAAGTGATACAGGTCTCAGACGTTTACCACTTCGGTGAAACCCACGAGCACAGGTATGGGGCTGATAAACCTAGCAACATAATCGGGGCGAACCGGGATTCGAACCCACAATCGTTGGCGTACCTAAGGGACGCAACACTGCACAGCGAATCGCGGCGCCTTAGACGACTGGGCCACCCGTGCCCCCGTGTCATCGATCCCAATTGCGTGAATCGATGCTCATGCTGTCAATCACTGGATTGTCTTGTCCAGACTCGATTATTTACAGAACGCCGTCATATAGCTTGAATATTATTGAATGCGGCGTTAAACAACAAACAAACAAACAAAAGGAACTGCTTACGTCCTTATTGAATTTTTGTGCATGTCATTTTGCAAATGAAATATAAACCGCGGCAGTACTCACAGGGGCCGAGGTCGTTGGGGTCTGACCCAGCACTATCAATAGCGCGTAGATCATGATAAAACCAACACGAGAGCTAGGGCACAGCGCCGACCATACTGCCGTGCCGTGCCCCGTGTGCTGTGTTGTGAGGAGCCCTGTGAACCTGACTGCCGCCGTTGTTAGTCCAGGGTCATACCACATCCATAGAGGGTTATGCTGAAATAGAACTTGTATACTTCAGCCTGTTGAATTGTTAGTAACTGAAACAGAACTAAATTTTATAAATGTTTCTGTGTATGTGTACGCGTGTCTTTGTGTTTGTGTGTGTGTGTGTGTGTGTTTGTGTGTGTGTGTGTGTGCCCGTGTGTGTGTGTGTGCCCGTGTACCTTTGAGTGTGTACGTGTGTGACTTTGTGTATGTCTGTGATTGTGTGTACATGTATGTGTGTCTTCGTGAGTGTTTTTGCGTGTGTCTTTGTATGTGTGTGTCTTTGCATATATGTGTGTCTATTGGTGTCTCTGCGTGTTTGTATGTATCGTTTGTGTGTGTGTGTGTGTGTGTGTATTTCAATGTGTGTTTGTGTTTGCCATTGTGTGTTTCTGTGTGTCTCTGCGTGTGTGTCTATTGTGTGAGTATACTTTTTTGTTTATCTTTCAATGTGAAAGAAAACATGCCACACAACTTCGCAGTATATCGTGAGAATGTGTGTCTTATAACATGGATAATACTGACATGAATCCATCTGCATGGTAATCCTGCTAAGTGGGTGAATTTTGGCGGCATCACTTTTGCAGCTATGGACGTGGGAATCAAATATATAAGCTGTATTTTGTATCCTCCCATCGATCCTTAATTACCGTCCCGATCAAATACTTTAAACAGATACGCAAACTGTTCCACTGCAAATAAAGCTCAATCACGATATCTTTGTCATATCTGAAATAACAGACAACATGTCAGTTCTAAATCAGTCTTCTAAATCAAAGGCATTTTAATAATATTTCTTATTTATTTTCTAAGACCCGTTATCTGAAAATGGGGATTCCAAAAACACATTAAAATACTATGGACGTGCTCAAAAACATACACACCAGATTTCGAAGACCAAATCAAGTTTCAGACCAACGGCATTGACACGTCTTATTGTAATCATCCTAGATATAATCTAACGTGTCTGTCCACAGTTGCAGCTCTAGAATCAGTTATCTACTAGCTGTGTGTTATCTAAGCCTGATGTCTCGACCGCCCGTACACGATAACATGTGAGTGACCTGATGTTTGTTTGTTTGTTTGTTTCTTTGTTGTTTAACGCCGCACCCAGCAATAACCCAGCTATATGACGGTGGTCTGTAATTAATCGAGTCTGGGCCAGACAAATCAGTGATTGACATCATGAGCATCGATCCACGCATTTGGGATACGATGACATGCATCAACCAAGTCAGCGAGCCTGACCACCCGATCCCCTTAGTCGCCTCCTACGACAAGCATAGTCACCTTTAACGGCAAGCATGGGTTACTGAAGACCTATTCTACCCCGGATCTTCACGGGTCGAGTGTCCTGGTGTCCAAACGTACGGACCGAGCGTTATTCATACATCTCCACTATCAGTGTATCACTTCAAACATGAGTAACAGATAATTTCAGCGCTGATAGACGCGTGACATCAGCTGTATGAGGATATTAAAAGAAATAAGGTGCGCTTGGTGGGGACAAAATACATCACACACACACACACCGCCCCCCACCCCCCCCCCGTCACTTGTGTCTTCAATAGAAAAAAAAAAATTATCCTACCTCTCTTCGCCTTTGACAAATTTTGTTTGTTGGTTTATTGTTTAACAACACACCGAGCAATATTCCAGCTATATGACGGCAGTCTCTAAATAATCGAGTCTTGACCAGACATTCCAGTGATTAACATCATGAGCATCGATCTACGCAATTGGGATACGATGACATGCATCAACCAACTCAGCAAGCCTGACCACCCGATCCCGTTTGTTGCCTTTTACGACTAGCATACCTCTGACAAATATGTGTCCGAGAAATATATATTTCGCCTAACATTTATATATTAAAAAATATATGAATCGCAGGTTTGAGACTTGCCACACAAACTTCAAGGGATAGCGGCGATATCACATAGATGTATAGATATTCATAAATATGACGTGCGGACGTGACATGGGTACAATTTGTGATCCCATATCGGGTGTTCTCTGTCTCCCGTCGTCAGTGCTGAAAGCAGCGTTATCAATACTCACTCTTACGTGTTCCCTGCAGGTAGAATAGGTCTTCAGCAACCCATGCTTGCCGTAAAAGGCGACTATGCTTGTCGTGGGAGGCGACTAACGGGATCGGGTGGTCAGGCTCGCTGACTTGGTTTGATGCATGTGATCGATCCCAATTGCGTGGATCGATGCTCATGATATTAATCACTGGATTGTCTGGTCCAGACTCGTTTATTTACAGACCGCCGTCATATAGCTGGAATATTGTGGAGTGCGTCGTTTAACAACAAACCAACCAACCAATCCCTGCAGAGCGCAGAGAAGGAAACTGAATGTCAGCTTGAATAATGTGCTGTGCGAACACCTGGTATCATCCCTAATTGATAGTGATTCATAAACACCTGTTCATGATACAGTCGGTATCGTAAATTGACTATGCTTTAGCAGAGATTTCGTAGCATTATTGAAATGCTTTCGTCATGTTTTCATTGTGATGAATTATTCATCTGTTTTAATGTTTAACTACAAAAGGCTATTCTTCATGTGCAACTGCTTGTTAGGAAACTCATTTGGCACATTGCCACCTACATCATCTAAAATGCGACATACAGTAAAATACGGTAATAACGAACATGCTTATAACGAACTGACGGATATAACGAACTAACTTTTTTGGTCCCGACTATTTGCTGTACGTATGCTGCATATATGCTTATAACGAACTACGGTTATAACGAACTAAAATTAGTAGTCCCTTTGAGTTCGTTATAACCGTACTTTACTGTATTGATAAATGAATTCAGGTCTCCTAATTATTTGTCAGTTTTTCTACTTATTTTTATTTCTTAAACTTCTAAAATGAAAATAAAACCGCATATTATAAGATATGATCAGTTGGGTTTTAATAATGCTACCTCCTTTCCCACATCATTTATTTTCAATATGACCACATACTTCTAGAAGAGAAACGGTCTATTTTAATTATCATTTAGTTGCACAGTGGCGACTGTGCTTGTTGTAAGAGGCGACTAGTGGAATCGGGTGGTCAGGCTCGCTGACTTGGTTGATGCATGTCATCGTATCCCAATCGCGTGGATCGATGCTCATAATGTCAATCACAGGATTGTCTGGTCCAGGCACAATTATTTACAGACTGCCGTCATATAAGTGGAATATTGCTGAGTGTGGCGTTAAACAACAAAGACAGAAGATGGACGGATGTAAATTTCGGTTTGGCGGATTCATAGAAGTAATAAACAAATACAAAGAAACCACAGACAGATTTCTACAAAGAATACATTCCTCTGAATAATTAAAACTAAAATAAAATCCTACCTACGCGCACCTGTAATCAGTAGACCGTCAGCGTTCATGTGTCCCGAATAAAAGTGCAGGCGGAAACTGATTCTGAAGCCGCGCCAGACTACAAGTTACAAAACATGTCTACACATGCCTTGTGTTCATTCGCCGGTGACACATATATAGCAGAGTCATCAGTCGAAATGGGCCACTTATATACATAACAGTTTAACGATGCTAATTATAAGTCAAATTCAACATCATTCTGAACTATGTCAAATGTACTGACGGTGTGAAACTGACCCTTCAGGTTTCAGGGGTGACAGCGATGCCACACCCACTTACCCGGGTGAAAGTGAAAGAGCAACGCCACTCCCTCACCTACCCGACAGACGTGTTACGAGACGACGGTATACATGTATATACATATATATAGCACTACTGAATTGAAATAACATCTTTATAAGCGTTAAACAACGGGGATGATGAAAAAATATCAACCTGGTATCCTATAATACAACATACAGCCATAATATATCAAATGATTTGGGTGGAGTATATCAACAGTACACTCACCTTAAAAGCTTGCCGGTGTGATAATACTATCCGCACAACTGCTTCTAATGAAACTATATATACATGCGTCGTGTCACGGACAATGAAGTATTGTGGAGTGTGGCACCTGTATAGTTTATTTATTTTTTGCTATCACATAACAATGTTCGAATAATGTTGATTGCAACTACATCTAACAATAATTCACATATTCACTTTCTTCAATATAAACAATAACAGATTGTTGTTACGGGATTGTTTATCTTTCATCAGCTCTATTTCTATGCGGGTGGCGTGAGCGAGATCTCATGCGCTTTTTCAGAACCGTTGCTAACGTGTTATTCTCAAACAAAAAGGCGAGGATGTGAATGAATGAGTGCGCTTTATAATGTATTATTTGTGTAACGTTATATTGATTCAGAGAGTTGTATTTACGTCGGTGAGAATAAACAATTTATCTATCGCCACATCAGGCTTTATATTTGTACATTGAACATTAATATCAAAGGGATATTCTGAGATTAATATTACGATTAATTAGGCCTAAGTTATCCAAAACTTTGTTTGAGAAATGATTTTGGGAATTGTATGATTGAATACCAGACATGAATGTGGCATGAATTCTGATTCACGATAACGTAGATAAATGGAATATAAAGCTTTGCAATATTGTCGACTAATGTCGGGGTAAAACTGCTTTTTTTAATAAATATATAATTGTCCAAATCGTGAAGTGTATCATGAATTGTTTTTGACATCAACAGTGTACTAAATATAGACACATGACAGGTATTCAGTAAATCATAATTGTTTTATACATACAATGAGTGAGTGAGTAAGTGAGTTGGTTTTAACGCCGCTTTTAACAGTATTACAGTTATATAAAGGCTTGTCAGCTTATTAGGGGAGGACAGCCCGAAGTGATGCAGGTCTCAGACGTTTACCACTTCGGGGAAACCCACGAGCACGGGTGGGGTGCTAACAAACCTAGAAAGAAAATCGGGGCGAACCGGGATTCGAACCCACAATCCTTTAGCTGTGTGACACAGGAACAGTACTAACAAAAGCAGGCTTATTATTTTATCATTTAATATTCCAAATATTCATCAAGTACATGGAAAATAATTTCTTTTATGGGCGCAAACACTCGCGCGCAAACGACACCTGCCACTGTCGGTGGGTGACCAAACACGCCTGTCACCATAGTAAAGCTACAATGGGATTAAGTCATGTCACTATGCCATCGATTTATCTTCAAGTCAAAGTGTAAACACAGTTTCTGTTTAACAGAATATGTGCCGTCTTTTCAGAACTATTGCCAACCATGTGCGGAAAAACTTCGTATCTTTGAAAATGCATTTCATGTTAATAGCAGTAGACCGAAACATGTATGTATGCCTGATTGTTTGTTGGCATTGTTAACAACGATCTGCTTTGGATAAAGTTCTGCAATGACGTTATTATTGTCGATCCACTCTCTGTTATGTCGTCATTAGTGTCCCACTTTCTGCTATGACGTCAAAATTGTCCATTTTTCTGTTATGGTGACATTATTGTCGACCCACTCTTTGCTATGACGTCATTAGTGTCCCATTTTCTGCTATGACGTCATTATTGCCCCTTTTCTGCCACGGTGTTATTATTGTCGAGCCACTGTCTGCTATGACGTCATTATTGTCCCACTTTCTACCATGACGTCATTATTGTCGATATTACCTCTTGGGTTTACTTCTAGCGAGTTTTGAACATTTATGTCTGATTTCCTTCTGTATATCCTCACAGTCGCCAATTTAGTGAAGTGTATAGAGGATGCTGTCCACTGAAACTGCTGGTCCATATTGGGACTCCGACCACCACTGTAGGACCTGATATACCTGCTCAGGGAAACCTTGGACATCCAGTTCCACCTGCTCGCACTTGTAGTGAACACTAGCATTGAAGTCAGTATCTCCTGAAACCATTTCAGAGGTAATTATACAAATGACCAAAAGACAGAACGTAATGCATTTGGGATCCCACGTGTCTGAGATTTCAAAATACACGTCTTGTCGTTCCACAAATGCTGGTAAAAAACTTCTGAATCAGGGTTTACTGTTAAATTAAATGTTCGGACGACATATTTTGAAGCACTGACCCAAAACATATCCGGTAATTAACTGAATTCCCAGATCCCAGTTTCATTGTACCTGGTTAATTCCGCATAAATGCTTTCCAGATGTGTGTCAGTGTTCGGGATAATATCAGAAATACTTCTTTTGTCGATGTGTTAGGATCTGAAAAGATGGAAATGATGAACATTAGATCAGGTTTCACTTTAGTGAGATGTCAGTTTAGATATTTGTATCTATATTCGCATGTTTCACAAGTTATGTGCTAGTTTGAACATGTTGAGGTTGTCACACATCACACTGTAACGGGGATCAGCATGTCGGGGAATTGTAATCAAGGTTCCCCCTGATCTGAACACTTGGGTGAGTGAGTGAATTAAGATCAGAATACATATTGGCATTTAAGCCATACTGTGACAAGTATATGAGGCTGTAAGCCATTTACAGTCAACCACACACACACACACACACACACACACACACACACACACACACACACACACACACACACACACACACACACACACACACACATATACATTCATAATAACGGCGTGTCAGCTTAGGGAGGAGGGAAAGCCCTAAGTGATGCAGGTCCTAGACACACAGGTACATGTACATACATTCATAATAACGGCGTGTCAGCTTAGGGAGGAGGGAAAGCCCTAAGTGATGCAGGTCCTAGACACACACACGTACATGTACATACATTCATAATAACAACGGCGTTTCAGCTTAGTGAGGTAGGAAGGCCCGAAGTGATGCAGGTCCTAGACGTTTACACCTTTGGCGAATCCCACGGGCACGGGTATGATGCTGATAGCGTTCGGGTTAACGCGTGTCCAGATAAACGAAGCTGGAATTCGAAAGCTCGATCACAGGTTTCTGGCACGCCCTTGGGACGCAACTCTGCACACGCTTTGTCGCGCCCCAGGCAAATAGACCACCCATGTCCCCGTAAATTATAGAGATAGTGTGTACAGAAAGATGAATGATGACGGGAGGCACACCTGCAAGTTCCGGGAACTGTGCATGATGACTTGTTGACGTGGAAGAAGATAACGATACTGGTCGAGGAGGAAGAAGCGGGAAAGATGTCGATGTGGCATCATGCTTGCCAGGGTCAGGGCTGAAGCATCAAGAATAAAACTGATTATTATTCTATTCATATTTCCAACAGTCAACAAACATCTAACCGAATAAATATATATGGTCTCTACAGTTAACTATTATTAAATCTGTCATAAGGATTTAGTAATTGTTACTTCATGATATCTGAACTTGTCGTCACCTTTCTGCATTGTGCCATAAAGTGATGGCGTGCTTCCTTCTCTTAAGGTAGGATACAAGAGACAACCCTGTCAGAACTATCACCATGACGACCCCCAATTAGCTGATAAACCCAACTCACTCGCTCACTCACTTGTTCTGAAACCGCATTACCGGGGTGTTCCAGAAGGGAGCTAACTCTGCTAGCCTAATCGAAAGTGCAAGGGGCCCACTTTCGAAACTAAAGACTCTTGCACTCGTGACCAACTCGTGTCATTCCGGGGCAAGCCGAATGACAGTTTACGAATGTAGGCTCTTGTAGAGAATATGTACTGTATGTACTAGGGTTGATTTGTAAGTTCTGAGCGTCACATAGGAGAAATAGCATAATAGTGAAATCTTTTGTTGTGAACATCACTTGATGTGGAGGTATATCAACAAAATCTTGTGTCAATTGTGTAACTTGTGTCACCGTAACAAGTCAATGAAATACGCAGGGGTCCTTTGAAAGAAAGACACACCTGTGGATTGTGCAGTGACATGAATCACTGATAATGCGGTGTCGCCTGTACGTAACTCGTGGGCGTTAGCAAATACTTACATTACAACAGGTAACATTGTCCCACACAATAAACAGCGCAACCAACACAGCATCAGCCTTTAAAAAGCTGATACTGAATATTTGAACAGGCTTCGTCATCCGTATTTTGTATTTGTTCAATGAGAGCATCAAGATCAACAGGGCCTGAAATCAGAGATACATACACGTCAGTATATTGAGTATGTTACAAGTGTGGAGCATGTCATGTATGTGTCCTTTCTTTCTTCAATAACTGTCGTCACCTGGTCACTAATCCTGTGTACATGAAGATAACATCAATCCTGACCATGCAGTGCTGAGTCACCATGTCATCGTGACCCGTGTTTGCTGACGTTTATTCTAACGTATACCGTCGTTGTCGTTATTATTAAACATGTCATGTATGTATCCCTTCTTTTTTCAATAACTGTTGTTGTTTCTCGTCACCTGGTCACTAATCCTGTATACATGAACATAACATCAACCCTGACCATGCAGTGGTGAGTCACCAGGTCATCGTGACCAATGTTTTCGGACGTATATTCTGACATACACCGTCGTTGTCGTTATTCTTAAACATGTCATGTCTGAAAGGAGAATGCGATTGTGCAAGAGTACGAAGAAATATGAAATATGAGAATACACATATGAAACATGATTACTGTATTGAATTCTATATAGTGCTTTGCTGGTTTGTTTATGAATACACAATGTCATTTAGGCTGCAGTCAGATGTTACAAATTTTATATTTTATAAGAAAGTGTTTTCCCAAATATAACATTTCTTATATTTGACCGCTTTCTAAATGGCGTTGTGTATTCATAGCTTTCGGCTATGGGATCAGTGCCAATTTACACTTGCCAGAGGGGTACACAAAGTTCGTGATCTAGACTACCAGTTGTCGGACTTTCATTTTGTTGAAGCCTATGTGGCTGGGGGGTTAGATTGCTGACTTTGTGTGCTGGTGATTAGGTGCCTCACTCTGGGAGTGTGGGTTCGAATCCAGGATGGGACTCAACCAAGAAAAGAACTAAAATCTGTACTAAGACAGTGTTATCCTAAATATAACATTTGTTTAAGTTTGGTTAATTACGCTTCTTTCAGTAGTATTTCACTGTAAATAATCGAGTCTGGACCAGACAAACCAGTGGTTGATACTATGAGCATCATCCGTCGGGATATGATGACGCGCGATCAACCAAGTCACTGAGTCTACCCTCCTAATCCAATCCCATTGAAAGTTTAAGCAAAGAACCGCCTATATATTGTAGTACTTGTACACATTGTCGCGTGATACGATGGCCTACTTTGATGTTTAAGGGAATAGATATAAAGGTTACACCTATCACAAGGTATGAGCTGGTCTATGCGTCAGTGGCTGAAAATACCCCATGTTAAAACGATTGTATGTATTTCAGCTGATCATGAGATATACAGGTGAAATCGTCCTGATACGCTGATGACCAAATTAACGAATCATTCCTATACTGTGACATAACAGAACTAAAAACGACATTCCCAGTAGTTATAGTTCAGAAGTCTGAGATTCCGGAATAAACGGTTCCGGACAATCGGTGTTTCACTGTACAAAAGATTAATACATATATCGACAGCTGTTCCATCATAGTTTATATTATTTTGTTATATTTCAGCGGTTTTGCAACGAGGCCATTACTAGATGCAATGTGAAATCTGAACGTGCACATTATATCGTTGTTTTAAAACTAGCATGTTATAAAATTAACACAAACATCCAATCTGATCAATCTATGGGTTAATACCCAAACTCTCACACATGTAATAACACGCTAAAAGCCCCACAATGAGTGCTTGAGTAAGTGTGGTTTTACGCCGCTTTTAGCAATATTCCAGCAATATCACGCCGGGGGACTCCAGAAATGGGCTTCACACATTGTATCCATGTCGGGAATCGAACCCGGTTCTTCGGCGTGACGAGCGAACGCTTTAACCACTAGGCTACCCGACCGCCCCCCTCCTACCCCACCCCACAATGAAATACTCTTTGATCACAGTACGACGCCTTCCATTAACTGCCTGACGAAGGAGGGCAGTTGGAAATATAGGGGCGTCTGCAAATCATAATGCCCTGAAAAGTAGCGTAACCGTTATTTTAGCTAACATGGATGTAATTTGTTATCAAATAAAAATAAACAACGTCATGTGACGTCACCTTTCCCTATTCCCATGACGTCACCTAACAACGGATGTGATAATGGCTTGTCATCAAGCAATATGAGGGCATTATCCAGTTACAGTGGCCCGCTCATTTCTGATACATGCGGGCGGTTTAATGATAATTCTATCCATTTTAGCCACAATTCACGATAACACGTGACAAGTCATAATACAGGAGGCACTTATTGTATCAGGGCTCCGTCAGGGGCACTTTACACGCTACACATCGCCACAATGAAATGTTCGACACAGTGTGATCACATGGGACATCACAAGGTCATATCTTCACACCATTACTGTTAGCGTCTTCCGTCAATGTCAGTTCACAGGTGTCATGTAAATGTATGTAGGTGAGATTCTTCTCCCCCCCCCCCTCCCCCCTCCACACACACTCTTCTTGACGTCATTGTTAAGTTGTTGACACATACTTTCTATAAATGATTATTACTTATGTGTACTTATGCGTAAGCAGTCTTCAATGGTTGGGTGTGCCTCTATCTATGGTCTGATAGCACTTATATTATTGTCCGCTGAATATATAGTGGTTAACGATTCAGGTTTCTTACAGATCCTTTGGTCCTGTAACTTTCGTTTAAAACCACACCTCAGCAATAGTTCAACTCTATGGACCAGACAAACCATTATTTGATATTTATCCTATTTGACGCACTAACACAAGTAGTTATATGTGGTATACAGCGTTGATGGATGGAACAACGTCAAACCATTACCATTTCTGTTCAATTGTTTATTAAAACACAAAATTGTGCAGAGGGTAAAACTGACAAAAAAGGTCCTATGATATGATATATGCATGGACATGGAGTGAATACGTACATAGTATAGTAGACCGCATTAATACGGACAGTTGACTTCCCGTGCAATAAACCAATGTTCGGATTAACGAATCATTGGTGCGAAGAAAAGCCACTTTAAATGTTTCCAGCATTAATCACATGGAAGACGAACACATTATGTACCTGTATAATGACTTGAACTGTGTAAAAAAGACCACAGTGTACACATAAAATGCCGCAAGTCGCACTGGAACCGCAAATATTAATAATATCTAAAATAACATCTTTGGTCATTTCTTGTAAATATATATATGAGTTACTGTGCAATAAACACAGACTCGCAGATTCAGGAACTGGTGAAGTTCTTATTACATATATATGTCCAGTTGGTAAAAACAAAGAACAAAGCTGAATCATAAATAGTCCATTCCTTTCACTGAAATGTGCTGAGATCCATGTATTCCTGTTGAGTCTGTGACTACATTATGAAGAACAGTTATGTTCAACATATGTCAATAAATATATAAATAAGCTATTGGTTGTCCTTTGGCTTTCCCAATAGGGCTGACATGTCACATGAAATAACATTAATATTATCCATGGCAACTGGTACCCTCATAACCATTCTGACATTGTGACAGCTACACATTCCACCGTAGTACCAGTCAAGAAACGGTTCTCTATATACTGAACACGAGTCACAGTTCTTTATCACAGAACTTAGGAATATATTGGATGTATCTCATTAAATAGCATTGTCCATGAGCACTCAGTCCCTGAGAGTCATTCTGGTATCGAAACATCCAAATATTCCATCACGGCACCAAACCACCAAGCGTTTATGAAGGCAGGAAATGGTTATCCAAATAATGAGCACAGGTCACTGTTTTTGATAACAGGAACTTTGGATATATTAGATGCGCCTCACAAAATAGTATTGTCCATTAGCACTCGTTCCGGCAAGTAACCACCATGTTCTCCATGTAATAAGTACTGAATTTTGGGACCTCCGTGGTGTAGAGGTAGAGCGCCCACCCGGAGAGCGGAAGGCCTGGGGTTTGATCTACGGCCGCTTCATACTAAAAGACGTTAAAGGATGGTACTTGTTGTTACCCTGTCTGGCGCTCGGCATCAAGAGGCTAAACAAGTAATCTCCAGTTCATCAAACGGTGACTTATGATAGAGCTCTCTGTTTCTGTTTTTTTGGCCAGTTCACAACACAGGGCTAAAACAAGGACTGGTCGGCTCGGAGTCAGTATACTGTGTCTGAGTGGGGTATTCATGTTCAACTGTGGCATGGTATCTCAGTGTGCTAGCGCTATAAATCAGCATCAGAAGGAACAGTGAATTTTGAGTCGTAATCCATACACTGCCGTATTTCACTGTTGGTAGTATTCTCCTGTACATCAAACGGTGACTTGTGATATAGCTCCCTGTTTCTGTTCTTTGGCCAGTTCACAACATAGGTCCCAAACATCCTTGTAGAGTTTGTCATCATGCTCAGTCACTTGTTCTATAGTATCAAGTATGCTGTCAATCTTAACATATTCTTCTTCATTGCACCGTGACCATTCTTCCAGAGCCTTGTGGATCTGTTCTCTTACATCTCCCTGTTCCTCCCACTGAATCTGCTCACATCGACTGGTTACATTCGATCTATACTCAGCATCCCCTGGAAGGTAATAAATAAGTACATAAAATATCTTATAACTGCCACGACAGGTGTTAAATAACATATTGGGGAACACAACACGGTATTAAACTACATACCTTATGAAAACCTCAAAGAAGCACATTGGCGGTCACAGTGGATGAGTTTCAAATGTCACCAGTGCTGTTCAGAATGGCCGTCTAGTTCTAACAAAGGCTCTACTCACTCACGGAAAATGTCTCTCCAATATGACCTTAATGCAAAACGGAAATGGTAACAGACTCCTGGCCGTGGAATACACAGCCCCTTTAATTGTACCGTCTACTTCATAGAGGAATGTTGCTGCCCACGGCGTTTATCAACCTTGAAACCTAAATCTATTTGTAGTGCAGGTTTAACGTTACTGTACCTGGAAGGTGCCTCATGAATCGTTTCCAATTCGTGAGTCTGCTGCACAGGAGGTCGAATACCCTCAGCTTCCACATGTCTGGATCTGCATTTGATAAAAGGATGGAATTATACATATGACAAAAACCTTATGTTTTATTCACATTATACTCCCAGGAGTACAAAACAGAATACATTTTGATTCACTAGTCTCTTTGAAATAGTTACAATATACACTACAGCTCACAGCCTCCGCCCTCATGATCGTGGTGGAGTTCCGGAACTGTACCGCGGAGTTTACGGTGTACGTTTTTGTTATAAGGGGGGTACGATTTGTGGAATAAACGCGGTACGGTTGCGGAATTAACGTATTGTTGAGCTGTGGTATTGCTAAAACATTACGGGTTAGTACTTGCGAGTAGTAATGTACATATACTTGATGCCCATGTTAACATCTACTTGTATACCTAATATATGCTCACTAAGAAAATAGAATGAGGTTTATCAATACCACTGAGATCGGGAAATGATGACACTGTTCTTGCGCTGATGGCACTGCTACCACTGAATGTTCTTTGTTTTTTCCTTGGTGGTTGAGTTGAACACGTGGAGTTGGATCTTTCAATTAGGGATTCAGTGACTCTAAAACCAAACAAATAAAAAACACTTATATATCCAGTCATACTGAAAGTCACACATATTCATCGAAACAAATCAGGCACATGTTCGTTTGTCAATGGAAAGTGAGTGAATGAATATTGTTATACAGGGCTCCAAAGCCGTACAGTTCTATGGCGACGACCCAAGAGCACATGCATTGATGGAAAACTGTTGCATCATCACGATAATGGTAAGCCTATTTGTTACATACAAATGTTTTACAATCAAAGCTACTGTTAAACATGTTGGTCCTAACTGGAAAGTGTATTTGATGTATTACCTTTCATTCAGTTCAATGCTGTAGATCCCCTTTTGACCTTTTCTTGCCATGACGTAACGTACTGCTAGAAGCACTGCCGCAGCAATGAGGGACAACAGAACGACTGGAACAACCACGACTACCACGCCTATATTGCCATCCTTCTTGTGGGTCGTTATTTCTGGGATTCCTGTAACTAATTCGGTCGTATCTGCAAACAAATGGAAAATAATCATATTTCATATCCTAAACAAATTATTTATGTAGTTCGATCTTCAAGTTGGGTGCAATACAACGTATGTGAAGCCAAGCACTTGTGTCCACCGACGGAATATTGCTAAAAGCGTCATGAAAAACACCTCGCTATTACTGAGTGTTTGTGTGTGTGTCTATGTGTGTGTGCGTGTCTGTGTGTGTGTCTGTCTGTGTGTGTGTGTGTGTGTGTCTGTGTGTGTGTGTGTGTGTGTGTGTGTGTGTGTGTGTGTGTGTGTGTGTGTGTGTGTGTGTGTGTGTGTGTGTGTGTGTGTGTGTGTGTGTGTTCTTAAGTTACATTACATGTGTACCAGTGTGTAAGAAAGAGAGTGTGTACCAGTTCCTACCATTTGTGTGATGATGATGACACAGGACATCAGAAGTTGCATTACAGGGTGTGAGCTGCGTTTTGTTCTCCCCACTACAGGAGCTGCATGTCCGACACTGTCCATCCCTGGAGAACTGACCCTCTGGACAATAACCACATTCAGTATCTGATGTTGATGTCCCTGGAACAGTAGAACATGAGAGAGAGGATTATTACTCTTGTCAATGAATATTGCGTTTCTCAAACAACTTTCATAAATCGCAATGTAACGTTCAAGAAATGTGTCAATCCTTATAAACGTTACATGTATAGTTACTTTTTTCATGTAGTATTATCAAACTTTCTTTCTCCTATTTTTGTCTTATTGTCCTGTGAAACAGAAAATAATACTTTAACTGTTACTCTATAATTAATAATTAATATATTGTTACTTATAAATCTCCATCATCTTTTTGTCATTGGTTGTAAACATTCAAGATAAATATTCTTACCGTTTTTTATGGTAACTTGTCCCTCGCGGCAGGAACTGTATTTTTTACATTTTTTTATATCGGAGAACACATTCACCACCTTTAAATAATACCCTTGTTTACACCGACACTTCAAATTATGGATGGAAGTACAACTCTCAAACACCTCCAATTTGTCGTCATGGAGACAGAATGTCTGGCAAGGGGAGCACGTTTCTGCCTGGCCGTAGTGAGACTGGAAGGTGCCAACAGGGCAGTCATTACACACAGAATATGTGAAGTCCCCAGTACAGTGCTTGTCCACGTATGTTCCAGGTGGACACTTGAAACAGGTAACTCCATCATGGGTGTAGGTTCCCAGGGTAGGGGTGTCTCTTATAACCTGTAATCAGAAGCATGTGCCTATATTACATGGTAGTTCTCTGTTTTTTGCACAACATATATTTCAGGACACCGTAAATAAGGAAACAATTGGTATTTTGCGTATACTTAGTTCAGAAATATCAAATGGTCGGCATTTTGAAAATTATAGTTTTGTGAGTGAGTTGGGTTAAACGCCAGTTTTAACAATATTCCAGTTATATATAGCTTAATGTGGGAGGAAAGCCCGAAGTGATGCAGGTCTCAGACGTTTACCACTTCGGTGAACCCACAAGCACGGGTATGGTGCTGACAAACCTAGAAACATAATCGGGGCAAACCGGGATTCGAACCCACAATCATAGGTTTCTGGCGTGTACAAGGGACGCAACTCTGCAAAGCGAATCGCGGCGCCTTAGACGACTGGGCCACCCGTGCCCCCTTTAGTTTTGTATGACAGAAGACTAGCAGTATATTCGACGTCACTTTTAACTGTTGTGTTTTCATTACTTATCCAAATGTATGACCAGAGAGCATATACATTAACATCTACACGAGGCAACCGTGTCCACTGGCCTATATAAAGTTTTCTTGGATCTTCTGCGTGACAAGCGAGCGCTTTAAACACTAAACTACCCGACCGCCCCTTAAATAATTATAATTAGGAACACTGTTTCTGATTCAAGTACAAAGTTTTCTGATATTACCCTACTCTATCAGGAAGTCAGAATTAAAGATAATGTTAAACATTATTGATTTAATGATTATTTCAATATATTTAACATACTTACTGCGGAGAAAGATGTTGTTGGCAAAACCGTCATCAAACAGAGGGCCGCTAGTAATCTCATTTCAAGGTAAAAATATGTCAACGTCATTGTCGCTGCTGTATCCCGAAGGAAATGAAATAGGTCTGTGTATACGTATTCTCCGTACAGAATCCCAAGTTACAACAGAATCACAGAATCCAAAGTTACAACAGAATCACAAATCCCAAGTTACAACAGAATCACAGAATCCCAAGTTACAACAAAATCACAGAATCCCAAGTTACAACAGAAGTTGTAATCACAGAAGTTGTAATCGCAGAAACATCATGTGTGTGATCAATCGATCACAGAAACACAACCTATATTAACAGTCATTCACAGAGACACAGAGACAAGGGCGATCACGTCCACGGCAGGTGAAGGTCGCAACATGAATCATACTCTATTTTCGTATCTCTCGAGTGATCCGTTCATGTAACTTTCCATTTCTGGTGTCCCCCGCGGTGATGTTGCTGGAACGTTGCTAAAGGCGGCGTAAAACCATACTCACTCACTCACACATGTAACTTTCACCACCATTTTGCCTTTTCCCTCTATGTGGAATCTGTTTAGGCTGTTAATCCAGTCTGATTATTCTCTAGCGATGACGCGTCACAGTTAACCTGCACGAACCATGTCCTTGTACAGATACTACCAACGTCTCAATACTTTAGAGTGTAAGCAATGTTGAGGGGGTAGACTTTTATCGGCAGGTACGTCGCTCGAATGACTGCGCAGTTCATGTTAAGAGCTATTCACAAGCGTGAAAGTCACGTGACGTATCCTTCGTACCCTCACGTGACACAAAGAAAATTCGCCATGACACGACTGTTTACCTGTCTGCGTTCAGTACATGTGTACAGCGTAACTTTTCTCGCTATCTATGTAGGCCATGTCGTCATTGTTATTTCACGTTCAGTGGCCATGGGTGCGCCGCATACCTTAACAAGTAACGATATCATTTACTGGCAATATAAAATCGGCATTAACCCGGAATAGTACGTACACATTAGCCACATTACACAGTGCAATAATTAGTGATTGGGAATGTCATGTGCAATTCACACCTAATGTATGAAAAATGGCTCATAAACAATTCTGTAAGTGACTTCACGCGCTCTTGTTTTCTTACCTTCGACACAAAGTTTCCGTTGACTGGCAAATCACAATGACGCGCCGCTTTGCCGCCATATTTTGTTTACACAACAGAAGGCCTACTCATTCATACAAAATCGTTCGTTTTTTTATTCCTTCCGAAACGTTCCGATTATGTCTGATTTCTACTGGTTACGTCATACACTGGCTCAGCGCTATTCTAACGATGGAGGGGGCACGGATGGCCCAGTCGTCTAAGGCGCCGCGATTCGCTGTGCAGAGTTGCGTCCCCTGGACACGCCAGAAACCTATGATTTTGGGTTCGAATCCCGGTTCGCCCCGATTATGTTTCTAGGTTTGTCAGCACTATACCCGTGCTTGTGGGTTTCACCGAAGTGGTAAACGTCTAAGACCCGCATCACTTCGGGCTTTCCTCCCGCATTAAGCTGACACGCTTATAACTGTAGTACTGTTAAAAGAGGCGTTAAACCCAACTCACTCACTCACTCTCACGATGGAATGTAGGTCGGGAGATACCGTATGTCCCTGTGTGTGAGTATAATTGCCATTTCGTGTGTTGTGCGCAGTCACAAATTACATATATCGCTTCAGGTGAACGATCAACAGATAACAAACTTGGTCAATGAAAATGTGAAATTTGCCTCAAAACATTACTAGACATGATGATTTACAAATGCAGTTATGTCTTGTTATGCTTCGAGTTGATTATTGTTTGAAGAGATTAAGATTACCAGGTGTTTTTGTCGTGGAATAAAACTAAGACGAAAATAATTCTTCTGGTGTTTCAGTGACATATTGACCAATAATATAAGTTATACAAATTCTGATGCAATGAAAGGACGAAATAGAATTATATAAAACTATTATTTTACCTGGAATAATATATTCTAATATCGTGTTAATTTTTTTGCAGCTTTTGCTATGTAAAACATGATATATGTCTGATAACACTTTCTCAGTAAAGTACAGATTCTCGTACTTTAGGGGTTGGACCCCGTCGAACCCACACTGCCAGATTCGAACCCACACTGCCAGAGTGAGGAACCTGATCGGCACCAACCAAAGTCAGCGGTGACTGGAGAAAGGTTCCTTAATATATGGCGGCGGTCTGTAAAAAAATCGAGTCTGGACAATACAATCCAGTGATTGACATCATGAGCATCGATCTAAGCAATTGGGATCGATGACATGTATCAACCAAGTCTGCGAGCCTGACCACCCGATCCCGTTAGTCGCCTTTTACGACAAGCATAGTCGCCCTATACGGCATGTGTGGGTTGCTGAAGACCTATTCTACCCCGGAATCTTCACGGGTATGTATGTGTGTGTATTTGTGTGTGTATGCACGTGAATGTATGTATGTATGTATGTATGTATGTATGTATGTATGTATGTATGTATGTATGTATGTGTGTTTTTGTGTATGTATGTGTGCGTGCGCGTCGCGTGTTTGTCTATCTATCATGTGTATGTATGTATTTGTGTGCGTATGCACTTGAGTGTTTGTATGTGTATGTGTGTATGTGTGTGTATTTGTGTGTATGTATGTGTGTGTGTGTGTATTTATAATGTGTGCGTAACGCGCGTGTGTGTGTGCACGTTGCGTGTTTGTGTATTTATGATGTGTGTGTGTGTGTGTGTGTGTGTGTGTGTGTGTGTGTGTGTGTGTGTGTGTGTGTGTGTGTGTGTGACGTGTGTAACGTGTGTGTAATGAATGAATGGGTTGAATTATGCAGGAGCAGAAATGAACCAGAGAGTTTTTTCCCATAATGTTTGTGGTGTTCTTGGTATAACACGTAGTGTGAGCAATCGACAGCAAGTAGGTCGGGTTGTCTGCCACTGTATGTTGGTGAACTGCGATATGAACATATGTCTAGATCTACATAGTGATTAAAATAAATGATAGGGTGTCTTGTCCCAGTTGGAAGGTAAGTAGGTAGGCATGTGTGTGCGAGGGGGATATTAATGTACGTTTTTTTAGAGGAACCATGTGTGTGTATTCATAGATTTTAACATATTTGACATTTGTATTAATTTTTAAATCCTAGAGAATACCCTTCGCGCTACAAGGAATTAAGGATTATCTGCCCCGAGTAAAATACCGGTACAGCTGCTTCAAATACAATGAATACAATGGAAGAATTGGCGTGGAAAATAAGTAGCCAATCAGAATTGAGCAAAATTATGTAATGCGGTGAAAATAACTTCAGTGATATCCATACCCCCATGTGTAATGTCACTTGTTATCTGACAAAAAGTCATTTAATTCATCGTCACCATCTTACAGATGATGTTGACTTTGAGGCGTAATAGGTGAGGGAGCAATTTTATAATCATTTTGGGATGGGGGTGTTGTGTTTGTTACAGGGGCCGAATATTGTTCTGCCATATCTTTAAGGCATTTATCTCAATCAAACAGCGGAAATACTTCTGGATCCGCCGCACAATCAAAATATTACTTTTTTCTCTTGGAACAGACATCTGTGTTATCAATACTTATGGGGCGACAGGTCTCAGTGTACAGTTTGTAAATCTGTAAGTATATTTTATCCGATTGAAAACATGCAGAATCTGATATCACCCCAATGCACACACTCACGCGCGCGTGCACACACACACACACATTACTGACCCGCCCTCTCTATAGATCAATATGATACAACGATTCATGTGTTCAGTGTCATGTGGCTAAACGTTTATACAATATTTGTTATGTGTATGTCATCGTAAATGGGAATGCATATATAAGTGTACATACAATAACTAACGTATCATATGTTATAAAGTACATACGCTATGTGGCTGTTTAAACGAGAAAGTCGATTAATTTCCATTGCCAGTCATATTTATGTACTCAACAACAAACATGAAAGAAGCATTGTTGATAATGGCTTGAAATCTAGGTGAATTTCGGATCCACACAGTTTCGGACCAGACCAGAGTCTACTTTCGGATCCAATGTAAATTACGGATACGTAACGGTCACTTGCCATCAACTTCTGTCGAAATCTCTAACGTGGAGGTGAAATCCGAGAAATGTAGTCTGTGGTTAAGAAAGCGTAGATTTCACCGTGACCAGTGTTAGACACCGAAATTAGACAAAACTCGAGGCCTTTCTCTCAACGCAAGGCGTGTACTGAGCCTGGTTCACAGCACATTCAATGTGAGATACATTTGTCGCGCTAAGGCAGCCATATCAGTAGTGCGACGCAAAGCAATCGGAAACTATTTGGAATCCAAGTCTGGCTAATCAATAAGTGTCAATAAAAGATTGTGAAGTACCGATACATCTAATATAACAATATTATTATTTAAAACAAAGTTACTTGAACAATGACAGCTGGATGGATGCAATCATTTTGCTGACACTCCAATAGTCCCATAGTTTTCCTTGAAAGGTTTAAGGGCATTCTGCTGGTAAGACCCGAGCATTCTGCCGGTATCGTGGGAACGATAGCGGAGTTTACCTCCGCAAAGAAGAGACTGTCTGAACAATGAGGTGACGTCATCAAAGGTTTATAAGGGCGAATCTGCGATGCGAATCGACAACAATCAAAGGTTTCTGGGAGGCATATGTAGTTTCCGAGAATGCTATCGGAAATCAATACAACCGCTGCGATACTTCCTTACATTATTCGTGGATCACACTGGGTGTACAATACACTTTTAAAAACGGCAAAGACACATTTCACTGAACACATTTCACATGTAATTTAAATTGATCGTGAACCCCACACACTCAGCATCCTCGATTAACCAGGGTATTGTCGTCATTCTATTGTGGTAAATGTCCTGGACCCATCGTACGTTATACGCCAGGATTTGCCCGACTAGGTCGCTCTACAGACATCTTTTACGTCATTTCTATCACTCTCTCGCGAGAGATGTGAAAACGCAAAAATGTTAGAACGTCAGTCGTGGTTCTCTCGACTGAGAGAGAAGCCGATTGTCTACCACTAGACCACGGAGGCGGTCAGACCCATGGTGTGTTTGCCCGACGAAGCTGCTGCAGAGACAGCTGTTACGCCATTTCTAGCCATCTCTAAACGTATAAACGTCTGTTTTGCGGTCATGTGACGGTTCTCTCGACTGACAGAGAAGCCTATTATTGTGTGAATCACACATTTAAAACCGTACGTGTGTTCATTACCTTATACATGGAGACTTTGTTAAGTTGAAGTTCTCATATCATTGAAAATGCATCGAGGTATCGGTTGTTCGATACATGTGTGCTACCAATAGACAATGACAAGTTTTACCATTGAAGGAGTTCGATTTGAAACTACTTCATTATTGCACGTGAAAAACAAAATATTACAAATTATCGAGATTAATTTTGATAAACACTCAATACACAGTATAGATTGAAGTTTAGTAAACAGACATATTTTTATAGCTGTTATACTTAATTAAAACATATTCGAGAAAAAACTTTGAAATTACACGGTTTGACACAAATTCAGCCGTTACTGTGTTTATGTTCACTTTCCTAGTGGCCCGACCACGTCAATTGGGTGGTTCAGGCAGCAGACCATCAGATCCCCCGCGCAGGATCCCTGGGGGCCAAGGAAGCGGCACAGAGTCCTTGTTGCATCAGCGCAGAAGCCGCCAAACCCGCTGCAGGTTGTCTCACGGATCACTGTGAATGAGACACAAGTTCAACATGGTGATTGACTGGGGGCTTGGTTGATATGTGACGCCGATTTTAAACAGTATTTCAATGATATGACGTCGTGTCAGCTTGAAGTGATGCAGATCTTAGACTTCGGTGAACACACGGTGTTGACAAACCTAGAAGCCTGAGTAGGAAACAACTAAGATTCGAACCAACAACTATAGGCTCTGGCACGCATCTTACGACCAAGACCAACCCAGTTTCTCCACGGGGCTCGATTACATCATTAGTGTAGCCTCGCAGGGACTCCTTTTTGGAGTTAGTCCCCAGCAACACATGCTTGTCTCCGTGGATCGGGTGGCCAGACTGCGTGATTTAAGGGATATCGTGTCAGCGAGCCCAGACTGCGTGAATGGTTGCTTACAATATCAATGACTGACTGGTTTGTCTGTCTTAGACAGTTTGTCTGTTTTACGTACAGGCCAGCGGCACATTGCTGAGTTCGGCGTTAAACAGCAAGCAAACAAAAACATCATTGAAAATTAGTTCAATGACACGTAACAATCTTTGAAATATAACCCAACCCTCGCCTTGCCCCTTGTCCTAATACAGCCTTCATTGTCAGGGACCGTTGACACATTAATGTGAAAGTATTCCCAGAATATAGTCTCAGTCCGGCCAGGGGTCGTGTCAAGGATGGTACGTAGCTGCAATAAAATAACACATTTGCACATTACAAACTGTTCATGAATGTGTACACGAGTATTTGCTAAATAGGCTAAACTCAAAAACATGGTTTACTCTCCACTGTCATTTCCCATTTTCTATGACCGAAGATATGATGATTAATATTGAATTTCTCAATAATTAATATTGAATTTCTCATTACGTCAAGGAAATAGGTAAGTATTTATAAAGGGTCCCTCGTGTAAAGAAGTGTCCCTGATATGCCTGATAAGAAGCCCTGTACTTTGAAAGGTGTGTTTTGGTCCTTTTATGGCGATTTTAATCTGGTTGGTTCTTGGTTGGTTTGTTGTTTAACGCCCAACTCAGCAATATTCCAGCTATATGACGGCGGTCTGTAAATAATCGAGTCTGGACCAGAAAATCCAGTGATTAATATCATGAGCAATTGGGATCGATGACATGCATCAACCAAGTCAGCGAGCCTGACCACCCGATCCCGTTAGTCACCTTTTACGACAAGCATAGTCGTCTTTTACGGAAAGCATGGGTTGCTGAAGACCTATTCTACCCCGGATCTTCACGGGTCTTTAATCTGGAACAATTAGCTAGAATGCAACTTCATCCAAACAATATATTAAACAGAAAGGTCGGCTAGGACAGAACATGCATGTTATTTCAGATAATTGTGTATGGTGTAATGCAGTTAGCGATAGTCCAAGTTGTCACGGCGGAGGACAGGAAAAATGGTCTTCACACAAGGTACTCAGGTGGAGGATCGAACCCACCGCCCACTTTTAGTTGTGCTTGTTTGTTGTTTTACCCAGCGACCGCCTCCGTGGTCTAGTGGTAGAGCGTCCGCCCGGATAACGGAAGGTCCGGGGTTCGATCCCCGGCTGCGTCATACCAAAAGACGTTAAAAGATGGTACTTGTTGTTACCCTGTTAAGGTGCTAAAACAAGGACTGGTCGGCTCGGAGTCAGTATACTGAGTCTGGGTGTGGTATTGATGTTAAACTGCGGCGTGGTATCTCAGTGAGCTAGCACTATAAATCGGCATCAGTCCGGACTAGTACAAGCAGCCACACAAACACACACACGTACAGGCAGGTCGCTATATAAGTGCAATAATCTTGGACGCGACGTTAAACCCCATTTCACCTCACCTCACCTCACCTCACCTCACCTCACCTCAGCTGTTTAACCCAGAACACAGCACTATTTCAGTTCTGTGACTGCGGTCTGTTAATAATCGAGCCTAGACGAGACAAACCAGTGATTGATATGATGAGCATCGATCCACACCGCCGAGTTATAATGACCCGTTCAACCAGGTCACTGAGTCTGACCCCCTGACCCATTACGTTCCCTCTGCGACCTGCATAGGTTGCTGGGAGACGAGTTCTATCCTGGAATGGTCACGGAGGGTCACTGCTTCAAAGGATATCGTAAAAGGGAAATAATTCACTTTTTGTCTGATATTTAACATTATATTCCTTGCCAAAGGTTCGTTCCAAATCAGTTGCAGAAATAACTCAGTCCTTTTGGCTAAGCAAGTGTATCGAATAATTGTAAAGATTCAATACCAGTATACCACAGTATTATTAATAATTGCGTTGCACTAATATTCGATCTACCTTATACGTATTATCAAACATAGTAATTATAAAAACGAGAATTTGTAAAATTTTATATCTATCTATCATCATATATCCGCAACCAAAATCTGGCAGTTAGCTCACTGCATCATTTGCAACTGTAATACTATTACACAAATAATATCAAACAAGTAAAGATTTCTGTACGTACATATGTATAATTATGCATGTTGTATATGTAATCCGTTTTGAACATTATCTTTTCAAAACTGTCGGGTTGGATGGGACACCGTCCTCAAAATCACGTCGCCACCGCCAATCAGTGGAAAGCCAATGGAGTCAGAAGTGAGACATCACCCAAAAGTTATAAATTATTTAGTTGCTTTTTAACCCTGTGCATGTATGTCAGCTCCGGGGACCAACAAAGAATCCTTGCGCCAGGACTGCCGTAAATCTATGTTAAACTATTGAGTTACGAGTGAGTGAGTGAGTATGGTTTTACGCCGCTTTTAGCAATATTCCAGCAATATCACGGCGGGGGACACCAGAAATGGGCTTCACACATTGTACCCATGTCGGGAATCGAACCCGGGGCTTTGGCGTGACGAGCGAACGCTTTAACCAGTAGACTACCCGACCGCCCCCTTGAGTCACGAACGTCCTGGTATGGAGCTTAGATCGCTTTGTGGAGCAGAACCTACGAGGTGAGATTCAGCTTACGTTTTGTGTCGTTGAGGACAGAACCAAAATTACTCACTGGTCTGATGCCGACCACTATCTCGTTTTACTATTCAGTGTTGATGAATGGAGAACATGACGGTAGAGTGTATAGTTTATTTATAAGTACAGGCATCATCATCATTATAAGATCGCTTTGTGGAGCAGAACCTACGAGGTGAGATTCAGCTTTAGTTCTGTATCGATGAGGACAGAACCAAAATTACTCATTGGTCAGATGCCGATTAATATCTCTTTTACTATTCAGTGTTGATGAATGGAGAACATGACGGCAGAGTGTATATTTTATTTATAGTACAGGCATCATCATCATTATTATAAACATGGCCTTCATGTTGATGAGAACTCGGCGGATGATGCGGATGATGCTTCTGAGATAAGCGGCTAGCCAATCATTATTCCAGGGCAGCAAGCAGCAAACGGTTCAGACCCACATATCTTGAAGTCCAGACCGGCACATCTGACCAGTCGACTGTCCACACAGTTCCCATTGAGTGCCTTACACGCATCTGTGTTCACGTCTGAAACATTATGGGATGTGAACATAAACTTCAGTTCCTTGGGTAATATTACTGAATGTGTCAGTACTTGTAGATTATTAACAATGTGATATGATTTAATAGTACAAAAGAAATATAATGAAATCGTATTTGAAAACACTGCCAAAAGTTCCAGTAAAATATTGCTCTGCAATGTTATATTTGACCTTTTTTAGAATTATACTCAAATGTCAAATCGCCAACCTGGATCTTTAATTTCTGGTCTTCTTACAGGAATGGCGTCCTTGTGAATCCGATTCTTTGGGATAAATTGTTAAATATAGTTTTCCATACATGACAGCGAATATCAAATTACTTACATGGGGTGGAAGTTGCAACCAGGCAAAAATACAGCGTCATACACATATACACAAGAACAGCTGCATGTGTGCTTGAAAACGCCATGCTTGTGTGAGTGTTATCTGAACTCTTATCTCACGATACACTCCCACATAAATCAGGTAATGTGCGACAATACAATGTATTTCAGTGTGATATAGTGTGAGAAGTATGTCACGTGTGCCATGATACATAGTGTAGAAGCGATAAATGTCCGATAAAGATGAAACTGTGCTATTGTCACCCGGTGAGATCCCGGTTAGAATAGATTTTCAGCAACCCATGAACCTTTGTCACACTTGGGATATGACATCTCATATACTCAGAAAGGGACATCTTGGTATGTAGGGTGTCAAATACCAACAAGGTATGCCAACAAGATCACCACTTCAAACGGTAATACGTCAAATTGTATGTATCTGTTAAACAAGACAAAGTCAATATTTCCCGAAGACATGTTTAATGCCAAATGTCCGTTGGCATATGCCACACAATGCCACCAAACAACATGTGACCATTATCAGTCAGATCACCCGTCACAATGACAGTGTCTGACCAAAACTCGAAAGTTAAACAAAATCACGAAAGAAATTTATTGTAATAAAATAAATCATGATCACACCCGCATTAGCGCGTGTGTGATCCACGTGATGCGATTACACCCTTGTACCGTTGTCTCATGCTCGAAGTGAGTGGATGGTTGCCGTTGCCAGATGGACGGGATGTCGTAAGAGGGCGATCTGCAGCTCGTTCTACACGTGTTCGATAAGGTTGTGGTCTGGTGACCGTGGTGGCCACTTCATGTGGATAATGGTCTCCTGCTCTATACAGTAGGCAGCAACGACCCTGGCACGAAGGGTTCGTGGTTATCGTTTATGAGGATGAAGTCCGATTGTACGAGCATACGGTCTCACGTACATAGCCTCCTCCTTAGAGGTCTTTTTCGGTTATGTTGGAATCCTGAATCTTTCTCCTTGTCTACGCCACATTCGGGCATGGCGATGTGTGAAGTCTAGACAGTATCTCGATTCATCAGTGAAGAGTACTTGGGCCCATTCCTGGTCTGTCCAATTGATGTCATCTTCAGCCCAGTCTAAAATCCCCTGTCTGTAATGTCAGGTCTGTAGGATGTGAATGCAGCCCTGCGTGAACATTGACCAGCCTTACGGAGACGATTTCCTGAGTAGAAGCTTTAACGCCACTGTCGTTCCGAAGGTCATTTCTGTGTGTGGTGGCAGTCACGAAGTAATTACGTCTTGCTGCCTTTAGGAGAAACCTGTCTTACCACAGTGTGTTGTAACGCTGCCGACCACAAGATCTCTGCGTTGGATGGTTATTGTATGTCATCAAAACTTGATCCGTAGTGTTATATGGCGGCTTTTTATTTTTTAACAGTGATCGTGTTGCATTGTTTCCGTTGAGATTCGATAGTCGCTCATTGTATTGTGTTTGTAAATTGATCAGTCGTCAGGAAGTTAATGTTTTAAGATGCTAGAGTGGGGTGTAAACTTCCGGTTCGGTATATCGCGGAAGGTGATAGTATGTTATGGAAACCTTTTTAATGTTCGTGTGCCGATGGACTAGCGAGGGAACAATCTGGAACTTCCCAGCTGCTTGGTAGGTTGTATATAAAGGTTCAATAGCATGTTTAAAGATCTCTCACGCATTTCATCACGCAAGACCAGCTTTTATGTCAGGATAGCTCATGATCCCCGATTCCCTGTCTTGCCCATCACGGAAGCCACTGTCGCCGCTGGGTTAATATATATAATTATCATTGACTTTTGCTAACACCACAGTATTTGCTACTGACCACTGCCATCATATTATTATACTGTCATTAAAAATGTACCACCACTCTATTGTGTACTGCCATTGTAATTGCTGTGCAGTAATCTGTGTTGATTTGTAAACCTAGTAAATTTTGTAATACATTTGTTGATTGTAAACCACTTGTTGGTAGTTTGTTGGTTTCACACTAAGTTTGTTTACGTTCAGATTTCTTGGTTAACATATTGTTTCAATTTGGGAATCGACACCTAACATTAGTAAACTGTGAGTAGTATACTATCCTGTGTAATTATACATGAATATACATAAACTCAACATGTATCAGTCCAGTTATTGATCTGTACGCATATCCAGGAAACGTTTTCACCATCTCGACAATGTTGTCACGTAGTATAGTTTGACTTTGGAAAACGTCACATTGTCTCTCTTTGCTGAAGAATTGGTCGAAATGTAACAATGTCGCCACTTTTTTGTGTGTGTGAAGACGAAACAATGCCCGTTCTAGGATTCAATGATGTGCCACGTGGTTTGGTGATTATAAACCCTCACTATTCCTAGCCTTGATCTTTAAAGAAGCTCATGAATTAAGTACATGGAATGATCAAATAATTTAACGTTACGGTATATTGCAGCGATCCACCCGACTGGTCATGATGGCATCAGCCAGGTCAAACACAGTAACCTAAGGTCCTCGTAGCTCGCCTCTAGGAGTGGACCAAGGTATTCTAGCAGTGGCTTTGGCAATTCCGGAAGTTATGGTGCGGGTGGTGGTAACTACGGAAGCAATGATAACAACTTCGGAGGAGGAGGCGGCGGAGGTGTTTGTCAAGGCAACGTCCTAAAATATGATATTCTGATTGATGTGAATACAGCATAACTGCACAACTTGTTCAGTCAATACATCAGCTTGTTTCTCCCAATACTGATCAGTCCTCTGGTGCGCCCTCAGAGTTGAATATAATCATCTAAACCTCTAACCTCTCGAACAAGAAAAAGGGGTATCCTGACAATCAACAGAAAATGTTCTCTGTATATTGTAAGGGATGTAAATGTGGTGTTCATAATAGATGTAGTTATTTTCATTTTCCCCTACTTTATTTTGAGAGTATACAAATAGGACCGTCGGTGACATGTTGTCTGCGATATTGCATCGGGATCCAAATTAATGAAAGTAGTGTATTGATCAATATTTCCTATCCTTTTCACTTTCACAAAAATGGTGGTGGTGCAGATGGTCCAGTAACATATGTCGCCGTAATTCACTGTTTACAGTAAACTACGGTTATAACGAACACGCTTATAACGAACTGACGGATATAACGAACTTACTTTTTAGTCCCGACTATTTGCTGTAGTTATGCTGTATATGTGCTTATAACGAACTACGGTTATAACGAAATAAAATAAGTAGTCCCTATGAGTTCGTTATAACCGTAGTTTACTGTATATCTATGTACGTGAGTTATAATCTCGGCTCGACCTTGTTAAGTCTTTGGGTTTGTCAGCTCCAATGTCTGTGCTAATGGATTTCACCACAGAGGTAAAAGCCTACAAACTATATGAAGCTATTATGTAAATTAAGATTGAAATAATATAACTGATGAACTGAAGGCGTGATAGTGCCTTGGTTACTTTATAAAGACAAAACATGAGCCACTAAGATAGTTCACTCTGTTTATTAATGTGTACGTGTGCCTTCATCCGAAGTATATGGAGAGTTATCATTTCACGAGGATCTGAAACAAAACAATAATGATCTCTTTGAAATCATGACAAATAGCAAAATATATAAAGTATTGATCATTATATGATCAATAGATTTCCAGTATATAGAGATGTTCCATTGGGAGCTTGATATCAATTGTCATAATTATCTTTCTATTAAACACATTTCAGTTATTGTTAGCCCAAGTAGGTATTTTGTATAAAGAAAAGAAACTAAAACCTTTTATTCATTAATCGCATCGAAGGATGAAAATAAGTGAGTGAGTGAGTTGGATTTAACGCCGCTTTTTACTGTATTTCAATTATATCGCGGCGTGTCGGCTTCATGTGGGAGGAAAGCTTGAAGTGATGCAGGTCTTAGACGTTTACCATTTGGTGAAACCCACAAGCACGGGCTTGGTGCTGACATACCTAGAAACATAATCGGGGCGAACCGTGATTCGAACCCACAATCATAGGTTTCTGGTGTGCCCAAGGGACGCAACTCTGCACAGCGATTCGCGGCACCTTAGATGATTGGGGAAAAATAAAACTGTAAATTTTATCATTGAAAGCCTTCAGGAATTATCATAAGTGAGGCTGTTACAGATAGATTATGCACCTATAGGTTAACCATGGTGTCCATGACGACGGTGACGTCTATGGCGATGGCGACGACATCGGCGATGACGATGAGCGCCCGTCATGTCAAATGCTAGCAAAGACCCTGGAAGAAAACGAAGCCAAAAATGAAAGAAATATCTGCGTGAGTAAAACTATTTCGTGAATTACTTATTTGCAATAAAAGTTAGTGATTGAGCAGGGTTTAAGCCGCTTTTAGCAATATTCCAGCAATATCACAGCGAGGGATACCAGAAATGGGCTTCACACATTGTACCCATGTCGGGAATCGATGCAATAAAAGAAGCAGATAAAGAGATCAAGATGTATGAACTGAGAGAAGCAAAAACTTCCACTTTTAATCTACCTTGAAAACTTACTCACCCAACAAAAGCACAACTAGCAGACAAGAGATCTTCATGATCGAAAGAGTAACCTGTGTTTGTTTGACTGAATGATAAGGTTGTGTTCTTTTGGCTGGAACGATGTATTATATACAAGTGAACTCGGAAGTTCATCAGGAAAATACTTGAATTGATTCCATTTTGGTTTTGCTAGTGATGGACTACTTGCTGTTTGTTGACACTAGCAACCACGTCAATGTTCACAGACGTGTCTCCCTTCTACCAGCAGCTAAAGGCGGCTGTTGCCTTGAGCGGTGTCGGTGTCGGTGTGATGATGTAGAGAGGTCACAGGACGCCGTCGGAGGCACTGATGCACAGCGTAGTGGTGTTCACATGGCGAGTACATGCTCAATAAACGTGGTTTGCAACATCAACAGTCGGCAGGCGTTATGAAAGGTATACACACGTTTACTTCCAGGCAGTTTTGTATATATATAAAGTGTTTGTGTGTATACCTTCACAACCTCGTCTTTTGTTCTATTAACGTTCAGGCAGCAGAATAGTTTCACAAGTACAGGATGAAGATATCTTACCTGATGGTACTTCTACTGCTGGGTGAGATTAACCGTAGTTATATCTGTATATCTGAAAAGACTGTAATCAACTTAAACCAAACGATGCAAGTCTTATCAACATCAAACAATGCAGCCATGAACTGTGAACTTAAGAAATCATGACTTTGTGTTCTTGATCTTTAAGGTTCCCTCTTAGCATTTGACATGACTGGGGCACATCGTCACCGGAGATGTCGTCGTCATCGCCACAGACGTCATCGTCGTCGTCACCACGGATGATCATCAATGGTGGTTCACTGAGCTCGTGTAGAGGTAGAGTACCCAAGGCATTGCCTGTGTTCTTAAGAGGAAGTTCTTCCTTTTATTTCTGTTAGATCAAACATCTTTAATCCTAAAGGGTGTATCATATACCCCACCTTGTCCACTGGTAGCGATGCTTCAAAGACATGTGGATGTTCATTGCCACACAATATTCCAGTTATATCACGGTGTGCCATCTTAATGTGGGAGGAAAGCCCGATGTGACGCAGGTCTTAGACGTTTACCTTTGGTGAAACCCACGAGCACGGGTGCGGTGCTGATAAACCTAGACACATAATCTAGACGAATCGGGATTCGAACCCACGATCAAGGGTTTCTGGCCTACCCAAGGGACGCAACTCTGTACAGTGATTTTCGACAACTTAGACGACTGGGCCCCAAACAATATGGGTGTCCTATTGTACTTATTCTCACAGTGATGTGTCCAGCTGGTAGGGCAATTTCATGGTTTATCATATGATTAATTCATATAATTATTATACAGTAACAAACATTGTAGGATGTGGTGTTTTATGAGCTATTCGTATTTGTCCATATGTGGCAGTAGGGTAGCCTAATGGTCAAAGCGTTAGCACACCACACTGGAGAACCGAGATCGATTCCCGACACTGGTACAATGTATAAAGCTCATTTCTGGTAAAACAAGACCAGAATACTCCAATATGATTCCACTCACTCACCGATATATCCTATATCTATATTTCTGTTTCAGAGCAATGATCTACACAGGAGCATACGAACATGTTCATGACCAAAAGGTTCTAATAAAACATCTGTACCAAACTTTATCTTGTCTCGATTTTTGCTAGTATTTTGGTATTGTCACGTCATTATTGAATCAAATCAAAATGAGAGAGTGAATAGAGGTTTTGTTGTGCCTTTAATATTAGAGTTGTATCTGAAGTGTGCCCGGGTACATCTTTCTTATGTAGAACAGGCAAAGGTTGAAGTCGCTGGGGAACGATGACACTGACATAAGCCAGGCCACATATACTCAATCAACTCATGCGGGATAAAGTCTACATGTACATGTCTTTCGCGGCAGTCAGCCATATGTAAATAATAGAGTTGGAGCAGGCAAACCAGTGGTTGATGTTATGCCAAAGGAGTACGATGGGACACAATGATCCAGCTCACACAACAAGGAAGAATGTGAGAGAGCTGGATTCTAAGCCCAATGGTTCAACTGTACTGTTAAACATGTGTTTAGATCCTAAAAACAAACCTAAGTGCCTTCCTTGTCCCACAACGTTCATGCGTTATGGGACCGCCTCCGTGGTCTAATGGTAGAGCGTCCGCCCGGAGAGCGGAAGGTCCGGGGTTCGATACCCAGCCGCGTCATACCAAAAGACGTTAAAAGATTGTTCTTGTTGTTACCATGTCTGGCGCTCGGCATTAAGGGGCTGAAACTGGTCGGCTCGGAGTCAGTATACTGTGTCTGAGTGTCCTAATTCATGTTAAACTGTGGCATGGTATCTCGGTGGGCTAGCACTATAAATCGGCATCAGTCCGGACAAGTACACGCAGCCACACACACAAACACACGTACATGCACGTCGCTATATAAGTGCAATAATCTTGGACGCGACGTTGAACCCCATTTCACCTCACCTGATGCATTATGGGTCATGTTTAGAGTTGTGTCTAACAATTAAGCCTGAAAACCCGTACCCCACCACGACCTTGATATTCACTGCAGGTAAGAGGGCGGTTTCTGTATGTACTTTTTATCAGCTGTAAATGGGAACAGAGAAGTTTAGGGGTAACCTTAAGAAAATGGGGGCATATCGTAGTATTGAAATACAGTAAACTAGGGCTATAACGAACACGCTTATAACTGACTGATATAACGAACTTACTTTTTGTCCATAAAATGTGCTGTTGTTATGCTGTATATATGCTTATAACGAACTACGGTTATAACAGACACAAATTACTTGTTCCTTTGAGTTCGTTTTAACCGTAGTTTACTGTATACATTCATTGTCAGGTTCAGTTATGACAGAAATGTTGTTAGTCGTACAGCAACAGCACATTTATGAACAAAACAATTTTTAAACCTTTCTCGTGATACGAACCTGCAACCTCTTGAGTTGAAGTTCTTCACTCTACCATCAGTGCAGCGGTGATTGTTGACGTCTCAAATGTCGCCACTATCTTAGCTTGGTCTATTTGTAAATAATTATGTTAATACTGTACCAGGTTCATTTTAATTACTGGTGGTATTTGTGATTGCAGTGCCTGCGAATCGTATTGCACATCTAATTTCAATATATCTTATTAATATTACACTCAATGCCCAATAATATGCAATTTATTTTTATTTAAATTCTAAACATATATATGGGGATGTGTCGTTAAGATCGTGTTCAGACTGTGGTAAGATAAGTTTATTAAATGTGTTTAAGACCCGTGAAGATGCGGGGTAGAATAGGTCCTCAGCGACCCATGCTTGCCGTAAAAGGCGACTAACGGGATCGGGTGGTCAGGCTCGCTGACTTGGTTGATGAATGTCATCGATTCCAATTGTGTGGATCGATACTCATGATATTAATCTCTGGATTATTTACAGACCGCCATCATATAGCTGGAATATTGCTGAGTGCGGCGTTAAATAACAAATCCACCAACCAACATGTGTTTAAACCCTGAGCGTGTTCAGATAGATACACTAAATGCGTATGCCGTATAGGATTTAAACCCATTCCTAACCAGGTTTAGATTACAACACGTGTTGTATGTGTTTAAATTCTAAAAACATGCTTTTCAGCGTGAATCACAACGTGTCAAATAATCTCAATGCACAAACAGTTATGTATATTAGGTAGTTGTAATTGTTTGGCGATGCTAATCCCCTATCATTGGTTAGTAAACGTCATGATTAATGTGAGCGGCAAAAATCGGGATGAAATGGAGCATTGGTTTAACTGTTTAACTGCTGACATCAAATCATTTATTGTTATTTAGACAGAGCACGCAGACATTAAACTTGTATGGATAGCAGTTTCTTTATTGTTTCTAACGACATTTCAGGACTAGTTGACCTTCATTAGGTGTAGACCGCCTCCGTGGTCTAGCGGTAGAGTGTCCGCCCGGAGTGCGGAAGATCCGGGGTTCGATCCCCGGCCGCGTCATACCAAAAGACGTTAAAAGATGGTACTTGTTGTTACCCTGTCTGGCGCTCGGCATTAAATGGCTAAAACAAGGACTTGTCGGCTCGGAGTCAGTACACTGTGTCTGAGTGGGGTATTCATGTTAAACTGCGGCATGGTATCTCAGTGTGCCAGCACTATAAATCGGCATCAGTCCGGACTAGTACAAGCAGCCACACATACACGTGCATGCACGTTGCTATATAAGTGCAATAATCTTGGACGCGACGTTAAACCCAATTTCACCTCACCTCATCATGATCAGGTGTAAGCGGGACCATTAGTCCGCTTTATGACTCCAGGCCCATCTCCATCTCTAAGCCTTGATAGACGCCCCTCGTTAATCCTCGTGTGTTTCCTATTAATAATCGTCCCACCAAGATAGGAAAATGGGACTTTTTTGCCCACTGGAAATGTCAAAGTTTAAAGATATAAAAAACATTGAAAAAAAATTATCAATTACAGTTAACTACGGTTATAACGAACCCTAAGTTTAGTTAGTTATAACCGTACCTCGTTATAAGCAACACATACAGCCTATTTACAGCAAATGTCTGGGACCCCCCAAAATTGGTAATATCCGTCAGTTCGTTATTATACTTTATGTCCAATTGGGGGCGGTCAGGTAGCCTAATGGTTAAAGCGTTCGCTCGTCACGCCGAAGAGCCGGATTCGATTCCCGACATGGGTACAATGTGTGAAGCCCATTTCTGGTGTCCCCCGCCGTGATATTGCTTGAATATTGCTAATGTTTTATTAACGATTAATTAAAGCCAAAATCAAAAAGTTAAAAACTGATTCAAGTAAGCAATGTTTATCGTAAAAGGCGATTGCAATGGACGGGTTGGTGAGGTTATAGATGTTTGCTTATGATTTCAGTGAATAGCTTCCCCGGTCCAGATTCGATTATTTTCCGACACATAGCTGCGATGTTTACAGTGTTGCTGGAATATTGCGTTTAGTGAGTGAGTGTGGTTTTACGCCGCTTTTAGCAATATTCCAGCAATATCATGGCGGGGGACACCAGAAATGGGCTTCACACATTGTACCCATGTCGGCAATCGAACCCGGGTTTTCGGCGTGACGAACGAACGCTTTAACCACTAGGCTACCCGACCGCCCAATATTGCGTTTAACAACATTCACTCACTTAAGCTTCTTTAGCTTCAGGCATGTTGATGATCTGATATCTTTTAAAAACCATCAAATAGCAAATTTCCTTGTACTGATTTGTCCGCCTGAACTAGAAATAAAGGGGACCGGTGAGACTTCCTCGTTTGTTTCACATATTTGATATAGATTAAGAAAACAAAATACTCCCTACAAGACAGTATGAAAAGGGGGATGATGTCAACTTTCGAATAGTCACCTTTCCCTTCATGTCGAGCAATATTTCAGCAGCTCTAGCCTGTGGTGTCTATATCTCACAACGTTTAAGGTACAATCGTGCATGCTCGGATCTGTCTACCAAGGCTTCAAAGAGCCTCATACGATTCTTCTTTAAAAGCTGTTTGATCAAGGTTACAAGATTCAAGTAAAACAAAGCTTTCAAAAAGTTTTAGCAAGTCATGTGGAGGGAATTACCAAGTTTAACGCATCAATAACAACACGATGTCCAATACAATACTCTATATTGACTTGTACCATATGTTACCGTTTTTTTGCAGGTGAACAATTGACTTGCCTTGCATGTGTTTGTGACGGTAACACTGGAGGGGCAGGATACGTTTTTCTCTTGAAGTTCGAAAATAGTGAAAGCCAATTGGACATAGTGAGTGAGTATTGTTTTACGACGCTTTTAGCAATATTCCAGCAATATCACGGCGGGGGTCACCAGAAATGGTCTTCACACATTGTATCCATGTCGGGAATCGAACCCGGGTCTTCGGCGTGACGAGCGAACGCTTTAACCACTAGGCTACCCCACCGCCCCTGGTGACACTAGTACCAACTGTGACAGGACATTGCTTCCTTAAACAACAACCACGCCACGAAGATAAAACACGAGGTACATTGACATTGAATTAAATAGATTTATTGAATGGCGTGTTCATCATACAGACGTAACATTATTTTCCTTCACAGATCTGAAACAAAATACAAAGTAATTTCTTATCTTAAGGATTTGTAAAAATATGGTCAAAGAACGCCTACTCATGTCTCGATTTTAAAAATTGATTGTGTCTTCACACTTCCCAACTAAAATATCCTCTTTGTTTTATCGCTGAATGGATACTAATATACGTTTTTAGGAAGGCTTCAACCCTAACAAAAACTCGTTGTAAGGATACACCTACATGTACTACTGTATTAATTACCGAAGAAAGATAAATTAACTGTAAATAAAAATTAGACGTACATATAAAATGTACCATAGCATATCTGTACACTATACACAACTATAGGTCAACCATGATGTCGATAACGACTGTGACGTCTGTGACGATGGCGACGACATCGGCGATGACGATGAGCATCAGTCAAGTCAAATGCCAACAATGATCCTGAAAGAAAAACAAAGTACATAATTTGTAGTTAGATCTGCAGGGTAGCGGTGTGCATTTAGGTAAAACGGTGAAAACAGCAATCTAGAGTGAAAATGGTTTTACGCCGCTTTTAGCAGCGGAGGACAATAGAAATGGGCTTCACACATTGTACCCATGTCGGGAATCGAACCCTGGTCTTCGGCGTGTCGAGCGAACGCTTTAACCACTAGGCTACCCGACCGCCCTATTTGGAGTTAGATCTCCAGGGTAGCGGTGTGCATCTTTTACGTAAAACGATGAAAACAACAATCAACTTGGTGTACTCACCCAACAAAAGCACCACTAACAGGGAAGATATCTTCATGTTGAGCAGAATAAAGCGTTGTTTGACTCAAGCTTCAGATTGGTGTGTTTAAGTTACCACCAAATACCATATATACCAGTGAACTCGGAAGTTTCTTAGAATATTATTTTTTGTGTCTTTTTATATCTTTTATTTGGGGATTCCTTGCTGTTTGTTGATACAAACGATCATGTTAATTTAGTCGGCATGTCTTTCGGAAACAAGCTGATCAGTGACAGTTGACGATGTCGGTGTGATGATGAAGATCAGGCACTGGGACGCTGTCGGTGTCGCTGATTCACAGCAGAGGTCACACCGCGGAGGTCACGTGTAGAGGATGTTAAAACAGCGTGGTTGCCAGCGTTAACAGGTAGTAAGTAGCCTTGGAAGGTATAGACACGAAAACGTTGGAAACAGCAGATGAACGCCGAATTGTATGGTTCGAACTCTTTATTTGATCCTGGTAAATCTATCAATTGCAATATGTTTTACCTGTGACAAGTCGAATTCAACGTATCAACCCGTGGCTTGTTTTAAAATTATTTTGTAGTCGCAAATGGCAAATGAAGTACAGATTTGTCATGTGGGAACCTATCCGATGTCAAAATCTAAATGCAAAGTTCCAACTGTCGAACATAACGGTGCTTACTAGCTTGGTCGCACGGTGCCGGGATAATGATAGTCAGACAAGTACTCCGTCATCTAGCTCAAGACAGAATATATACATAGTTGTGTCCCTTGGGCCTGCAAGGAACTGATGATGGCGGGTTCGAGTCAGATTTGCCATGACCATGTTTCTAGGTTTATCAAAACCATGCCTGTGCTCGGGGATTGCACCAAAGTGGTAAAAGTCTAAGACCTGCATCACTTCGGACATTCCTTCCACATGATTAAGCTGACACGCCGTGATATAACTGGAATACTGTTCCGAGCAGCTATAACACCCAACAAAAACATTCAAAACAGAATACTCACATATTTATAAAAAAAAAGAAACATGAAGTCATCCTCCCTGATAATACGAGTGAGCGGCTACTTTCCATAAATCTTTTGTTGTTATCTCACGATACAAACATTTTAACAATTGAGGAAACCAATAGCGGCCCCATAATACTGAAAACAACAGTGTTAATCAACCTCCTCAAGTCAAGCCATACACATATTAGATGTTATATGTTCACTATTGCCATTTCACCAGACGCCTGGAGCTCATCATCACCGAAGTAGTCGTCGCCATCATTACAAGCGTCTACGTCGTCATCGTCACCATTTGTAAATGAAGGATGACAAAAGCAACAACTGGAAAGGTACTGTACAGTCAGACGTCCGTGTGCAGCGATTGTTACATTCGAGTTCTGGTCAATTTCTAAGCCTGACTAACTTTCAACTATGGGCCATAACAAAGTGAACTAGTCAAAGTGGTACATTTTTGTATTAGTTCAGTGCAAGTGTATTTGGTCTGTAAAGGCCGTTTGTATATTACTGACAGCCAGTTGAACGTGATAGGGGTCCAAATGGACACATAAATGGAAAAGAACGAGTACCGAGCAATCAGCAAGTTCTTTACTTCAGAGAAAAGTACTCACCAAGCAATTGATGACCACATGTCACAACTGTCGCAAACATTGTGATAGGCAAAATACTATTAACGGTGCCTACTATGCTGATTTGCTGCTTGAGGGGGCACGGGTGGCCCAGTCGTCTAAGGTGCCGTGATTCGCTGTGCAAAGTTGCGTCCCTTGGGCACGTCAGAAACCTTTAATTGTGGGTTCGAATCCCGGTTCGCCCCAGTTATGTTTCTAGGTTTGTCAGCACCATACCCGTGCTCGTGGGTTTTACCGAAGTGGTAAATGTCTGAGACCTGCATCACTTCGGGCTTTCCCCCAAACCCAACTCACTCACTCACTCACTCACTCATCGCCTGAGAGATGCTATCAAAAAGATTCGACGTGGAATGCTGATTACTGGAGTTCTATTCTTCTTGACAGTGCCTCTTCTCACACCTCTCCACCCACAGAGGATGCTGAGCGACAATATTGGCTCGAAAAAGCACCCTCACCCTCCTTACTTCTCACCAAGTAATTTCCATCTGTTTCCTAAACTGAAGGAACACCTTCATGAAAAGCACTATAACGACAACGATGACATCAAAGCTGCCGTCAAGTGGTATTCCAGGTCGGCCTCAGTAAAATGCCTCCTGACTGGAATTGAAAAGTGTATTGAAAAGCAGGGAGATCATGTTGAAAAATAAAAGTTAAAAACGCTTCCACAATTGTTGGTTTTATTTGTTAGGCTTAGAACGTTTTGACCGGCCCTCGTACTTTGCACCCCGTGGCAAATCTGGGTTAGGAGATATCCCCATCAGGTTATGCTGATCGTAAGAGGCGGCCAAATGGATCGGGTGGTCATCTTCAGTGACTTGGTACCCCGACGGCTTGTATTTTTGGTGACATTATCAAATACTGGATTCTCTTGACCAAACTTGGTTATTTACAGGCCGCTGTTTGATAGCTGGAATATTGAGTACAACGTAAAACAACAAACAAACAAAACTAAAACAGGTTTCAAGTCAATCGGATAGGATGCTGTGGGAAATTATGTCACATAGAATTTGGCTTAAGACTCTGATGATGACATAAGCAGAAAACGATGTCGATGGTGTGCCGTGGTCGATCTCTTGCAGCTGCAGCTGCTCCTTCAAAGGCAACTTCTCTACACATTTTACACACCATCTACCACAATGTATCCAATTTCAATAACCCCTTTCTGAAGTTTGATGATGATGGTAATATTTGGAGATAATATCGCTTCCGGTTGACCAGATTTCGCATTCGGCGCATACCAAGTGGTGAGGTGAAATTGGGTTTAACGTCGCGTCCAAGATTATTGCACTTACGAGTTACGACGTGCATGCACGTCTGTGTGTGTGTGTGTTTGTGTGTGTGTGTGCGTGTGTGTGTGTGTACCAGTCCGGACTGATGCCGATTTATAGTGCTAGCTCACTGAGAAACCATGCCGCAGTTTAACATGAATACCCCACTCAGACACAGTATACTGACTCCGAGCCGACCAGACCTTGTTTTAGCCCCTTAATGCCGAGCGCCAGACAGGGTAACAACAGGAACCATCTTTTAACGTCTTTTGGTATGACGCGGCCGGGGATCGAACCCCGGACCTTCCACTCTCCGGGCGGACGCTGCGCATACCAAGAAACATTTAAATGAAATGATGAAACGTAAGTTCACTTGTATGGACAAATATAACTACAGAGAAGGTGTTTAGGGAAGTAAATGACGTAAACTAATAACACAAGAGTAATGGGGGAAATAGTGAAACAGGGACCTACGACGTTTACGCTGCCCCACCGTCCCGTAATAACTATGTAATGTCATTAGGTCAACCATTGGTCAGGGTGGCCTCACCCTGTTAGGATGCATGCATGGTTGATGGGTTTATCTGAATCCGAAATCCACGTTGATTAGGATCGTGATATATCCTCTGGGTACAAACCTTCCGTTATTTCCCTTCCATGTATCTAGTGGTAGAACGTCCGCCTGGGAAGCGAAAGGTCCTGGGTTCGATACCCCGTCGCGCCTTGCCAAAAGACGTTCACATATGGTTCTTGTTGTTACCCTGCCTGGCGCTCGGCAATCGGGGGGTAAAACAAGGGCTGGTCGGCTTGGGGTATACTCTGTCTGAGTGGGGTATTCATTTTAAACTGAGGCATGGTATTTTAGTTTGGATAGCTCTATAAATTTGGAATTAGTTCGGACTAGTACAAGCAGCCACACACACACACACACACACACACACACACACACACACACACACACTTCCAGGAACGTAACTATAAACGTGCAATAATCGTGGACGCGACGTTAAACCCCATTTCACCTCACCTCACCCTGCCATGTAAAGCTGAAATGGCTAAGACTGACAGACATGGAGAAAAATGAAGAGATTAAGTGAAACTGTGACAGTACCTAGTTTACTTAACATGAACCAATATGATCAAGACAAAACAGGATACGCTTAGATATGTTTTATTGAATATGTACATGTACATTAATCCGAAGTATATTTAGAGTTGTTTTCGGACGAAGACCTGAAACAAACAAAAAGAAATCTCTTATCTTTGAAATGATGTCAAAATCTGTCAATATTGAAAAAACAATATGAAAAATATGACTACCTTTTGTAATCCAATTAAAGATCTGCACAACTGGAAGTTAATAATAAAATGCCATGACTGGCATAGCTGACTTTCTGTTATACCCTTCTCAGTAATATACATTCGAATTAAACGCCAATGTAGATATTTTGTATTATGCTTTTAACTCTTCATGATAAATCGCATCGAAGGCGTGAACCAAACTGTAACGTTTATCTTCCAAAGTACTTACTGACATGTGAGGTGTTACACATGGAGTATGCACCTATAAGTCAACCATGGTGTCGATGACGACGGTGACGTCTGTGACGATGGCGACGACATCGGCGATGACGATGAGCGCCTGTCATGTCAAATGCCAACAAAGATCCTGGAAGAAAAATAACCCAATAGAAGAATTATTTTCCGAAGTAAAATGTATGTTGTTTTTTGAATGTACATTAATTACTTACAACAAAGGAGGGTTTATAACTCCACGAATCAGACATGTATTTTGCCTTGACAAATAAATTGAAGGACCAGATGAACCAGCACAATCTACTCGGACTACTCGCCCATCAAAAGTAGGAAACAATGTCACTTCAAGAAGATAAGAGATCCTCAAGTTTCAAGGGATTCAAATTTTAATTGTATTGTTTTTAATGTAACTACTAACTTCACTGGAACTACTCACCCAACAAAAGTACCACGAGCAGATACGAGATCTTCATGATGGAAAGAAAGAAGCGTCCAGGTTTGACTGAAGAGGGACTGACTGCAGACTTGCCCCTGAAGACCCTGATGGTGTTTCGCCTACCTTCTGGTCTTTTATATGCAAGTAAACTCGGAAGTTCATCAAGAAAAAAGATGTATGGATGCCCTCTTGGTTGTTATCTTGGGACTACTTGCTGTTTGTTGACACTAGCAACCACGTCAATGTTCACAGACGTGTCTCCCTTCTACCAGCAGCTAAAGGCGGCTGTTGCCGGTGTGGGTGTGATGATGTAGAGAGTCCACGGGACGCTGTCGGGGGCACTGATGCACAGCGTGCTGGTGAACACATAGAGAGTACCTGGTCAATAAACGTGGTTGTCAACATCAACAGTCGGCAGGTGTTATGAAAGGTATACACACGTATACTTCCAGGCAGTTTTGTATATATATATAAAGTGTTTGTGAGGACATAGTATACCTTCACAACCTCGTCATCTTATTTTATCAACGTTCAGGTAGCAGGCTAGTTTTAGAAGTAAAGGATGAAGATATCTTTCCTGATGGTACTTCTGCTGCTGGGTGAGTTAAGTCGGGAGTTAAATCTCGCATATTTGAACAGTCTGTAATTAACTCACTTCAGTCAAACGATGCAAGCATTATTAACAGCAAAGAATGTAACCATGAATTGTAATCTTAAGAAATCATGACTTTGTTTCTTAATATTTAAGGTTCCCTCTTAGCATTTGACATGACAGGAGCACATCGTCACCGGAGATGTCGTCGTCATCGTCATAGGCGTCGTCGTCACCACGGATGATTATCAATGATGGAAAACTGCCCTCGAGGTAGAGCACCAGAGGCATTTCTTATGCTTCGTATAATTTCTGTTACATATACCTCACTATTCTGAAATCCTAAAGGGCCATCATTTACGGAACCTTGTCCACTAGTATTAATGTATGAAATAAAAACGGATGTTCAAATCCACACAATATCGAGTTGTTACATGGGTCCCAGTAGTTGACCCCATGTGTCCTATTGTACTTAACCTCAATGATAACCTCCAGCTTGTAGGGCGATTACATGTCCAAATGTTCATCATGAATGGCTGATGATAGTTATTAGTTCAAATACGCACTTATTAAACATTATAGGACGTGCTGTTTAACGGTGATATTTTTGCATTTGTCCATGTAACTTATAGGTCGGTGGGGTAGCCTAATAGTCAGAGCATCAGTACACCACACTGGAGATCAGAGTTCGAGCCATTCCACTGGTACAATGCATAAAGCCCATCCTCGGTATCATATAGCCGGAGTTCGCGAATAAAATTCTGCGCACACACTAATGTATCCTATGTTTCTGTTTCAGAGGAATGATCTACACCAGAGCACCAATATGGAAATGAGAGAATGCTTTTAATAAATCATCTATAACAAATCCTATTGTGTGTTGATTTAACCAAGAGGCTGGTAAGGTCAGGTCGATATTGAATCAGTGAGTGAATAGAGTTTAATTTTAGGTATTTCAGAGAACAGGCAACAGCTGAAGACTTTGGGCATCGATATCACTCACATAAGCAACGTCACACCTTGTAACCACACGATTCCAATGCCAAAATATAAGTAAAAAAACGCTTCCACAATTGTTGGTTTTATTTGTTATGCTTCGGACTTTTTGACCGGCCCTCGTACATTGCACCCCGTGGCAAGTCTTGGTTAGGATATATCCCCATGAGGCCATGCTGATCGTAAGAGGCGGCCAAGTGGATCGGGTGGTCAGCTTCAGTGACTTGGTACCCCGACGGCTTGTGTTGTAGGTGACAATATCAACCACTGGATTGTCTTGACCAAACTCGGTTATTTACAGGCCTCTGTTTGATAGCTGGAATATTGTTTACAACGTAAAACAAGAAACAAACAAATCTAAATCTATCTGGGATATTGTAAGAAATTATGTCACATGGAATTAGGCTTAAGACTCAGATGATGACATGAGCAGAAAACAAAGTCGGCGATGGTGTGCCGTGGTCGATCACTTGCGACTGCAGCTGCTCCTTTAGAGGCAACCTCTACAAACATTCTATGCACCATCGACCCATCATCTACAATAATCTATCCAATTTCAATCACCCCTTTCTGAAGCTTTATGATGATGGTAATATTTGGAGATTTTACGATCGCTTCCGGTTGACCAGATTTCGCATTCGGCGCATACCAAGAGTGAGTGAGTGAGTGAGTTGGGTTTAACGCCGCTTTTAACAGTATTATAGTTATATCACGGCGTGTCAGCTTAATGTGGGAGAGAAGTGATGCAGGTCTCAGACGTTTACCACTTCGGTGAAACCCACGAGCACGGGTATGGTGCTGACAAACCTAGAAACATAATCGGGGCTAACCGGGATTCGAACCCACAATCATAGGTTTCTGGCGTGCCCAAGGGACGCAACCCTGCACAGCGAATCGCGGCGCCTTAGACGACTGGGCCACCCGTGCCCCCTCGCGCATACCAAGAAACATATAAATGAAATGATGAAACGTAAGTTCACTTGTATGGACAAATACAACTACAGAGAAGGTGTTTAGTGGAGTAAATGACGTAAACTAATAACACAAGAGTAATGAGGGAAATCGTGAAATAGGGACCTACGACGTTTACGCTGAGGTGACGTATCTGCATTGTTTTATTGTCTGGGGATGGTGTTGTGTTAGTTTTGTTAAATTCCACCATATAATTTGGATCTGATAAGGAAATCGGCTTGGTGGTAGTAGTTGGGTGATTCCGTGAGTAGTTGCGGAATTATAGTAGTAAATTGTCTCAGTTTACGAAGGAGATAGTTACGGTGTAGTATTTACTTACCTGCCATCTTGAAGCTCCTGTCACTATAGTCACAACACTCCGCTCAAAGCTACGGACATGAAGGAGGATCAATCCGTAAACAGAGGTACAGAAGTTTAATTTTATGTGGGGGCACGGGTGGCCCAGTCATCAAAGGCGCCGCGATTCGCTGTGCAGAGTTGCGTCCCTTGGGCACGCCAGAAACCAATGATTGTTGGTTCGAGTTCCGGTTCGCCCCGATTATGTTTCTAGGTTTGTCAGTACCATATCCGTGCACTTGGGTTTCACCGAAGTGGTAAACGTCTAAGATCTGCATCACTTGGGGCTTTCCTCCCACATTAAGCTGACACGCCCTGATATGACTGTAATACTGTTAAAAGCGGCGTCAACTCACTCACTCACTTAATTTGATGTATTCATGCAATACTGGTGAATAATTTGTTAAATGAAGGTCGTGCAGAAATTATTGTGAAAGATTGACTTAAATACAATATTTCTTTATAGCGTAGCATTAATATTGGCTGTTCTAATGTTGTTATTGGCAGCTCGAATGCATCTAAGATTTGCATCATTTAAGAAAAGTTTGTTACAATGACAAATAAATGTACAAAGGTTCAGTATAATATCATACAGAGCTTACATTAGTTAATAATGTTTCAATTCAATCACCAGGTTAGAAGAGGCTGACAACGGTAAACAATCATGTGAGTCACAAATCCGGGAAGTATGAAGATCAGATTGTTTGTTTCGGTTTGTTTGTTTGTTTGTTGTTTAGCGCCGCACTCAGCAATAGTCCAGCTATATGAGGGCGGTCTGTAAATAATCGAGTCTGGACCAGACAACCCAGTGATTGATATCACGAGTATCGATCCACGCAATTGGGATCGATGACATGCATCAACCAAGTCAGCGAGCCAGACCACCCGATCCCGTTAGTCGCCTTTTACCACAAGCACAGTCACCTTTTACGGCAAGCATGCGTTGCTGAAAACCTATTCTACTCCGGATATGAACAAAGATGAGTGGCTTGAGAAAGTCGTTATTCACTCAGCGTATCGCCATATTGATATAGATTTTCATCTTCAATTTCTCGAATTATTTTGGGGTACAGATAAGGAAATGAGACATTACATTTTTTTTACATTTGGTCTTACGTCGGTTTCATATGCTTTTATTGTGGTGACTAGGTAGTTTTTAAAGAATTGTTGGTACAAGGGTTTTTATAGTTGTTGCTTTCCTAGTTAATGGAATTTTGTCAAATACGATGTATGTGATGGTTAGGTTGTGATAACCTGCACGAAGTGTGTTTCAATACGCCACCTTCATGTACAATGTACCACTGCTTCTTCTCAATGTGCCAATTTACGCGAGCAATAAATGTTTCCGTACAATAGCCTTCTGTTACACATAGATACTGTTTTGATTATAACTGGTGTACATGTATCTAAAGAGTATCTTACTCGCGTTGTCTCCATTAGGGACTATAAATGCACACGTATATCACAACAAAGGGTTCTAAACTTTTCTTTCTATTGACGGCACTCATAGATACTTGCGATGCAATAACTGTCACATTATTATTATTCAAACAGAGAAAAATACAAATTAAGTATTCTCTTAAATGCAACTTTTAATATGTCACTCTTTTATCCATGTATTTGTATTTGTAGAAGGAAATTTCCGCCTTCTTGCTCTTTCAAAGATCAGCAAACGACGACAGAATTAACCAAAGCGTATAATATTGAATTTCCAAATACACTTTGGTGTGTTAATCAGTGCCAATAATCCTAGATAATTTCCTTTCAAGGTGGCCAGGTCGGTTTAAGTGACCAGATTTGCTGTGCACACCAATGATCGTGTGTTCGAATCCCGGTTCGATCGTATATATTATGCTTCTAACCCCCAAACCTCTGCTCATGGGTTTCAGCAAAGCCATTGACTTTTAAGCCCACTACAAGATGACACGTTGTTGTATAGCTGAAACACTGTTCAAAGCAGCCCTTACCCAAACGCAGTCATTCACATCAAAGTGACATTTCTGTCCCAGTCCCATGTGCCGCACTTCACATATTGCCTACATAGGAGTCTTCTTTGCATCACATCCGTGCAAATGGGTACTGCTTCGAGCTCAGCTCCAACACTCACCTGAAGCGCCTCGGTATAACTCAAATACCCCACTCAGTCACACACTCACTCTTTTTTCACATCAAATTGTATGTATATGTATATTTTACATCTAGGGGAATAATTGTGTAATGTGAGTGAGTGTGGTTTTACGCCGCCTTTAGCAATATCACGACGGGGGACACCGGGATGGGTTTCACACATTGCACCCATGTGGGTAATCAAACCTGATTCTTCGGCGTGACGAGCGAACGCTTTAACCACTAGGCTACCCCACCGTCCCGTAATAACTATGTAATATCATTAGGTCAACCATTGGTCAGGGTAGCCTCACCCTGTGAGGATGCATGCATGGTTGATAGGTTTATCTGAATCCGAAATCCACGTTGATTAGGAGCCTTGATTGTAATATATCCTCTCTGGGTACAAACTTTCCGATATTTCCCTTCCATGTATCTAGTGGTAGAACGTCCGCCTGGGAAGCGAAAGGTCCTGGGTTCGATACCCCATCGCGCCTTGCCAAAAGACGTTCACATATGGTTCTTGTTGTTACCCTGCCTGGCGCTCGGCAATCAAGGGGTAAAACAAGGGCTGGTCGGCTTGGAGTATACTCTGTCTGAGTGGGGTATTCATTTTAAACTGAGGCATGGTATTTTAGTTTGGATAGCTCTATAAAATTGGCATTAGTTCGGACTAGTACAAGCAGCCACACACACACACACACACACACACACACACACACACACACACACACACACACACACACTTCCAGGAACGTAACTATAAACGTGCAATAATCGTGGACGCGACGTTAAACCCCATTTCACCTCACCTCACCCTGCCATGTAAAGCTGAAATGGCTAAGACTGACAGACATGGAGAAAAATGAAGAGATTAAGTGAAACTGTGACAGTACCTAGTTTACTTAACATGAACCAATATGATCAAGACAAAACAGGATACGCTTAGATATGTTTTATTGAATATGTACATGTACATTAATCCGAAGTATATTTAGAGTTGTTTTCGGACGAAGACCTGAAACAAACAAAAAGAAATCTCTTATCTTTGAAATGATGTCAAAATCTGTCAATATTGAAAAAACAATATGAAAAATATGACTACCTTTTGTAATCCAATTAAAGATCTGCACAACTGGAAGTTAATAATAAAATGCCATGACTGGCATAGCGGTCTTTCTTTTATACCCTTCTCAGTAATATACATTCGAATTAAACGCCAATGTAGATATTTTGTATTATGCTTTTAACTCTTTATGATTAATCGCATCGAAGGCGTGAACCAAACTGTAACGTTTATCTTCCAAAGTACTTACTGACATGTGAGGTGTTACACATGGAGTATGCACCTATAAGTCAACCATGGTGTCGATGACGACGGTGACGTCTGTGACGATGGCGACGACATCGGCGATGACGATGAGCGCCTGTCATGTCAAATGCCAACAAAGATCCTGGAAGAAAAATAACCCAATAGAAGAAATATTTTCCGAAGTAAAATGTATGTTGTTTTTTGAATGTACATTAATTACTTACAACAAAGGAGGGTTTATAACTCCACGAATCAGACATGTATTTTGCCTTGACAAATAAATTGAAGGACCAGATGAACCAGCACAAACTACTCGGACTACTCGCCCATCAAAAGTAGGAAACAATGTCACTTCAAGCAAATAAGAGATCTTCAAGTTGGATCTATGAGGATTCAAATTTAAATTTTATTGTTTTTAATGTACTGGAAGTACTCACCCAACAAAAGTACCACGAGCAGATACGAGATCTTCATGATGGAAAGAAAGAAGCGTCCAGGTTTGACTGAAGAGGGACTGACTGCAGACTTGCCCCTGAAGACCCTGATGGTGTTTCGCATACCTTCTGGTCTTTTATATGCAAGTAAACTCGGAAGTTCATCAGGAAAAAGATGTATGGATGCCCTCTTGGTTGTTATCTTGGGACTACTTGCTGTTTGTTGACACTAGCAACCACGTCAATGTTCACAGACGTGTCTCCCTACTACCAGCAGCTAAAGGCGGCTGTTGCCGGTGTCGGTGTGATGATGTAGAGAGTTCACGGGACGCTGTCGGGGGCACTGATGCACAGCGTGCTGGTGAACACATGGAGAGTACCTGGTCAATAAACGTGGTTGTCAACATCAACAGTCGGCAGGTGTTATGAAAGGTATACACACGTATACTTCCAGGCAGTTTTGTATATATATATAAAGTGTTTGTGAGGACATAGTATACCTTCACAACCTCGTCATCTTATTTTATCAACGTTCAGGTAGCAGGCTAGTTTTAGAAGTAAAGGATGAAGATATCTTTCCTGATGGTACTTCTGCTGCTGGGTGAGTTAAGTCGGGAGTTAAATCTCGCATATTTGAACAGTCTGTAATTAACTCACTTCAGTCAAATGATGCAAGCATTATTAACAGCAAAGAATGTAGCCATGAATTGCAAACTTAAGAAATCATGAATTTATTTTCTTAATATTTAAGGTTCCCTCTTAGCATTTGACATGACAGGAGCACATCGTCACCGGAGATGTCGTCGTCATCGTCATAGGCGTCGTCGTCACCACGGATGATTATCAATGATGGAAAACTGCCCTCGAGGTAGAGCACCAGAGGCATTTCTTATGCTTCGTATAATTTCTGTTACATATACCTCACTATTCTGAAATCCTAAAAGGCCATCATTTACGGAACCTTGTCCACAAGTATTAATGTATGAAATAAAAACGGATGTTCAATGACCCCATGTGTCCTATTGTACTTAACCTCAATGATAACCTCCAGCTTGTAGGGCGATTACATGAATGTCCAAATGTTCATCATGAATGGTTGATGATAATTATTAATTCAAATAAGCAGTTATCAAGCATTATAGGACGTGATGTTTAACGGTGATATTCTTATATTTGTCCATGTAACTTATAGGTCGGTGGGGTAGCCTAATAGTCAGAGCATCAGTACACCACACTGGAGATCAGAGTTCGAGCCATTCCACTGGTACAATGCATAAAGCCCATTCCCCGTATCATATAGCCGGAGTTCGCGAATAAAATTCTGCGCACACACTAATGTATCCTATGTTTCTGTTTCAGAGGAATCATCTGCACCAGAGCACCAACATGGAAATGAGAGAATGCTTTTAATAAATCTTCTATAACAAATCCTATTGTGTGTTGATTTAACCAAGAGGCTGGTAAGGTCAGGTCGATATTGAATCATGTATATTTTAGGTATGTCTTTCATAGAATAGTCAACGGCTGAAGACTTTGGGCAGCGATAACACTGACAAGCAAGGTCACACATTGTAACCACACGATACCAATGGCACGGGTTGCCCAAGCGTCTAAGGCACCGCGATTCGCTGTGGAGAGTTGCGTCCCTTGGGCACGCCAGAAACCTATGATTGTGGGTTTGAAGTGGTAAATGTCTGAGACCTGTATCACTTGGGAGCTTTCTTCACACATTAAGCTGACACGCTTGGATATAACTGGAATACTGTTAAAAGCGACGTTAAACCTAACTCACTCACTCACTCATATGTGATGAGGACTACACGGACATGTCTTTTGCGGCAGTCAGCACCAATCTAGCCATGTCACGACGATTTGTAAACAGTGGAGGGGGACCAGACAAAACCGCCACAGCAGCCACACACACACGTGCATGCACGTCTTTGGCGCGACGTTGAACCCAATTTCACCTCAACTCACCTATCCCGTGTTAATATTTTTACGGAATATTACAGGTACTCTAATTTACTATAAAGTGTTCCGAGTGAATTAATGTTCACCTTGCCCGAGTAAACATGCAGGCCAAACTGAAAATTATTTCTCGAAGGACATAAAAGTTGATATTTACTTGCAGTTCGTGGGAATGTTCTATTTATTATCAGAGATGTCATTTCAAGAGGAATTAACAAAACAGTTTCAGTACCGTCTGTACAGTAACTGAAAGAAAGGCCGACGTTTGTTGACCAAACCACGGCGAAAGTCAGTGATGTCATTGAACTGTAGGGGCGGTCGGGTAGCCTAATGGTTAAAGCGTTCGCTCGTCACGCCGAAGACCCGGGTTCGATTCCCGACATGGGCACAATGTGTGAAGCCCATTTCTGGTGTCCCCCGCCGTGATATTGCTGGAATATTGCTAAAAGCGGCGTAAAACCATACTCACTCGCCTCTCCTCAAATGTCCTGTCCAGCTGCGTACACCTGAGAAAATAAATGTCTTCAACGGGTTTCCGAAAGCAACAATGTTTATATTGCCTATCAATCGATGATGTATGATAAATCGCAAGGAACAACGAAGAACAAAGCAGTGGTGAACATTTTTGGTGATTCTAATATGCGCTCGCAACATGATGACGTTATATATTGGACGACGTTATTTTTGAGAGGGAAGCGTCTGGTAGGTTGTCCCCCATATTTATAGCAGTGGCCGAACGATCGCGTCCAAGAGTGGGAGAGATATGACAATCGGCATGAGGAGAAAAGATACAGATTATAGACATGATGATTGTGAGAACATCAGGGAAATATCAAACTTAACCAACCATCTTAAAATGGACTTTTAAAATTTCCCAGGTCGGATTCTATTCAGGGATTCATCATTAATACAATTTGGGTAAATATTGCTTAAAGCTTGTACATTTTATAAACACCTTTAAATAGTTTCATAAGTATTATTGTTGCTACCTGATAATAAAACACTGCAGGGAGAATATACCACTCGGGGCTGGGCCCCTTATGGTTAGTTCTCCCTGCGACCGCCTCCGTGGTCTAATGGCAGAAGAGCGGAAGGTCCGGGGTTCGATCCCCAACCGCCTCATACCAAAAGACGTTTAAAGATGGTACTTGTTGTTACCCTGTCTGGTGCTCGGCATTAATAGGCTAAAACAAGGACTGGTCGGCTCGAAGTCAGTATACTGTGTCTGAGTGGGGTATTCATGTTAAACTGCGGCATGATATCTCAGTGTGCTAGCACAATAAATCGGCATCAGTCCGGACTAGTACAAGCAGCCACACATACACGTCGCATGCACGTCGCTACATAAGTGCAATAATCTTGGACGCGACGTTAAACCGCATTTCACCTCACCTAGTTCTCCCTGCAGTGTTTTATTGTACGATAAACAACGACCACAAGTCGATTATTTCTTAAGTAGGAAATATGAATATTAATTCACTGTAACGGCTGCCATTCTGGAGGTGAAAAGATATTTATATTGTTTGTACTCGACAACCCAGTGACACAGAAAGCATAAAAAATAAGGATATATATGGATCTTAGGTATATCAGGTAGCAACAAAAATACTTGAAAAAACCCTGAATAATATTCATCGTTTTGAATGAAGAAAAAATCGAATTGACTGACAGACGATTCCGATTGTATCATGATCATGTGTAAATGAATCATTATCAAATGGTGATAATACAATCTGTTCGCGAAAAGGTGAGCGTGTCCACGGTATTTTGTTATCCTCTTCATACTTCATAGAGAGAGCATGCTCGTTTGTAACTCAAAGGTTGTGAAATGTAGTGGCCATGTGCTGGAATTGCATGAACACAGGGAAAGTTGACTATTGGAATGTTCAGCCTTGTGAAGAATTGTTTGTCACTTTGAATGAGTGAGTGATTGAGTTTATGCTTCACGTCACATCGGCAATATTTCAGCCATATCTTGACGAGGTTGTCACTCTGAATCTCTCTTCTGTGGTCTACATATAACGTTCGTTTAACCCCAGTGGACATGAGATGTCTACCCTTTCCAGCTAATCATTTTTTATATTTTACGTAAAACTGTGGTAAAAGTTATATTTTCCAGTATTTTCGGGAACGATTATCGATATAAAAATCCAGGCCATAGTATTGCCTGAAGAATTGGGTAAATGTTTCTTTAACGTAGAGAATGATGACAATGAAATTATTAAAAGAATTTGTATTGCCTTTAGGTCTCATTATTGATCATGAATTCAACCGTGGCGACGATGACGGCGGTGACATCTACATCTTCCGTGACGATGTGCTCCAGTCATGACAAATGCCAATGAGGAACCTATAATATCGAAGTCCAAAGTTTTGTAAATTCATGACTGTGTACGTAAACTTTAATGTTCATAATACTTGCATCGTTTGAATGAAATTTGATTAATATTGTTTCTGAGTATATATAGATACAAGTATTTTAATCGCAGTTACAATTTACGCAGCAGCAGAAAATAACATTAGATAAGATATCTTCATCCCGTCTAATATTCACTCACTTGGTAGCGAACGTCTGCTAAGCGTTCACAGTAAGTTAATACATGTTCAAAATAATGAAAATGAAATATAAAATATATATATAACACCGCCAGTTACAACGAGTGTATCGCTCCTATTGCGCCTGCGGACTGTTGATGTTGACAACCACGTTTATTGACCACGTACTCTCCGAGTGGCCACCTCCTCGCTGTGCATCAGTGTCCCCGACGCGCACCGCTTCCTGCTGACACCGAGAACCATCAACAAACGCCGCTAGTTCGCTGGTTGAAGGGAGACACGTCTACGAAGTTAGACGTGGTTGTCAGGATCAACAAACAGCAAGTAGTCCAAACTTAACACAACCAATATGGCATCGATTGAAGTAATTTCCTGAGGAACTTCCGAGTTCACGCGTATATAAAGGACATCGTGCACAATCACAACACAATCTGATCTTTCAAACAAACATAAACGGATCCCTCAGTCCATCATGAAGATCTCTTATCTACTGGTGATGCTTTTGTTGGGTGAGTCGTTCCAGATGATTTCTGTTAATTCTAAATTCTTGCAGATTAAACTTCTAGATCTCTTATAAGCTGATTGTGCCTTTGTTTGGCGAATAGTCCCAGTAGATAGTATTCGCTCAGTCTGGATCGCGCTTTTCTTTCACGAAACAACTTTCAATTTATATATGTTCCATTGATTAAACGTCTTATGCTGCAAGTAAGTAATTCACGAAATGACTCAAGTTTTACACCCGAATATAGTTCTTCATGTGGGTTATTTTTCTTTCAGGATCTTTGTTGGCATTTGACATGACTGGAGCTCATCGACATCGCCGATGTCGTCGCCATCGTCACAGACGTCACCGTCGCCATTGACATCACGGTTGACATATATATGCATACTCTATGTGTATATGTATATGTAACATGCCAAGGTAATCTTGAATCCTCCTTCCTCGCGAGTAATGGTTGAACGCTTTCAGTATATTTTCCAGAAATGAAATACCTACATTGGTTATGAAATGGGAAAACAAGAACTGAAATGTGTATTAAAGAAACATATTGAAGACACTTCTTATAATGTTCCCTGCGAACATATCTATATATGGGAAATTTAATGATCAATATATTTGATATTTGATATGATTTCCAATTTATTCATGATTTCAAAGGGGGCACGGATGACCCAGTCGTCTAAGGCGCCGCGATTCGCTGTGCAGAGTTGCGTCCCTTGGGCACACCAGATACCTATTTTTGTGGGTTGGAATACCGGTTCGCCCCGATTATGTTTCTAGGTTTGTCAGCACCATATCCGTGCTTGTGGGTTTCACCGACGTAAACGTCTGAGACCTGCATCACTTCAGGCTTTCCTCCCACATTAAGCTGACACGCCGTGATAAAACTGGAATACTGTTAAAAGCGGCGTTAAACCCAACTCACTCATTCATTCTTGATTTCAAAGAGAATATTTTTTTATTGTTTCAGGACTTCGGAAGAAAGCAATTCTCCATATACTTCGGATTCATGTACATGTACATATTATTCAAAAAAAAGATTGAACTATCTAAGTGCCTCATGTTTTGTCGAGATAATGTGGACATTCCAAAGTAAACAAGAAACTGTCACAGTTTCGTTTTTCGGCAATACTCATTTCATTCTCATTTGACATCATAGCTTTATATAGTTACAGGTTAATATGGTAGGGAAGTAACGCTAGAAGGCGTTAACCTTGAGCACAGGTATTGGTGCTGACGTGCCTAGAAACGTAATCGGGTGGAACCGGGGTTCGAACCCACGATCATAGGTTTACACGGTGTAAATACGGCAGCCTAGACGGGCGCAAGCTAAAACGGCAGCTCAGCAAAACGTCACCGATTTCTCAGGCGAAATCGGGAACTCATTTGGCGAAAACGGCACCTCTATTTTAAATAACGATTAGAACGATTTATGTAGTAGCATATATGCATTATTGACATGCTTTATTTTGTTATGTTGTTATATATGATTTATTTATATTACCATTGTCTTGTCTTATATGAGTGTATGAAGCAAATTCTGGTGGCCCCCGCCGTGAATTTACTGGAATATTGCTTTGGGCGGCGTAAAACCATACTCACTCACTCACTCACTCACTCACACACTCACTCACTCACTCACTCACTCACTCACTCACTCACTCACTGGGTATATATTTATTGTGAGCATCTGTGCCCCAACCTTGATGTGAAAGCATAAAGGATTAGAAACACTGTTTAATACACTAAAGCGAATTTGGGATTTGAACCACATGCAATAACAACATGTTACTGACGGTTATATTTTTATGGAGCCGACAGTCGTTTATCCAGCTAGAATAATACAAGTAGGACCACATGTACAGTATCCCAGAGATGGTGATGGGGACCTTAGGTTACGATGCGTGACTTCTGGGAAGCCATCATGACCCGTCGGGTGGATCTCTTGAAATTTCTTGACTGTGAACACAAAATGTCATTTAGAAAGTCGTCAAATGTAACACATGTTATATTTGGGATAACACTTTATTTGTAAAGTATAGATTACAAATAGTACTTTATAGATTTAGTCCCATATGGATTCGAACCCACACTGCAAGAGTGAGGCACCTAATCGACAGCACACAAAGTCAGAAATCTAACCCTATCCGCCTCCTGGGCTTGAACAAAAAAAATGAAAGTCCGACAACTGGTAGTCTAGATCACGTACTTTGTGTACCCCTCTGAAAACTGAAAATTGATATGGCTCCCATGGCCGAAAGCTATGAACACACAATGCCATTTAGAAGTTTTATGAAATGTAACAAATGTTATATTTGGTGGATTCAACCAAAAAAAAGTACTAGAATCAGAAAGTGTTATCCTAAATATAACATTTGTTATATCTTACTGTTATGTAAATAACATTGATTTCGCTTTAATTAATTCATCTTGAGCTTCATAAAATAACAACCAGAAGTGACACAACTAACCAAATTGCGACATTTGCGACCAATTGTTCACCAAAGGGAGACAATGCCTGAACATCAGGTTTGGAGGTCAAAACATACCGCTTGACAAAATTGTCGAGATGGTGAAAAACATCACACGCATGAACAGACGAATGACTGACCTAATGCATGTTCAGTTAATATCCATGCATTTATTACCAATGGCGCAAAACATATCGGTGCACATATCTCTCATTGTGAACCCCGACCTTTATGTACATGTACGAGATATTACGATCAATTTAAATTTGTTAAAAAAAACGCTTTCACAGTTATGATAAGGCCTTACTGCATTTAAAAAACATAAATAGGGCCTTTTAATTTGACAATAACACATCATGTGGGAAACTATTTTTTACAGCGCAATGAGTGAGTGAGTGAGTGAGTGAGTGAGTGAGTGAGTATGGTTTTACCCCGCTTTTAGCAATATTCCAGCAATATTACGGCGGGGTACACCAGAAATGGCTTCACACGAGGTACCCATGTCAGGAATCGAACCCGTGTCTTCGGCGTGACGAGCGAACGCTTTAACCACTAGGCTACCCGACCGCCCTCCAAGTGTGACGAAGGTTCATGGGTTGCTGAAAATCAGTTCTAACCCGGTTCTCCACGGATGACACCATGGATCATGGCACACGTGACATACTTCTACACCTTGTATCATGACCGTCCCTCGGGGTGATTGAGATGGGTGCGATATAAAGAGCTGACTAATGGTCAAGATTCCACCGGATGAAGGGCAAGAAATAGCCTTGAAAAGTCGTCACAAACATTAAAGAACTTGTTATTCCTAAACGTTTCAAGCCTGCGTCCTCTACTTAGTACTAAATCAAAATATAAGACTTGATTTCAACAGTTAAACACTTAAACCAATTCCAGAGGCCCACCTTATTCCCTTCCAGTTGTTAAACGACGTTTGTTTACTAATGCTAGGGGATTTGCATTGACAAGCAATTATATCGTCGATATATCACCACACCGTACATATGGGTTTTTTTATGTATGAATCTGAATTTCTGTTCGGATTGGCAAAGTCATGATCAAAAGGGAGGTAATTTGGCCATGAAGGTCAACTTAAGCTTTAGGTATATCAATATCATATCGCTCAAAAACCATTAAATAGCCAATTCCCTTCCACTGATTTACTTACCTGAACTAGAAATAAAGGAGACCATTGAGACCGCCTCATCAGTGTCACATTTAATTTGCATCTGTGCATGAAGATTCAGAGTGACAGAACACTCTCCGCAATACTGTATGACAAGAGGGATAACTTCAACTTTCTAATTTTCAACTTTTAACTTATGACGAGCAATATTCCTGCAGCTTCAGCATTTGTTGTCTACATTTCCAAACTTTCGAGGTACATTCGAGAATGCTCTTTCTATGAGGATTTCAAAGGGCGTCTTTAGACTCTTGCTCCGTAGCTACACTACTGCCTAGAATCGAAGTTCATTCCCCTTACACGCATGGGCAACGCGTTACGCAACCCGTGTGCACCCCGTTGGTCATCGTGTGGAACCCGTACGCCACGCGTGTGATACCCGTGTGCAACGCGTGTCACACTCATTAGAGGGGAACAAACTTTTGAACAAAGGAGGACCCATGGGCTTGTCTAGCTGAACCTGGAGGTGGTAACAAGGATATAACTTTTTGATTTCCTGACGAAAAATGTTAATACACACTTTATTAAATGTACTTGCTGATGTTTCATTTTTAGATGTGATTACATGGTGTCTTGCGATTGTGTGAAGAGAATACATGATCCTGTTACATGTTATTGCTTTTCAATTGCTTTTTTTTGTGATATGACATTAAACGTCTGTAGTACGACTTTCAGTAATCATGTTTATGAGGTTTGGTGGAGCATTGTTTTTTTTGGACCCTAATTACTTTATGATGGTTGGGCCTCTTCGTCTCAGCTCCATAGCCGTGACGCTCGGAAAGGGCAGCATGTAATTAATGAGAGTAGAATATATCCTGGAGGATACACTTGAGGGAGAGGGCTATACTAATTACCGTACTACAGGAAGAGACCTGTAGACGTGAGCACGGGGTTGTGTGTAAGATGGCCGTCGCATAATGGGTGCCAGAGGTGGTAAACATTGAGCTAAAGCAGTGTTGTTTTCACGGGCCTGTTGCATAAATTCCCAGCGCTGCTGTCCATATATCTTCTACTTGATCCTGGATACATCATTTTGGCATTTGCATTATAATATTTTTCAACCTACATTAATGGTTTACTAGTCATATATTAGAGTATTTGTCAATTGTGTTTAACGTACAAGCAATAATTGTAATTTGTGGTGACATCTAAATTTAAACGTCTCATTTAAAACAATAAGTAAGTACGATAGTAAATAATAATATTCAAATCGCATTAAAATACAATGATAACAAGATTCATATGTAACCCTAAAGCCTGTGTTCCACATTCATAGCCAGGAGGACAGCTACTGACTAAACAAAGCGAAGAAGCTTGCCCTTACATATATGTAGAGACATCATCTGAATATGATTATATATGCAAATGTTACTAAACTGTAGCTATCTTCACGAATTTTAAAAAAAATGGGCATAAAGTTCACGGAGACGAAGGCTGTAGATACAATACCATATTTTATTTTTTTCAGATGATAAAGTACATCATTTGATAATACATTCAGTTATTAATATCTAAAAACCGATTTTCCATATTAATAAACATTTCATGTCAATCAAATGTGTGATATAAATTCATTCTTTAGTATCCATAAATGAATTATTGATATCATATAACGAATAAATAGTAAAAAGGCGCCCTGTATATTGTTCTTTGTGGACTGTATTAAGTAACGCATTTTCATCACGGTTATAAAGTTAATTGCTAGTCTTTTTTCTGCACCATCATTTCTTTCATCTTATGAAAAACTGTTTAAAAAATGGCAACTTATAATTAACCAAGGTAATACTACTTACCCGACCTGCGTTTATTTATCTCTCTGTCATTATTATCGTTAACATGTTTCTACCTTTAAGTGTTTATACTTATGCCATACATCGTACTGATTAAGAAATGACACATCATCGCGAGATATTTGTATTTGATAATACATTCAGTTATTAATATCTAAAAACCGATTTTCCATATTAATAAACATTTCATGTTAAAACACAATCAAATGTGTGATATAAATTCATTCTTTAGTATCCATAAATGAATTATTGATATCATATAACGAATAAATAGTAAAAAGGCGCCCTGTATATTGTTCTTTGTGGACTGTATTAAGTAACGCATTTTCATCACGGTTATAAAGTTAATTGCTAGTCTTTTTTCTGCACCATCATTTCTTTCATCTTATGAAAAACTGTTTAAAAAATGGTGTTGCATATGCCAGATGTCTTTGCTGAAACTCTCAGGTTTGCAGATGGTTATTGCTTGTTGAGGTGAGGGTGCTGAATGTCCCCTTGCCAATACTTATACAGTATTTATGCTGGTACAGGAAAGTAGATGACACGTTCACCACCCTCGACAAAGAGCAGGATCCTGAAACCCTACTGGATCACCTCAACATTCAACAACAAAGTATCAAGATCGCAATGGAGACATAAAGCCACCACCAATTACCCTTTCTCCAGTATATGTATTCCAGTATGTCCATTTATTTGTATATTTACTGCGATTGTATTGTCCCTTCTCATACGAGTACATTTCAAAAGTTGAAATCAATTTCTTTTAACCTGTGTGCCACTGAAGTAAGACAAGTTCTATGGATGAACAACTTCTTTATTACAATTAGTGCAACGTTTCGGTGTAGATCCTAACACCTTTATCATCATCATTACTTGCTTGATAAAGGTGTTAGGATCTACACCGAAACGTCGCACTAATTGTGATAAATAAGTTGTTCATCCATAGAACTTGTCTTACTTCATCACACCAACTTCTAAATGCCACTTAAAGAAGTTATGGGTGCCACTGCCCTCCATTATTTCGATGGTCATAATTGGTGACCGTATGTGGTGTATCCAGGACAATCAGTGCCTGTTGATAGCTGGACGTTCTGCCATTCCGTCAGCAGAGTTTCCAAAGTCTTGGTTGTATCTGAAATGAAGCTGCGGTTTATCAAAAAGGCTACCCGACCGCCCCACCAATTAAAGAAATTCTGTACATAACTAACACTGTAAAATTAAAATTGCAACCAAATTAAGAGTTAAACCATGTATGGAATTATGATTCTGAGTTACAGTATGTATTCACTACACTTGCGGATCAAAGAGATACATATACAAAATGACAGGTGTTGTCAGGAAACTTGCATCCACTTTTTGATGTTGTCAGTGTTGCCAATTTCCATGGATAGCTTAAACACAACGTATTACGCACCTACGACCAAGCAAGGCAGAACCGTTCAAACATTCATGAATCACATGTACAGCTTGTGCGTTAGATGAACGTATGCTTTTTGATAAAAATAATGCAAGGTATTGTCGTGTGCATTTCATAAAATGTTTGTACCTCTGGTTTGTTTTGAGGCACACTGGAATTAAAAGTCTGTTCATATTGACTAAGTGTCTTCCTGACCACAGAGTTCCATCTCATTTTGTCCATAAACGTGCCACATTTTAGATCAGCAAGCAGTGTTGGTATTTTTTAAACAGCGAAACTGTCTCTTGTAGAAAACTGCTGTTAATATTGAAACAGTTGCCTTATAGCCATGACAAAAGTTTCTTCGATATGACGGAATTGTTCTGTTTTCATAGTCGGATATCAAAGGATAGCAGGATAACAGTTTACATGTGTATATATGTGTGTACATTGACCACAGTCAAACTGCTGTTATGATTGACTCGCATGCTAATCTGGGAGGGAAGCCTTGAGTGAACTTTCTCTGGGTGGTTTCCAGTCTTCTTTGCATAGAACATCAGAGATGATGGTAAACAGCTCACGCCGAGTAGAAAGCATTTGGCAAGATTACAGTTTGCCATATCTTTGCACTTATGATATGATTAAACCCATGAACATTAATCTGGATGTATATAGAAGGTTTAGAGCTTTCAATGCTTTGTGACATACAGCTTAAATTCGTAGCTTGGACATAACTGCTTTGTGAGAACATAACTCCTGCATGTTTCGTCTGCGCCACTGTATTAATTGTTTCTTCACCAATGGTGAGGTTGTATGACAGTGGCCTTTTAATGGTTGTGTTTAAAACATTGAGAAAGCTTTTGGATGGGTTGTCGGTAAGAAAAACAAGGGAGCATGTGGTACAAGTCAAAATAGGAAAATGAATCGGACAACATTTTCGTCAATGATGCGTCACAAATTTTAAAATGCCCTTCACATGATCACCATACAACTTATTGAAAGCCTTACTGAAATATAGATACCAAGGGCCAACTACGTGTGTAATAACTGCTAGAAAACCTTTAATGGTAATTATTCATAAAATATATTTTAATACATTAAGTATTAAAATATGGTATCATTTCAATGTTCTAAATACCTAAATATTTAACCATAAAAGCTTCGTCATATAAACAAAAACATTCAATAATTATCTCTATTGAAACTATGTTTTATTTAAGGGCCATGTAAGCTATGACTTAATTTGGGGGTTCTTAATATTAATGTAAACAAATCGTAATCCCCATAATCAAACTATAATAACATTACCCCAAAATAACATTGACGACACCCCTTAATTACCTCTGTCCAGACAGCACCCCGATTACCTAGTGGCACCATCTAAAAAGAATTCAAAGGGTTAAGGTTTCAAATAATTCAAAATCTTTTACTACCATTTACATAAATGTTAATCCCTAATATGGTTGGTTCACACAACCTAACTTTGTTGAGATTGGTCAACGTACCAAAACCAATGGTATAGTACATACGGATCATGTCTTTGAATGGCATTTAGAAGTGATGAACATAAGGAAGAAAATGTTTGGATGTCAACTTCTTTATCATGAGGAACACGTGCTGTAGGGTGGGTGATTTAACCGTACAGCCCAGACTTAGCCCCCAGTGACTATTTCTTGTTCCGGCAAATCAAATCTGCTCTACGCCCCGCCCTGCCCTGGAATACGCTTCCAGGATGACGAGGGCATAAAGGCTGCCACAGAGGCGTGGTTAGAGGTCCAATCTGCGGATTTCTATAAAAGTGGTATTAAAAGCTTGTAGGACAAATGGAATAAGTGTTTTGAGGTGAATGGATATTATATTGAAAAATAAAAGTGCAAAAGATATTCTGCGACTTGGTCTTATATTAAAGTTGCAATACTTATTGAACGCCCCTCGTATATCCATCAAATGTTCTACTTTGGGATATAACATTTCTTCTATGTACCCCATAACCAGAGTGGCGTATGTGGGTGCTACTCTTGTTCCCATGGTTTTTCCGGTTATGTGCTGATAAAACTTGTTGTTGAAACAGAACGTGTTGTTCTTCAGTATACATTTCAAAGATTCCATGATGAACGTATGCGTGAAATTGCAGTCAATGGCATCTGGATGCTTATTCAACCAATATTGCAAAATCTCACCTCAGCAATTTTTGGCGCATCTGGAAATTCGGGAATTGCCACAATACCGGCACAAACTCTGGTACCATAGGGGCACAGGGTGTAAGAAAGAAAGCCCTTAACTGGGTCAAATTAGATAAATCAGCCTTCGCCCATGTCCGAGTAGACAAGTCAAAAGTAAGACACCTCAAAGACGATTCCAAAAAAGAGTCAATGGCTCACCTTCTGCAAATCTCTTAATGAAGAGAGGCATTCATTAAAGCCACAATGCAAACATCTAGTCTACGATATAATATTTATCACAGCACCTGGTCTTGACACACCCAGTTACGGGATATTGAAAAACCTACCTGATCAAAGCAAAAGCTAACTCACTGAGTTGTACAACACGATATGGTCCAAAGAAGAACTCACCAAAGCATGGAAACATGCTGCAGTTATCCCGTGTCTAAAACAAAGGAAAGACAAAACCTACCAAACTCTCATCGACCTTTATCTCACTCAGTTCAAACGTGCAAAGCTATGGAAGCCATGGTTACAAAAAGGCGCATGCATCATCCTGAAACTGGCAACCACATCAAACCTGATCCAAGTGGCGGGACTAGGCGTAATCCTAGATCTACGCCTCACTTGGAGCAAACATATAAAATATATGGTGAGACAGATGTCACAATGTCATGCACATTCTAAGGGTATTTCTTGGGACCTTTAGCTGGACCTCAACAAATTACGATTCAGATTAAAAAAATAGACTATGGTTGTAAGGCCTTTCACTGAGCATCAAACGCTGTCTTGGAATATCTCGACAGAATACACTACAAAGCCTTTATGCTAGCAACAGGTACTGCAACAGGTACTTCAAATAGAATCACTGCTCACACACGTGTCCCAAAGAGGGACAGGCCAGCCGAAAGGTTAGGTAAGGCAAACGTAATAGTTGTGATGTTTAGCGAGCCGATAGGCGCTAACTTTATGTGTGTACTTGGATGCACGTCGATATATGTTCGGTTGAACAGAGAGAGGCAATACTTGGGCTGTGCCCTTTATTTTCTGATCCAAGGGAGATAACTCCTTCATACATAGTCACAATGTTAAAGTGCAATGTATCGCCTATTTAAGCCTACTTCGGCGATTTTTCAACTTTGAATTATCATTGGCAGAACCCCCCAAACCAACTGTTACCAGTTATGTTAAATCACCAGTTATGAACCCCACTCACACCAGATATATGACACGAAAATGTATCGCCTATCTATGACATTATTTTACCGCCTGGGTAAGACGTATGCTTTTTGATAAAAATAATGCAAGGTATTGTCGAGTGCATTTCATAAAATGTTTGTACCTCTGGTTTGTTTTGAGGCACACTGGAATTAAAAGTCTGTTCATATTGACTAAGTGTCTTCCTGACCACAGAGTTCCATCTCATTTTGTCCATAAACGTGCCACATTTTAGATCAGCAAGCAGTGTTGGTATTTTTTAAACAGCGAAACTGTCTCTTGTAGAAAACTGCTGTTAATATTGAAACAGTTGCCTTATAGCCATGACAAAAGTTTCTTCGATATGACGGAATAGTTCTGTTTTCATAGTCGGATATCAAAGGATAGCAGGATAACAGTTTACATGTGTATATATGTGTGTACATTGACCACAGTCAAACTGCTGTTATGATTGACTCGCATGCTAATCTGGGAGGGAAGCCTTGAGTGAACTTTCTCTGGGTGGTTTCCAGTCTTCTTTGCATAGAACATCAGAGATGATGGTAAACAGCTCACGCCGAGTAGAAAGCATTTGGCAAGATTACAGTTTGCCATATCTTTGCACTTATGATATGATTAAACCCATGAACATTAATCTGGATGTATATAGAAGGTTTAGAGCTTTCAATGCTTTGTGACATACAGCTTAAATTCGTAGCTTGGACATAACTGCTTTGTGAGAACATAACTCCTGCATGTTTCGTCTGCGCCACTGTATTAATTGTTTCTTCACCAATGGTGAGGTTGTATGACAGTGGCCTTTTAATGGTTGTGTTGAAAACATTGAGAAAGCTTTTGGATGGGTTGCCGGTAAGAAAAACAAGGGAGCATGTGGTACAAGTCAAAATAGGAAAATGAATCGGACAACATTTTCGTCAATGATGCGTCACACATTTTAAAATGCCCTTCACATGTCCACCATACAACTTATTGAAAGCCTTACTGAAATATAGATACCAAGGGCCAACTACGTGTGTAATAACTGCTAGAAAACCTTTAATGGTAATTATTCATAAAATATATTTTAATACATTAAGTATTAAAATATGGTATCATTTCAATGTTCTAAATACCTAAATATTTAACCATAAAAGCTTCGTCATATAAACAAAAACATTCAATAATTATCTCTATTGAAACTATGTTTTATTTAAGGGCCATGTAAGCTATGACTTAATTTGGGGGTTCTTAATATTAATGTAAACAAATCGTAATCCCCATAATCAAACTATAATAACATTACCCCAAAATAACATTGACGACACCCCTTAATTACCTCTGTCCAGACAGCACCCCGATTACCTAGTGGCACCATCTAAAAAGAATTCAAAGGGTTAAGGTTTCAAATAATTCAAAATCTTTTACTACCATTTACATAAATGTTAATCCCTAATATGGTTGGTTCACACAACCTAACTTTGTTGAGATTGGTCAACGTACCAAAACCAATGGTATAGTACATACGGATCATGTCTTTGAATGGCATTTAGAAGTGATGAACATAAGGAAGAAAATGTTTGGATGTCAACTTCTTTATCATGAGGAACACGTGCTGTAGGGTGGGTGATTTAACCGTACAGCCCAGACTTAGCCCCCAGTGACTATTTCTTGTTCCGGCAAATCAAATCTGCTCTACGCCCCGCCCTGCCCTGGAATACGCTTCCAGGATGACGAGGGCATAAAGGCTGCCACAGAGGCGTGGTTAGAGGTCCAATCTGCGGATTTCTATAAAAGTGGTATTAAAAGCTTGTAGGACAAATGGAATAAGTGTTTTGAGGTGAATGGATATTATATTGAAAAATAAAAGTGCAAAAGATATTCTGCGACTTGGTCTTATATTAAAGTTGCAATACTTATTGAACGCCCCTCGTATATCCATCAAATGTTCTACTTTGGGATATAACATTTCTTCTATGTACCCCATAACCAGAGTGGCGTATGTGGGTGCTACTCTTGTTCCCATGGTTTTTCCGGTTATGTGCTGATAAAACTTGTTGTTGAAACAGAACGTGTTGTTCTTCAGTATACATTTCAAAGATTCCATGATGAACGTATGCGTGAAATTGCAGTCAATGGCATCTGGATGCTTATTCAACCAATATTGCAAAATCTCACCTCAGCAATTTTTGGCGCATCTGGAAATTCGGGAATTGCCACAATACCGGCACAAACTCTGGTACCATAGGGGCACAGGGTGTAAGAAAGAAAGCCCTTAACTGGGTCAAATTAGATAAATCAGCCTTCGCCCATGTCCGAGTAGACAAGTCAAAAGTAAGACACCTCAAAGACGATTCCAAAAAAGAGTCAATGGCTCACCTTCTGCAAATCTCTTAATGAAGAGAGGCATTCATTAAAGCCACAATGCAAACATCTAGTCTACGATATAATATTTATCACAGCACCTGGTCTTGACACACCCAGTTACGGGATATTGAAAAACCTACCTGATCAAAGCAAAAGCTAACTCACTGAGTTGTACAACACGATATGGTCCAAAGAAGAACTCACCAAAGCATGGAAACATGCTGCAGTTATCCCGTGTCTAAAACAAAGGAAAGACAAAACCTACCAAACTCTCATCGACCTTTATCTCACTCAGTTCAAACGTGCAAAGCTATGGAAGCCATGGTTACAAAAAGGCGCATGCATCATCCTGAAACTGGCAACCACATCAAACCTGATCCAAGTGGCGGGACTAGGCGTAATCCTAGATCTACGCCTCACTTGGAGCAAACATATAAAATATATGGTGAGACAGATGTCACAATGTCATGCACATTCTAAGGGTATTTCTTGGGACCTTTAGCTGGACCTCAACAAATTACGATTCAGATTAAAAAAATAGACTATGGTTGTAAGGCCTTTCACTGAGCATCAAACGCTGTCTTGGAATATCTCGACAGAATACACTACAAAGCCTTTATGCTAGCAACAGGTACTGCAACAGGTACTTCAAATAGAATCACTGCTCACACACGTGTCCCAAAGAGGGACAGGCCAGCCGAAAGGTTAGGTAAGGCAAACGTAATAGTTGTGATGTTTAGCGAGCCGATAGGCGCTAACTTTATGTGTGTACTTGGATGCACGTCGATATATGTTCGGTTGAACAGAGAGAGGCAATACTTGGGCTGTGCCCTTTATTTTCTGATCCAAGGGAGATAACTCCTTCATACATAGTCACAATGTTAAAGTGCAATGTATCGCCTATTTAAGCCTACTTCGGCGATTTTTCAACTTTGAATTATCATTGGCAGAACCCCCCAAACCAACTGTTACCAGTTATGTTAAATCACCAGTTATGAACCCCACTCACACCAGATATATGACACGAAAATGTATCGCCTATCTATGACATTATTTTACCGCCTGGGTAAGACGTATGCTTTTTGATAAAAATAATGCAAGGTATTGTCGAGTGCATTTCATAAAATGTTTGTACCTCTGGTTTGTTTTGAGGCACACTGGAATTAAAAGTCTGTTCATATTGACTAAGTGTCTTCCTGACCACAGAGTTCCATCTCATTTTGTCCATAAACGTGCCACATTTTAGATCAGCAAGCAGTGTTGGTATTTTTTAAACAGCGAAACTGTCTCTTGTAGAAAACTGCTGTTAATATTGAAACAGTTGCCTTATAGCCATGACAAAAGTTTCTTCGATATGACGGAATAGTTCTGTTTTCATAGTCGGATATCAAAGGATAGCAGGATAACAGTTTACATGTGTATATATGTGTGTACATTGACCACAGTCAAACTGCTGTTATGATTGACTCGCATGCTAATCTGGGAGGGAAGCCTTGAGTGAACTTTCTCTGGGTGGTTTCCAGTCTTCTTTGCATAGAACATCAGAGATGATGGTAAACAGCTCACGCCGAGTAGAAAGCATTTGGCAAGATTACAGTTTGCCATATCTTTGCACTTATGATATGATTAAACCCATGAACATTAATCTGGATGTATATAGAAGGTTTAGAGCTTTCAATGCTTTGTGACATACAGCTTAAATTCGTAGCTTGGACATAACTGCTTTGTGAGAACATAACTCCTGCATGTTTCGTCTGCGCCACTGTATTAATTGTTTCTTCACCAATGGTGAGGTTGTATGACAGTGGCCTTTTAATGGTTGTGTTGAAAACATTGAGAAAGCTTTTGGATGGGTTGCCGGTAAGAAAAACAAGGGAGCATGTGGTACAAGTCAAAATAGGAAAATGAATCGGACAACATTTTCGTCAATGATGCGTCACACATTTTAAAATGCCCTTCACATGTCCACCATACAACTTATTGAAAGCCTTACTGAAATATAGATACCAAGGGCCAACTACGTGTGTAATAACTGCTAGAAAACCTTTAATGGTAATTATTCATAAAATATATTTTAATACATTAAGTATTAAAATATAGTATCATTTCAATGTTCTAAATACCTAAATATTTAACCATAAAAGCTTCGTCATATAAACAAAAACATTCAATAATTATCTCTATTGAAACTATGTTTTATTTAAGGGCCATGTAAGCTATGACTTAATTTGGGGGTTCTTAATATTAATGTAAACAAATCGTAATCCCCATAATCAAACTATAATAACATTACCCCAAAATAACATTGACGACACCACTAAATTACCTCTGTCCAGACAGCACCCCGATTACCTAGTGGCACCATCTAAAAAAATTCAAAGGGTTAAGGTTTCAAATAATTCAAAATCTTTTACTACCATTTACATAAATGTTAATCCCTAATATGGTTGGTTCACACAACCTAACTTTGTTGAGATTGGTCAACGTACCAAAACCAATGGTATAGTACATACGGATCATGTCTTTGAATGGCATTTAGAAGGGATGAACATAAGGAAGAAAATGTTTGGATGTCAACTTCTTTATCATGAGGAACACGTGCTGTAGGGTGGGTGATTTAACCGCACAGCCCAGACTTAGCCCCCAGTGACTATTTCTTGTTCCGGCAAATCAAATCTGCTCTACGCCCCGCCCTGCCCTGGAATACGCTTCCAGGATGACGAGGGCATAAAGGCTGCCACGGAGGCGTGGTTAGAGGACCAATCTGCGGATTTCTATAAAAGTGGTATTAAAATCTTGTAGGACAAATGGAATAAGTGTATTGAGGTGAATGGATATTATATTGAAAAATAAAAGTGCAAAAGATATTCTGCGACTTGGTCTTATATTAAAGTTGCAATACTTATTGAACGCCCCTCGTATATCCATCAAATGTTCTACTTTGGGATATAACATTTCTTCTATGTACCCCATAACCAGAGTGGCGTATGTGGGTGCTACTCTTGTTTCCATGGTTATTCCGGTTATGTGCTGATAAAACTTGTTGTTGAAACAGAACGTGTTGTTCTTCAGTATACATTTCAAAGATTCCATGATGAACGTATGCGTGAAATTGCAGTCAATGGCATCTGGATGCTTATTCAACCAATATTGCAAAATCTCACCTCAGCAATTTTTGGCGCATCTGGAAATTCGGGAATTGCCACAATACCGGCACAAACTCTGGTACCATAGGGGCACAGGGTGTAAGAAAGAAAGCCCTTAACTGGGTCAAATTAGATAAATCAGCCTTCGCCCATGTCCGAGTAGACAAGTCAAAAGTAAGACACCTCAAAGACGATTCCAAAAAAGAGTCAATGGCTCACCTTCTGCAAATCTCTTAATGAGGAGAGGCATTCATTAAAGCCACAATGCAAACATCTAGTCTACGATATAATATTTATCACAGCACCTGGTCTTGACACACCCAGTTACGGGATATTGAAAAACCTACCTGATCAAAGCAAAAGCTAACTCACTGAGTTGTACAACACGATATGGTCCAAAGGAGAACTCACCAAAGCATGGAAACATGCTGCAGTTATCCCGTGTCTAAAACAAAGGAAAGACAAAACCCTACCAAACTCTCATCGACCTTTATCTCACTCAGTTCAAACGTGCAAAGCTATGGAAGCCATGGTTACAAAAAGGCGCATGCATCATCCTGAAACTGGCAACCACATCAAACCTGATCCAAGTGGCGGAACTAGGCGTAATCCTAGATCTACGCCTCACTTGGAGCAAACATAGACAATAAATGGTGAGACAGATGTCACAATGTCATGCACATTCTAAGGGTATTTCTTGGGACCTTTAGCTGGACCTCAACAAATTACGATTCAGATTAAAAAAATAGACTATGGTTGTAAGGCCTTTCACTGAGCATCAAACGCTGTCTTGGAATATCTCGACAGAATACACTACAAAGCCTTTATGCTAGCAACAGGTACTGCAACAGGTACTTCAAATAGAATCACTGCTCACACACGTGTCCCAAAGAGGGACAGGCCAGCCGAAAGGTTAGGTAAGGCAAACGTAATAGTTGTGATGTTTAGCGAGCCGATAGGCGCTAACTTTATGTGTGTACTTGGATGCACGTCGATATATGTTCGGTTGAACAGAGAGAGGCAATACTTGGGCTGTGCCCTTTATTTTCTGATCCAAGGGAGATAACTCCTTCATACATAGTCACAATGTTAAAGTGCAATGTATCGCCTATTTAAGCCTACTTAAACTTTTTCAACTTTGAATTATCATTGGCAGAACCCCCCAAACCAACTGTTAACAGTTATGTTAAATCACCAGTTATGATCCCCACTCACACCAGATATATGACACGAAAATGTATCGCCTATCTATGACATTATTTTACCGCCTGGGTAGGAGATTTCTCAACGTTGAATTAGCACTGGCAGAACCCAACAAACCAACTGTTACCAGTAATGCTAAATCACCAGTTAAGATCATCACCCCGACCAGATCCATATGCAGTGCCCAACGGAAAAAATTGTGCCCATGTCATATATTTTCGCGTCCCCAATTCGATTAAGGAAAAGACAATTTAGAAGGGTGATTAGAATATGAATGATAGGCATTTAGTAGTTGGGAGAACATGAATACATGACACTTCTTTGGACTACGTTTCAGCATTCACCAGATGAAGGGGCAAGAGGTAGCTCTGAAACGTTGTAAAAAGAATAAAAAAGAAGTTAATTTTCATAAAAATTGTCATGTATTCAAGTATTCCCCTGTTAAGAGAGCTACAGCTTCTAATCTATAGATATAATGTATAATCCTAGGTCATATGAGATTGTCAAATTCAATTTTATTTTATTTTAAAAATGTTTTTTGTTGAAAGGTAATTCTTCTTTGTTGTTAAATGTGATAGGTTTGAGCCATATTCAGTTTATTTGAATGTCAAATGCAAACAAGCATTGACCTGTTTGGCCATCCAAATGTAATTGAATGATGTCTTGAATAATTCAATTTTAGTTTTAGATGCAATGTTGGTTGGTTTCTTGTTTCAATATGAGTTTCATCCCTTACCCACTAATGAGACTTAATTTAGTTGACAAACTATATATTAATATCGACATTTAATCTTTGTGAAGGAATGGATTTAGACATTAATCAGATATTTTGTATGATTGATCCAAGTTGTGTCTAAACATGGCAACCGCACTGAAAATGTCATTTTTGCCCATTACTCCGTCATTTCTGCATGTATCATATTTTTTGTGTCTATATGTTGCAATTTAAGTATAGGAAATGTCTGTCAATATATGTGATTATTGACTTTAACATACCCCTGTTTTTCTAATGTTACTGCATTGGTGAAATCAACCATAAGAGCTAAGGAGCTAAATACTCACTTCATGTGTCCAAATAGATAGATGGATGGATGGATGGGTGGATGGATGGATAGGTAGATCCTATTTGGCACATAAGCACGTTACATCAGGGCACAGATGTTGCACACCAAACGTAAAGCAAATAGGACACTGTTACGACGACACCATAAGATGATCCACATGATATCTGGTCTTGATCTTGTATGGAGACTTCCCTTGTGTGAACTTTGGCTGCTGGCAATCTATAGCACTTTTTATATTGTGCCGTTAATTGATAGTTTATTCTTTCACATTCTCGCAAACTAGTATTAATACAACCTGTGATACTCTAGTTACTGAACTGTCGTTCAATGACAGGATTTATACACTCTGAATCTATTTGTTGTTAATGTATAATTTTGTCTCGTCACGATGTAGCCCACTCTCTGTATGGAGACGAGATATTTTTGCCAACTACATGTACAATATATCATATACAGTACTAAATATCCCCAGGCTTTATATGTAATGCTTGGCTGAGTAAGCAAATAACTATATATAGTGCACACCGTTACCTGTACATTAAGATGGTCGACCAGGGGAATTCACTCATTCTATGTAGTTGGAAATGATGTGCATATGCCTTGATTCCTGCCTGCGATAGAATTTCAAGCTTCAACTTAAAGTAAGACTCATTCAATTTTCAACAGGTCACTACGAAGGCACGCGAGACTTTGAAGCAAGTATGTGCATGGCCTTGCATAACATGTATCACACGTGTCTTAATGTGAGAAAACTCACATTCGGTAGATATCCCTTTTGCCTTGGGGCGGTGGGATAGCCTAGTGGTTAAAGCGTTCGCACGTCACACCGAAGACCCGGGTTCGAATTCCCGACATGGGTATAATGTGTGAAGCCCATTTCTGGTGTCACCCGCCGTGATATTGCTGGAATATTGCTGACAGCGGTGAAAAACCACACTCACTCACTCCTCTGTATAGTTAATGTGAGTACACTCAGACTGTTCTGGATAAAATGTACTAAACATTCAGTCACTGCAATGACACGGGCACGTCATGTTTATTGCTCTCTCACAGAGGCAGTGGCATTATTTACCACTTTAAACACTGAAAAACTGTTTTTTTCTACAATGTTCTACAACTTATCATAGTTTACAAGCATAATAAGATTTGAGTGTTATAAAACCCTTTATACTGAATAATGGATATGGCTGGACGATACGTAATTGATTGTTATATTTCATTAAAAGTAAAAATGTCCAGTAGACATCTTGGGACATATTTTCAATGGATTTCAAAATTGAAAGCGTTTATCTCCACTGCAGAATAGCCTAACTGCAGTGGCTATTTTTTGTATTGCTCCTATACCTTTCCAATATCCTCGTGGTCTATAGTAAATTTTATTCATTATTAATTAATATTGATGATTCTTTTAATACGACTAATGACGATCGTTGAATCGCATCATCGTTTACACATAAAAAATTCCCCTGTAGTGGTGGTATAGGTATATAAATCTGGCTCCAGTGGGGTTGCGGCAGAACCATCATTACCTATACTACTATTTCAGTAGCATATTGTTTCTGAACTCACTACTGAATGTGTTAGAGATGTAAACTTAACTTTATACAGTACGTAATTAACAAAGGAGTAAGTATCTTGTGACCACCAGTATCAAAGTAAACGTTATTTATTATTCAAAACATTCCGAGCGCTGAAGCAGAACCTTAAGATGAGCTCGTAAAATAAAAATAAAAATAGTATCACCTCCAACCCAAATTGCATCGATGTTCAGGCTATTATACGATCAAACAAAACATGCTAGAAAGAAATATTTCAGCGAAAGATGACTGCGTTGGTACAGCAGACAAGATCTATTAGAAACGCATAAAGAAGACTGCAGAGGTGTTGGACATACTGCTATCAGGATCCATATGCCTAAAGAGGGAAAAAATATATTAACATTTGAACATTATTGTAATCAAATGCCAGTACCGCACGTAATTTACGCTGACTTCGAAGCGCTTATCAAACCTAGAGAAAATACCGAACACAATACTGTATGTAGTTTTACATACAAAACTCAAGAACATATTCCTTGTGGGCTTGGATATATAGTTGTAAGGTATGACGGGAAAACAAACCCGCCCGTGATTTACAGAGGTCCCAAATTGCATCGATGTTCATCGTAATTATCGTTTTCACGCAAAACCGTAATTGCGGGTGACTAAAATAAGAATAAGTGTAAATGCGACTGTACAGACTCAGGTACTAATACAAGTGGTGGGACCTGAACCCGGCTGGTCAGGAACTCTTACACTGGATGATGACAAGTATAGCAGTTCGAATACATCGTAGCTGGTTATTCCACAACACTTTACGTTAAATCCAGTTGTCATAAAATGTTCAGTACTGAATGGCCGATTATGCCCCAGTTTACTAACCGTTGTATTATGTCCCTGCACAGTTGATTGATTGGTTTGTTGTTTAACGCCGCACTCAGCAATATTCCAGCTATATGACGGCGGTCTGTGAATAATTGAGTCTGGACCAGACAATCCAGTGATTAATATCATGAGCATCGATCCACTCAATTGGGATCGATGACATGCATCAACCAAGTCAGCGAGCCTGACGACCCGATCCCGTTAGTCGCCTTTTACGACAAGCATAGTCGCCTTTTACGGCAAGCATGGGTTGTTGAAGACCTATTCTACCCCGAAATCTTCACGGGACCTCCTATACAGGATTGCCGTGGTTGCACCTTCATGTTGACCTGTGTTGTCCAATTTTAGTTCGTTATAAGAATATGTAAGCCTATACACAGCAAATGAACAGGTCACAAAAACAGTTCGTTTTTAACGTGTTCGTTCTAAACGTAGTTCACTGTATATCATAAACATCTGTTATGTTTTTGCTGGGTTTTTTTGTTGTTTAACGCCGCACCCTCAATATTCCAGCTATATGACGGCGGTCTGTAAATATTCAATCTGGCCTCGACAATCCAGTGATTGATATCATGAGCATCGATCCACGCAATTGGGATCGATAACATACAAGTCAGCAAGCCTGACCACCAGATCCCAAAAGTCGCCTCTTACGACAAGCATAGTCGCCTTTTACGGCAAGCATGGGTTGCTGAAGACCTATTCTACCCCTGATCTTCACAGGTCAACATCTGTTGTCAATTAGTGATGATATCAAGCGTTGCCCTACTTGTGGCAACCGCAACAATCACATGCAAAGGCAAGTCGTGTGTTTACCTGAAAATAAAATACGGGAACATATGGTACAACTCAAATAATGGAATTGTATCCGCTACAATTTGTCACTTTTGCCGAAACTTCCATAGATGTCCACGATAAAACGTTTGAAAGTTTTAACTGATCCCTTAGATACTGTAACCCTGATAAAGCAGCTTTTGAGCAAGAGTATGAAGGCTGGAAGCGCTGCAATGTTGCTCGACATGAAGGAATAATTCTTGCCATTCAGCCTTGTGGATATTGTGTATTGTCACTCTGCTTTTTAATGCATTGAACTATAAATGAATCCGATGAGGCGATTTCAATGGTATATTTTATTTCTAGCTCAGGTGGGTAATTCATATACCTTCGATATACCTATGCTTAAGTTAAACTTCTTTCCATGGTTTTGATTTTGCTATCAAGGAAAGAGTCGTGTGCATAAAGAAACAGATCAGCCAGGAGGGTAGCACAATCGGTGCCTGAGAGGATTTCACTTTGAGGATTTGCCTTGGATTCGCGTCATTTTTCAAATTAAGCAAAGATGCTGTCGTAAACCTGCAACCTTGATTAAAGCAGAGCTCAACTGATCTAAGAAACATGCCCAGTGCACCTTCAATAGGCCACAATACATTCAGCACTACGTTATTTCTTCTGAGTACTCTATTTATAGCAAAGCCCCAATGTCTCCAAGTGGAGTAGTATATGTTGTATGTAGCTAGTTCAGCAGACTTTCACACCTCTAATGTCTTCACCACTGCCACAGGTAATCTGTACCCGAGGTATTCTGGTCTTACTTTACAGTCATTGAACCATTTAGAATGAAAGAATGAACAAATATTTTGTTTCTGTGTTGGGAACTTTTGCCATCATATGGAGAAAGGGCCTATGTAATGATCTACTTGCTTGATTAGTTGCTGCAAATATGGCTAAGGACCCTGTTGACGTGACTAGTGTCGATTATTGTACCGCATTGTATCCTTAAAGTGTTATGATAGAATGGTGTCAACAATCTATAGAGTGAGTGAGTTGGGTTTAACAGTATTCCAGTCATATCGCGGTGTGTCAGCTTAATGTGGGAGGAAAGCCAGAAGTGATGCGAGTCTGAGACGTTTACCATTTCGGTGAAACCCACGAGCACGGGTATGGTGCTGACAAACCTAGAAACACAATCGGAGCGAACCGGGATTCGAACCCACAATCATAGGTTTCTGGCCTGCCCAAGGGACGCAACTCTGCACAGCGAATCGCGGCGCCTTAGACGACTGGGCCACCCGTGCCCCCGACAATCCATAGATCGTCACATGGGTGAATCGGGATTTCGAACCCAGGACCACATCCTGACACGGCTAATGGATGCATCAGCCATTTGCGGTACCTCAAACCACCAATATTCCCAATTTTCCTTGTTACGTTGATAACATAACACAATATTGTTCATTTAAAACTTTTATTTAAGATATTTTCCAATAAGTATGAACAAAGACAACATCAACTCATCTTGACACAGCCGTGTTTTTTTAAACATCGTTCTCAATCAGGTTTGTACTAGCAGGGTGAGTATACAAACATCAAGGTGAGATCGAGGCACTGTACAGAAAAAATATACATCTGGGGGTGTAAGGCCGCTTTTAGCAGTATAAAAATCCATCTGAACATCAAGCAGGTCGTCATGAATGTGGGAATGGAACCCTGGTCTTAGGCTTGGTGGAGAAAACACTTTAACCACGAGGTCATACTACCACCGCACGATTTTGTGAGCTTAAACGTTAGTATTGTAAAGTACACTGGGAATACACAAAACATGTGTAAATTGCTATAGATATGATTGGTTGGTTGGTTGTTTAACGCCAGACGACCCGATCCGGTTAGTCGCCTTTTACGACAAGCATAGTCGCCTTTTACGGCAAGCATGGGTTGCTGAAGACCTATTCTACCCAGGAATCTTCACAGGTCGCTATAGATATGAAATACAATCACCACTTTAATCAATATTAGTATCACTTGTATTGGTATTTACACTGACACCGATAGAATATGACCCGGATCTGTAAAGGACTGCTTGTCTATAAAGTTGGCTAAGGCAGGGTATCCCAGTGTGTACCGATACTATGGAGAACCCCTGGGCTTGTTAGGAAGGTTGTCAAATGAATACATCCAGAGCAGCATGGCTCAACCACATCTGTATATATCCATTCTTGTGACAGACCGAAATAGAGTTTCAAAATTAATATGACAAATGCAGACTGAATTTGAAACATGGCCGAAATCTATGTGTACCCTCACAGCTATAAACACTAAATATTTATCAGTGAGGCTTTGAATTCCCAAATTATACTAAAATTCCAAATCGTTAACGTTTGATCTATGTATGCTTTTTATATTTGTAATAAATTTCATACGTTTATTGGGGAGGCAACACTGATCATAAATACATGAGAAATATCGGAGTGTATATATAAGTTCCCCTAATGTTTGAAAATCATAGTTATAAAAAACATTTTCAATATACAAGAGATAACAAACATCAAGTCAATACATGGTATGAGTGTACCATTGGTTTGTTTGTTTGTTGTTTAACGCTGCACTCTGCAATATTTCAGCTATATGACGATTGTCTGTATATAATCGAGTCTGGACCAGACAATCCAGTGATTGACATCATGAGCATCAATCTATGCAATTGGGATACGATGACATGGATCAACAAAGTCAGCGAGCCTCACCACCCAATCCCGTTAGTCGCCTCTTACAACAAGCATAGTCACCTTTTCCGGCAAGCATGGGTGCTGAAGACCTATTCTACCCTGGAGAGTGTGCCATTAGATCACAAGAGAATGAAATAGTTGGGTCACTAATTCTCTAACACAGAATACAATGACACTGAACGACGACAACTGGTGTCGGAAATATAGCCGGGGAGCAGTGCAGTCACTAGACCTTTACAAGGGTAGATTTTATGAGCCTGTGACAAATGTTGTATACCATCACTCAGACAATGAAGGCAATATTTGACACATGACAAGAACTATTAAAATATTTATCATGGGCTTGTGGATTTTGACTGCTTTCAGCACTTTTCAAGAATATCAGGTCAGCAGACATTGTGACATGTGAGAAGGTGAGATGGAATGGGGTATAATGTCGTTCAAGCTTATTGCCGAGCTCCAGGCACAGTAACAACAAGTGTTATCTTTTAACATCATTTGGAATTGAACCCTGACCATCCGCTCTCCGGATAGACTATCCACTAGACCACAAAGGCAGTGACACGTGACCAATGGAACCCAACCCAGCAAACCCTTTAGCCACATTGCTAGGCTGTTACCTCAAGTTAAAACTGTTAAACTTATTGAATATTTAATGTATGTGTGAATGTATTGCTATGGATATGAAATACATTAGTATTGTCATTAATGTCACTGGAATTTGCAATGACAGAGGCAAAATGTGACCCAGATTTGTTGAACGATTGAAACTCGGTGTAAGTGTCTATACTCATACTTTTCAAGAATGCTAGGCTTGTTTATAAGGTATCAAATGAATACATCCAGAGCCGCATGGCTCAACCACATCTGTATATATCCATTCTTGTGACAGGCCAAAATAGAGTTTCAAAATTAATATGACAAATGCAGACTGAATTTGAAACATGGCAGAAACCGATGTGTACCCTCACAGCTATAAACACTAAATATTTATCAGTGGGGCTTTAAATTCCCAAACTATACACTAAAATTCCAAAACATTAACATTGCCATTAACTATTCCTGTATCTATCAATCCTGAGAGAGGCTGTAATAAATTTCATATGCTGGTTTAGAAGTAGTAAGTGAGTTGTAATTTACGTCACTTTTTAGCAATTTTCAGCAATATGCGGGGGACACAAGAAATACGCTTCACACGTTGTACCCATTTGGGGAATGGAACCCTCATCTTCAGCGTGACGAGCGAACACTTTAACCAGTAAGCTACCCCACCGGCCCCTCGGTTTTGGAGTAGACCGTAACACAACATGGAAGTCCCATTTAACCCACTCCTATACTAACACAGTGATACAGTTAAGTACAACATGCTGACTATGATTATACTGATTGTCGTGTTGGAGTCTTCAGTGTGACAATCACACAGAGTTGAGAGCAGCATGGCTGTTGGACACACTCCAGTCCATCATGGATGAAAGAAGCAAAAAAGAGTCCAAAACTAGTCCATTGATATTCGGAGGAAATACCTGTTGGAGAGAAAGATACATTTATTCTATATAATTCCAGAGATGGGACGGTTAAACGTGCATGTATATAGTCATGTCTTAATTATCTTCGCCAAAACATTTTACAGATTATTGGAACAGGACTGAATACACATTTTTCAATATTGTCTGTGAAAAATGACAAATAGCACATAGGAGAACCTACGTGTCATAAACAATGGATAACGACATTAATCATATGCAAACAATGTGTTGATATGACGTGGCATTGCTATGGGATGCTTCGCAAATAATAAAAACAATGGGATAATGGAATTACAAAACAGTATCGTTGCTAATCCATGCTGACTGGCTCAGTGAGAATTAATGAAAATGTTTGTACCAATATCCTTGCCCCAATGGATAATTTGCTATATAACTATGTTGTTATAAATACTTGCCTACTGATATATGATGGTGCAGTGCACCATAGCAGCATCCTCGAGGTCTGTAATCTTCATCTTGTATGCTACTGCAGTGACTGAGCGTGCAGACAACTCCCCCCTGGCAAGAGCGAGACAGGTACAGTGTGCAGACACCTCCCCCTGGCAAGAGCGAGACAGGTACAGTGTGCAGACAACTCCCCCCTGGCAAGAGCGAGACAGGTACAGTGTGCAGCCGCGGCAAAGCTACCTGTAAACATACACATGGCATTGCATGCACACAGGAACAATTAACTAGGTGAGGTGAAATGGGGTTTAATGTCGCGTTCAAGACTTTTGCACTTATATAGCGATGTACATGCACGTGTGTGTGCCCGTGTGGGCCTGCTTCTTCAAGTCCGGAATAATTGCCGATTTTCAAAGTGCTAGCCCACTGAGCTACCATGCCGCAGGTTTTTAACATGAATACCCCACTCTCAGACACAGTATGCTGACTCCGAGCCCACCAGTTCTTATTTTAGTCCCTTAATGATGAGCGACAGGCAGGGTACCATCTTTTAACGTCTTTTGGTATGACATAGCTGGGGTTCGAATCCCCAACCATCCGCTCTCCAGGCAGACGCTCTATCCACTAGACCATGGAGGCGGTTGAACAAATAAGTAGAATAGAATTGACGAAAGGAGTGTTCTGAAAAGAAAAAGACAGGTAGGAGGTCTTGTAGTTCTTAAGACAGTTGTTAGGAAGAGTCTGTCTGCAACTGCACTTCTTCGAAGATTAAAAGGTATGAGTGAGTGAGTGAGTGAGTTGGGTTTAACGCCGCTTTAACATTATTCCAGTTATATCATGGCGTGTCAGCTTAATGTGGGAGGAAAGCCCGAAGTGATGCAGGTCTCAGACGTTTACCACTTCGGTGAAACCCACGAACACGGGTATGGTGCTGACAAACCTAGAAATATAATTGGGGCGAACCGGGATTTGAACCCACAATCATAGGTTTCTGGCGTGCCCAAGGGACGCAACTCTGCACAGCGAATCGCGGCGCCTTAGACGACTGGGCCACCCGTGTCCCCTGTAGTTCTTAAGACAGTTGTTAGGAAGAGTCTGTCTGCAACTGCACTTCTTCGAAGGTTAAAAGGTATAAGACTCAGTCTGAAACCCACCTTGTCACGTAGTTCTGTTCAACATCTATCTAAGTGGTGGCCTGATAATGCCAACATCCTACCAGAGCACTGCACAAGATTAGGTAAATCCGTCTTTACCTCTGTGTCAAATCTCACTTGTATGTCGGAAGAAATATCATGTTACATTTGGTTGAATGGTCAAAATATTTCAGTTACTATTCTTGATACTCACTCATTTCAATGAGTGAGAATTTCCTGTTTCAAAAGCATTCAATCAATTCCTGACAAAAGATGTTCTCCAAACACAAAAAGCAAGAACAACAGCCTTAACGTGTCTGACTCGGTTATCAAAGTCGTCCGAACTCATCAAGTCAAGTCTCAGTTACCAGTTCACACACAGTCAACAGGCCATTGGTCTTGAAGTCAACAGGCCATTGGTCTCACCGTCAATAGTGCAGCAGAGAAAGAGAACTTCCTCCTTCAATGTCGGGGACCACGTCAACCTGGTGTTACCTCTCCACATGCAGGAAGTATAACTAAGATATAAACGAATCATTAATACTATAGGAATTAATTTTAATGTATAATATGTACAGTTTCTGCTTTATATCTCACTTGAACAACTGTCATGTTGGTGCCTACATTTCATTGGTATTCACTATCCAACAAAAAAGTTGGTCACACACACATGTGAATTGATCGGCATGTTATGGAAGTTATTGAATAAATTATTACATGAACAAAATACTGTTTCCTCTTCAGGTGTGATGACAGTTTACCTTCTCCATCATTTCTGCCAGTTACACTGCTTCATGTGCAGGAATTGACACCCTCTGATATACTCACCATATCCGTGATCAAGTAATCTGAGTAAGTGTCGATATAAACAGTTTCATGTTAACTTGGACCAAATACATTGTATCTTCCCAAAGAAAGTGAGTTAACTGACATTATAAACCTATTCATTGGGATCACTATTACGTAAGAGACTTCTTTCTATAGGCATTAAAACCTATTGTGAGGTTTTACTTTCCAGTTGGGTTAAATCTCATAAAGAGGGACGTTGTAATGTCCCTGGGATTTTATATAATATCCCCGGGATTTTATAGGATATTCAAGTCATATTTGCTATAATATCCCAGGGATTTTATATAATGTCCTGGGTATTTTATTAATATAACTTCCGTTCAGATTGTAACATGTAATGAAATGTAAAATCAAATGACAAATGTTTTCTTTATATTCCCGAGGATCGAATTCTCAACCTTCATATCTGTAGCCCAGTGAGTGTACCACGAGGCTACAGAAGTGTTGATAAGCCTCACTGGTTTTTAGAATGTCCCTTTCAAGATCCGTACACCAGCAACAGATATTTACGCACGATTCCTAAGGTTCATGGAAAGTATGTTCGAAACATAAAAATGTTGATAAATGTTGTTTTAAGTTTCTTTTTTCGGTTTATAAGTATGGAAAAACACTTTCCCTCGGTTTTGGTAGACAGAGCATCCCTGGGGGTCGGGAAAAACCGCGGGGGCTTCGCCCCCTAGGTTATTCCCTCTCCCCAGGGCATGCTCTGTCTACCAAAACCTCGTGAGCGTGTTTTCTCCAATACATAAAAGTCAAGTTTCCACCCTTGCCAAACTAGCCTGTAAATTCGTGCCCCGATCGTGGTGCCACCAGTGGCAGTTATGAGTTATGTCCCTCCTATGACTCTCCCATTGATCAATCAGATTCCACCTCTCCTTTCACTTGCCACTTCTTGAAACAAAATGATGGCGACCAGTCCAGACAATCTGATTGATAATCAAGATCTTTATTGTAATAAAATGGGTCTTACCTAGTAAAGTACATCAAATCACTTGAACACCCTGATTAAAAAGCCTGAAAACATTTAGAAAACATCTGCCAGGGCCCAGTTGAAAGTACACGTACTCTGCAAATCCTTCAATCGACTAAAATCTGCACGGCAGTTGCCATGTTGTTTATTATCCCAATATTGATTTCATTCCACGATTTTGATTGGACAATGCATAGACTCGTTAGTCCGGCCAGAATACAACTCCATAATTCCAGTCTAGTTCTGCAAAGGTGGAAACTGGACTTTTAAATTCACTGAACTCCCTTGCCTCAGAAGATGCCGAGAAGATGTTTTCGAATACAACTGAGTCGTCGTTCAACTAGAAGGTGTTAGCGGGTGTTTTTATAGTAGGAGTATGAGCCATGAAATATAAAACACCCCTCAACACCTTAAAGCTGCCGAGTCATCAGGAGGTACACATGGACACCATCAGGGACTTGGAAGTGGATGTTCGTTACACACAAAACCAGATCCTGAAAACACCAGCATGTTCAGTTGTAATCTTTTCCTTTTGTGGGAGATGCGCAGATTTACAAAATACTTTGTTCACTTTGGACTTTTAAATTCGGGAAGATGGATACATTGTCCTATCACCAGTTTCCACCCTTGCCAATCTAGGCTGGAATTGTGGAGTTGTATTTTGGCTGGACTCACGAGACTAAGCATGGTCCAATCATAATCGTGGAACAAAATCAACATTTGGTTCATAAACAACATGGCGGTTGCCTTGCAGATTTCCACAGACTGCAGAATTTGCAGAGCATATGTACTTTCAACTGGGAATCAGTAGATGTTTTCCAAATGTTTTCATGTTTTTAATCAAGGTGCTCAAGTGATTTGATGAACTCTGAGAGGTAAGACCCATTTTATTACAAGAAAGATCTTGATTATGGATCAGATTGTTTGGACTGGGCGCATTCATTTTGTTTGAAGAAAATGGAAGTGAAGGGAGAGGTGGAATCTGATTGGTCAATAGGAGGGACATAACTCGTAACTGCAATGGGCGGTGGCACGATCGAGCCACTTGACGTTTATATTCAGTTAACTCCCTTTCCTCGGGAAGATGCAATGTATCTGGTCCAAATTAACATGACATTGTTTATATCTACACTTACTCGGATTACTTGATCACGGATATGGTGAGTATATCAGAGGGTGTCAATTCCTGCACATGAAGCAGTGTTACTGGCAGAAATGATGGAGAAGGTAACCTGTCATCACACCTGAAGAGGAAACAGTATTTTGTTCATGTAATAATTTATTCAATAACTTCCATAACATGCCGATCAATTCACATGTGTGTGTGACCAACTTTGAAGTTTTGTTGGATAGTGGATGGACAATACCAATGTAATGCAGGCACCAACATGACAGTTATTCAAGTGAGATATAGAGCAGAAACTATAATGTTTTACAACAAAAGAAATTCCTATAGTATAAATGATTTGTTTTTATTTTTAGTTTATTTTTAGCCTGGAGGCTGGCTGCAACTGAGGCAGGTGGTAACTGAGGCTGATGACAACTGAGGCTGGCACCAACTGAGGCTCTCGGGCGGAAACTAAGGCCTCTGAGGTCATTCAGGTCGTTGTCAACACCCCTTTATGGGACTCCCTCCACGGTCGAAATTATAACGTGGAGGGACCCTGAGGTGATGTCAAGTCATCAACACACCTTCATGGAACTCCCTCCACAGTCAAGTTAGAATGTGGAGGGACCCTGATGTGTTGATGACTTGAATGTAAATAACAGCGACACAGTCCATTCCATAATCATGAGAAATCTCTGAGGATGGTGGCAACTGAGGCTGGTGGCAACTGAGGCCAACGACAACTGAGGCTGGTGGCAACTGAGGCCGATGGCAACTGAGGAAGGTGGTAACTGAGGCTCTTGGCAACTTAGGCCACTGAGGTCATTCAGGTCTTTTTCAACACCCCTTTATGGGACTCCCTCCACGGGCGAAATTACAACGTGGAGGCACCCTGAGGTGATGTCAAGTCATCAACACACCTTCATGGAACTCCCTCTACCATCAAATTAGAATGTGGAGGGACCCTGATGTGTTGATGACTTGAATGTAAATAACAGCGACAAAATCGATTCCAAAATCATAAGGGGGCAACTGAGGCTGGTGGCAACTGAGGCTGGTGGCAACTGAGAAGGGATGAAAACCGAGGCAGATGGGAACTAAGGCAGTGTCTGGCAACATCTGAGTCTGGCTGCAACTGAGGCAGGTTACTTGTGGCAACTTAGGCTGGTGGCAATTGAGGCAGGTGGCAATTGGCTTGTGGCTCGTGGCAACTGCACCTGGAGGCTGGCTGCAACTGAGGCAGGTGGTAACTGAGGCTGATGACAACTGTGGCTGGCACCAACTGAGGCTCTCGGAAACTAAGGCCTCTGAGGTCATTCAGGTCGTTGTCAACACCCCTTTATGGGACTCCCTCCACGGTCGAAATTATAACGTGGAGGGACCCTGAGGTGATGTCAAGTCATCAACACACCTTCATGGAACTCCCTCCACAGTCAAGTTAGAATGTGGAGGGACCCTGATGTGTTGATGACTTGAATGTAAATAACAGCGACACAGTCCATTCCATAATCATGAGAAATCTCTGAGGATGGTGGCAACTGAGGCTGGTGGCAACTGAGGCCAACGACAACTGAGGCTGGTGGCAACTGAGGCCGATGGCAACTGAGGAAGGTGGTAACTGAGGCTCTTGGCAACTTAGGCCACTGAGGTCATTCAGGTCTTTTTCAACACCCCTTTATGGGACTCCCTCCACGGGCGAAATTACAACGTGGAGGCACCCTGAGGTGATGTCAAGTCATCAACACACCTTCATGGAACTCCCTCTACCATCAAATTAGAATGTGGAGGGACCCTGATGTGTTGATGACTTGAATGTAAATAACAGCGACAAAATCGATTCCAAAATCATAAGGGGGCAACTGAGGCTGGTGGCAACTGAGGCTGGTGGCAACTGAGAAGGGATGAAAACCGAGGCAGATGGGAACTAAGGCAGTGTCTGGCAACATCTGAGTCTGGCTGCAACTGAGGCAGGTTACTTGTGGCAACTTAGGCTGGTGGCAATTGAGGCAGGTGGCAATTGGCTTGTGGCTCGTGGCAACTGCACCTGGAGGCTGGCTGCAACTGAGGCAGGTGGTAACTGAGGCTGATGACAACTGAGGCCAACGACAACTGAGGCTGGTGGCAACTGAGGCCGATGGCAACTGAGGAAGGTGGTAACTGAGGCTCTTGGCAACTTAGGCCACTGAGGTCATTCAGGTCTTTTTCAACACCCCTTTATGGGACTCCCTCCACGGGCGAAATTACAACGTGGAGGCACCCTGAGGTGATGTCAAGTCATCAACACACCTTCATGGAACTCCCTCTACCATCAAATTAGAATGTGGAGGGACCCTGATGTGTTGATGACTTGAATGTAAATAACAGCGACAAAATCGATTCCAAAATCATAAGGGGGCAACTGAGGCTGGTGGCAACTGAGGCTGGTGGCAACTGAGAAGGGATGAAAACCGAGGCAGATGGGAACTAAGGCAGTGTCTGGCAACATCTGAGTCTGGCTGCAACTGAGGCAGGTTACTTGTGGCAACTTAGGCTGGTGGCAATTGAGGCAGGTGGCAATTGGCTTGTGGCTCGTGGCAACTGCACCTGGAGGCTGGCTGCAACTGAGGCAGGTGGTAACTGAGGCTGATGACAACTGAGGCTGGCACCAACTGAGGCTCTCGGAAACTAAGGCCTCTGAGGTCATTCAGGTCGTTGTCAACACCCCTTTATGGGACTCCCTCCACGGTCGAAATTATAACGTGGAGGGACCCTGAGGTGATGTCAAGTCATCAACACACCTTCATGGAGCTCCCTCCACAGTCAAGTTAGAATGTGGAGGGACCCTGATGTGTTGATGACTTGAATGTAAATAACAGCGACACAATCCATTCCATAATCATGAGAAATCTCTGAGGCTGGGGGCAACTGAGGCCAACGACAACTGAGACTGGTGGCAACTGAGGCCGACGGCAACTGAGGAAGCTGGTAACTGAGGCTCTTGGCAACTAAGGCCTCTGAGGTCATTTAGGTCGTTGTCAACACCCCTTTATGGGACTCCCTCCACGGTCGAAATTATAACGTGGAGGGACCCTGAGGTGATGTCAAGTCATCAACACACCTTCATGGAACTCCCTCCACAGTCAAGTTAGAATGTGGAGGGACCCTGATGTGTTGATGACTTGAATGTAAATAACAGCGACACAGTCCATTCCATAATCATGAGAAATCTCTGAGGATGGTGGCAACTGAGGCAGGTGGCAACTGAGGCCAACGACAACTGAGGCTGGTGGCAACTGAGGCCGATGGCAACTGAGGAAGGTGGTAACTGAGGCTCTTGGCAACTTAGGCTACTGAGGTCATTCAGGTCGTTGTCAACACCCCTTTATGGGACTCCCTCCACGGGCGAAATTACAACGTGGAGGGACCCTGAGGTGATGTCAAGTCATCAACACACCTTCATGGAACTCCCTCTACCATCAAATTAGAATGTGGAGGGGCCCTGATGTGTTGATGACTTGAATGTAAATAACAGCGACAAAATCGATTCCAAAAGGGGGCAATCCTGATGAAACTCTTCTGCATCTAGGGTGTCTTTGTGATAGCGAAGTGCCACTCAATATATTCTTAGCAATCAATGCCTCGAAATATCCTCTTGGAACTCTTTTGCCTCCAGGGAGTCTTCATGACAGAGAAATGCCACTCAATATATTCTTGGCAATCATTGCCTCGAGATGTCCTCATGGAATTCTTTTGCCTCCAGGGAGTCTTCGTGACTTTGATGTGTCACTGAAAATCTCCTTGGCATGACCGTCCTAATGGAATTCGTCTGCCCCAAGTGTGTCTTTGCGACAGTGAAGTGTCATTAAGTATATTCGTAGTAATCATTGCCTCGAAATGACCTCTAAGAAAACTTCTGCCTCCAGGATGCCTTCGTGACAGTGACGAGTCACTGAATATCATTTTAGCAATCAATGCCTCGAAATGTCCTCTTAGATCTCTTCTGGGGTGTATTCGTGCCAGTGAGGGGACACGTGTCACTGAATGTCCTCTTAGAATTCTTCTGCCTCCAGGGTGTCTTCGTGCCAGAGAAGTGTTACTAAATATATTCTTGGCAATCAATGCCTCGAGTTATCCCCCGTTGAAACTTTTCTGCCTGTAGCTTTCTAAGTATCAACACTTTAATGAGCTTATTTATAATCTGAACTTATTTACATAGTAACAAACGGTTTAATAGCAACATAATGCAGATTATGTAAAATAATTAAACTATTTTCAATTTTATGACTCCTTGCTGAAATCAGATGCACATACAACATCGTACATATCGAAATCTAAGTTTTGAAGCCGAAAACGGAAATAGTCATGGATTCTACGCTCGATGATTTTCGAATTATTTTCTGAAACAGGGCGGCAGGAAAGATATATAACATATTGATGTGACATAATTGAAGCCAAATAATGGTGTTATTGGTCTATCATTGCAAGAAGGACAATTTAGAATGTCTTTAAAAACTTTTTTTGAGAATCTCCCGTTCTCAGAACGGATGGGTGGGTGAGTGAATATGGTTTTACGCCGCTTTATTCAATATTAAAGCAATATCACGGTGAAGAACACCAGAAATTGGCTTCACACATTGTACCCATGTCGGGAATCTACCCCGGGTCTTCGGCGTGACGAGCTAACACTTTAACCACTATGCTATCCAAAAAGCCCCTCTCAGAACGGATGAAACAAGATACACATGATGTTTGTGATCTACCGTAAAATATTTTCTACCCAAAATGCTACATGATTTTGTACCCATGAATATATAACAATCGATCTATATAATTATATTTCTTTTTACATGTATATTGCAAACAATAGTAAATGAGAAGAACATGTAAAAAAACATATTATCAATTTCATGATATGACTCTATGGTTATGACTGACTGTGATCCTTGAGTGAGGGCAATCAAATTGGCCAAACTCAAACTTGGTGTTTGGTTCTGATAGGACAGTGAAATTGATTATAGCTTAGTTGATTGTAATGTTTTGATAGGAAAATGATTGTGAATTAACAAGTATAATACTAATATTAACGTATATCTTTAAAACTAATGCAAACTTATCCTGGGTATACAATCAACAGAAATTATGGGTACAAAATCACTACATTTCAAGTGGATTTCGTGGAGTTATGGGATAGTAAAAAGGAGATATATCGCCTGTAGGTTTCCTTTTCACATTTTAAAACAAGAATGTTGTTTTTGTTCCATGTTTGTGCTACCTTTTAATTGAGAGCTGCAACATGGATTCTTTCCAAATGTAAGAAACACATTCTTTTCTAATAAAAAAGGTGCAGTCCAAATGTTGATTTTGATATGTGTATTTAATGAAACAATATTATTTTCTACAAGTTTTGAATGCTTTTTTTTTATTCAAGATTGTGCGACCTTTAACGTGTAAACTCCTACATGGGTTCTCTTCAAATTTAAGGAACACTTTTTTATATTAATTGGAGGGATGCAGTGCAAAGGTTGACAGATATATGTAGTTTATGAAACAATATGAAATTTTCCATGTTTTGAATTTAGAATGTTTTGTTTGTGCTACCTTCTACTTGAGAACTGCTGCATGGATTTTTTCCAAATGGGAGAAACACTTTCTATACAAATAGCAGAGGTGCAGTGCAGATGTTGTTTTTGATATGTGTATTTGTTATGAAACAATATGATTTTTTTCATGAAGTGAGAATGTTTTTGTTGTTCTCTTCATGTATTTTTTTTGCGAATTATGATTAATTGTATATTTGTGATGTGCCATGTGCCATGTGCCATGTGCCATATGTGGCATGTACCCTTTGATCTGTGTTATGTAATGATTTTTGCGATGTGTGATGTGATTGAGTGTTAATGTGTGATGTGCCCTGCAATAAGATGTACAAACATCTTTATTAATGTAAAATGAGATGTTTCTTATCTAATGATACCCCAATCTAAAAGGGCGGGTTTATAAAGCCATACCAAGGATATCCCTCTCTCCGTCCTTCCAAAGACATGTTTTGTGTGAGTGCAGTGGAAAGGTTGATTTTAATATGTATATTTTATGAAACAATAGGATTCTATATATGTTTCGAAAAGAGAATGTTTTTTTTATAATTTGACATTTTGCGACCTTTAACTTAAGAACTACGTCGTTGATTCTTTCCAAATTTGAGGAACACTTTTTATACAAATATCAGTGGTGTGCAAAGATTGTGACCATGGATAAGGTTGAAGATCATCCCTGTGATACGTTCGTCTGATTCCTCATTTGAGGACTAAAAAGGCTCTTCAACCACTCAGCCCAAGTTCTGACTTGTCATTTAACAAATAAATAAAGGTCAACTAAACGATCATTCGATTGTCATTTCGTTGCTGTCATATTTTTAATGGATCAAGCCAATCAATCATAGGATTGCTCTCAATGCTGAATGTATTGGGTAAGGGCAAGGAAAATTAAATGTTTCAATTTGATCCGGGCTTATTGTCTGATGGCTGTTAATTTGCAAAGTCGTGGAAAACCATATATCTTTTAATAGTGTTGAAACATTTGTGACAAATTTGCACATAGTTTTGAAAATTGTTTTGGAAAGAAAATATTATATCACGATATTGTGCATGTAATTAAAAACATTTTTATTATTGTGTTGGCCGAGGTAAAGCACATTTCATTGACATGCTCTTTCATGGATAGAGTTCAGAGTGAATTCAGCATGCAGAATTTACTGCTTGTTACTTGATATTTTAATAAGATTGGTACACATATTTAAAGCTGCCTGTGAGGTATTGAGGAATAAGACAGGCGTAATCTAACGTGGGGTCAATGTTGTCTATCAACGTTGGGCCAACGTTGTTTTGACCGACGACACATCGTCTGACTTCTTTCTGGGATGTATCATGTACCCTGTGATATGTATTGTGTAATATGTTTTGTTAATTTTTGATGTGATTAATTGCATATTAGTGATGTGTGATGTGCCATGTTCCATATGTGTCATGTATCATGTGATATGTATCATGGAATGTCTGTTTTATATGCAATGTGATTAATTTTATATGTGCGATGTGCCGTGCACCATATGTGTCATGTATCCAGTGATCTGTGTCATGTTATGTTTTTGTGATATGTGATGTGATTATTTGTATATGCATGATGTGTCATGTGCCATATATGTCATGTATTCTGTGATCTGTATCATCTAATGTTGTTGGGTTTTTTATATGCAATGTGATTAATTGTATATGTGTGATGTGTCATGTCTCATTTGCCATATTTGTCATGAAATGTTTTTTTCGTGATATTGTGATTAATTTTTCATTTATGATGTGCCATGTGCCATATGTGTCATGTACCCTTTGATCTGTGTCATGTAATGGTTCTTTTTTTGCGATATGTGATGTGATAAAGTGTTAATGTGTGATGTGCCCTGCAAACATATACACAAACATATTTAATAATAAAAAATTTAGATGTTTCTTATTTAATGATACCCTCAATCTAAAAGGTCGGGTTGATAAAGCCATACCAAGGATATCCGTCTGTCCGTCCTTCCGAAGACATTTCTTTTGTGTGAGTGCACTTCATAGTTAGATTTTGATATGTATATTTTATGAAACAATATGATTTTTTACATGTTTTGAACTTAGAATGTTTTTTTTTTAATTCAACATTGTGCGACCTTTAACTTAAAAACTATTACATGGATTCTTTCCAAATTTGAGGAACACTTTCTATACAAATAGGAGAGATGCAGTGCAAAGGTTGATTTTGATATGTGTATTGTATGTAACAATATGATTTTTAACATGTTTTGAACTTAGAATGTGTTTTTTAACTCAACATTATTCGACCTTTAACTTGAGATATTAATTTGAGAGATGGTTGATTTTGATATGATTATTTCATGAAGCAATATGAATTTTTTACATGTTTTGAACATAGAATATTTTTTTATATGTACATATTCTATGTTTGTGATAACTTTTACTTGAGAGTTGCTTCATGCAATCTTTCCAAATGTAAGGAAAACTAACAGAAGAGGTGCAGTGCAAGTGTTGACTTTGATATATGTATTTTATATTATGAAACTATATGAAATTTGTGCATGTTTTGAACAGAGAATGATTTTTTTAATTCAACATTGTGAAACTTTTCACTTAAGAACTACTTCATGGATTCTTTCCAACTTGAAGGAACACTTTTAATGCAAGTAGGAGTGGTGGAGTGCAAAGGTTGATTTTGATATGTACATTTTATGAAACAATATGATTTTTTACGTGTTTTGAAGTGAGAATGGGTTTTTTTATTCAACATTGTGCGACCTTTAACTTAAGAACTACTTCATGGATTCTTTCCAAATTCGAGGAACACTTTCTATACAAATAGGAGAGGTGCTGAGCAAAGGTTGTTTTTCACATGTGTATTTTATGAAACGATATGATTTTGTACATGTTTTGAACTCAGAATGTTTTCGTTTTAATTCAACATTGTGCGACCTTTAACTTAAGATATTTATTGGAGAGATGCAGTGCAAAGGTTGATTTTGATATGTTTAATTTATAAAACTATACGATTTGTACATGTACATGTTTTGAACTTAGAATGTGTTTTTAATTCAAAATTGTGCTACCTTTAACCGGAGAACTGCTACATGGATTCTTTACAAATTTGAGGAAGACTTTCTATACAAATAGGAGAGGTGCAGTGTAAAGATTGATTTCGAAATCTTTATTTTATGAAACAAGATTGTTTTTTGCATGTTTTGAACAGAGAATGTTTTTGTTTTAATTTAACATTTTGCGACCTTTAACTTGAGATATTAATTGGAGAGATGTAGGGCAAAGGTTGATTTTGATGTTTTTATTTTATGAAACAATATGAAATTTGTACTTGTTTTGAACTTAGATTGTGTATTTTTATTCTATGTTTGTGCTACCTTTTACTTGAGAACAGCTACATGGATTCTTTCCAAATGTGAGAAACATTTGCTATACAAATGGGAGAGGTGCGGTGCAAATCTTGATTTTGATGTGTTTATTTTCGAAACAAATAAAATTTGTTTCATGTTTTGAACTGAGAATTATTTTCTTTAACATTTTGTGTAACCTATAACTTGAAAACAAATACATGGATTAGTTTCCAATTTGGAGTAGTTTCTTTACCAATAGGAGAAGTGCAGTGCAAAGTTTGATTTTGATAAGTGTATTTTCTGAGAAAACTATGCTTTTTTATGTTTTGAACTTTGTACATGTTTTGAACATAGAATGTTATGAACTTTGAAAAATGAATGGGTCGAAGTAACCCTTGTTCATTTTAGTGTTAAAAGCTTTTCTGCCAATGTATGATGCAAGAGCATCATGGTAATACTGGCCATGCCACCTTCCCAGTTTTAACAGTTTTGAACAGTTTAATGACTTTGACGGGTGGAGGTAGCACTGCTGAGACTTTTTTCAGACATCAAATTATTATTTGGGGGAAGGCAACTATTTTTATGTCAAAATAATGTCCCTTACCTTGTAATTTTATCATATTTGTGTCATTGTTTTATTCATTTACCAAGGCAAAATGAGTGACCATGGATAAGCTTGAAGATCATCCCTGTGATCAGTTCGTCTGATGCTTCATTTCAAGACTGAAAGGCTCCTCAACCACTCAGCCCAAGTTCTGACTTGTCATTTAACAAATAAATAAAGGTCATGTAACCAGAATTCTATTCTCAGTTTGTTGCTTTCATCATATTTGTATCGGATCAAAGCAACGAATCATAGGACATCCGATGCATGGACTATTTTGCCTGTCTCAGTGTTGTTCTCAATGCTGAATGTATGGGGTAAGGCCAAGAAAAATTAAAAGTTTCAATTTTTGCGAGGCTTATTGTCTGATGGTTTTTAATTTGCAAACTCGTGGAAAACCATATATCTTTTAATAGTGTTGAAACATTTGTGACAAATTTGCACATAGTCTTGAAAACTGTTTTGGAAAGTAAATATTATATCACGATATTGTGCATGTAATTAAAAACATTTTGAATTTTGTCTTGGCCGTATTTGAAACTATGTATGCTGAGGTACAGCGCATTTCATTGACATGCTCTTTCATGGATACAGTTCAGAGTAAATTCAGCATGCAGAATGTACTGCTTGTTACTTGATATTTTAACCAGATTGGTACAAATATTTAAAGCTGCCTGGGAGCCGTTGAGGAATAAAACAGGGGTAATCTAACGTGGGGTCAACGTTGTCTATCAACGTTGGGACAACGTTGTTTGGACGACACAACGTCTGACTTCTTTCTGAGATGTGTTATGTACCCTGTGATCTTTGTCGCGTAATATCTTTTGTGATTTTTGACGTGATTAATTGTATATTAATGATGTGTGATGTGCATTGTACCATATGTGTAATGTATCCTGTGATCTGTGTCATGTAATCATTTTTTTGGTGATATGTGATGTGTATATGTGTGATGTGCCCTGTGACATATGTGTCATGCATCCAGTGGTCTGTGTCATGCAATGCTGATGTGATTATTTGTATATGCATGATGTGCCATGTGTCATATGTGTCATGTATCATGTGATCTGTCTCATGTTTTGTTTTGGGTTTTTTACATGCAAAGTGATTAATTGCATATGTGAGATGTGCCATGGGCCAACGTTGTTTTGACCGACGGCACATCGTCTGAATTATTTCTGGGATGTGTCATGTACCCTGTGATAAGTGTCGTGTACTATTGTTTGTGGTATATGATGTGATTAATTGCATATTTGTCATGTGTGATGTGCCATGTACCATATGTGTCATGTATCATGTGATATGTGTCATGTTATGTTTTGTTTTTTACATGCGAAGTGATTAATTGCATATGTGTGATGAGTGATGTGCCATGTGCCATATGTGTCATGAAATGGTTTTTTTTTTGCGATATATGATTAATTGTATATTTGTGATGTGTCATTTACCACATGTGGCATGTACCCTTTGATCTGTGTTATGTAATGACTTTTGCGATATGTGATGTGATTAAGTGTTAATGTGTGATGTGCCCTTCAATAATATGTACAAACATCTTTATTAATATAGAATTAGATGTTTCTTATTTAATGATACCCTCAATCTAAAAGGTCGGGTTGATAAAGCCATATCGAGGATATCCCTCTATCCTTCCTTCCAAAGACATTTTGTGTGTGAGTGCAGTGGAAAGGTTGATTTTGATATGTATATTTTATGAAACAATATGATTTTATACATGTTTTGAACAGAGAATGTTGTTGTTTTTTTAATTCAACATTGTGCGATCTTTAACTTAAGAACTACTCCATGGATTATTTCCAAACTGAACTTAATACAAATAGCAGTGGTGGAGTGCAAAGGTGGCTTGTGATATGTATATTGTTTTAAACAATATGATTTTTTACATGTTTTGAACTTTGAATGTTTTTTCTGGTAATTCAACATTGTGCGACCTCTAACTTGAGATATTAATTGGAGAGATGTAGTGCACGATTGAGTTTGATATGTTTAATTTATGAAACAATATGATTATTTTGCATATTTTGAACATAGAAGGTTTTGGTTTCTTTTATTCTATGTTTGAGCTACCTTTCACATAAGAGCTGCTTCATGGACTCTTTTCAAATGTTAGAAACACTTTCTCTACTAATAGAAGAGGTGCAGTGCAAATGTTGATTTTGATGTGTGTATTTTCGGAACAAATATTATTTGTTTCATGTTTTGAACTTGGAATTGTTTTCTTCAGTATTTGTGTGACCTATAACTTGAAAACAAACACATGGATTAGTTTCCAATTTGGAGTAGTTTCTATACAGATAGGAGAAGTGCAGTGCAAAGTTTGATTTTGATAAGTGTATTTTCTGAGAAAATTATGCTTTTTCATGGTTTGAACTTTGAAAACTGAATGAGTCGAGGTTACCCTTGTTCATTTCGGTGTCTAACGTTTCTCTGCCTTTGTATGATCCAAAAGCATCACGATGTTTCTGTCCATGCCACCTTCCCAGTCTTAGCAGTTTTGAACAGTTTAATGACTTTGACGGGTGGAGGTAGCACTGCTTAGATTTTTTTCAGGCATCAAATTATTATTTGGGGGAAGGCAACTATTTTTATGTAAAAAATATGTCCCTTACCTTGTAATTTTATTATATTTGTGTCATTGTTTTACTCAGTTACCAAGACAAAAGAAGTGACCATGTGATCAGTTCGTCTGATGCGTCATTTGAGGACTGAAAAGGCTCCTCAACCTTTCAGCCCAATTTCTGACTTGTCATTTAACAAATAAATAAAGGTCACCTAAACCAGAATTCAGTTGACATTGTGTTGCTGTCATCATATTTGTGAATGGATCAAGGCAACGGATCATAGGACATCCGATACATGGACTATTTTGCCTGTCTCAGTGTTGCTCAATGCTGAATGTATGGGGTAAGGCTAAGGAAAATTATTTGTTTCAATTTGTGCCAGGCTTATGGTCTGGTGGTATTTAATTTGCAAACTCGTGGGAAAATCATATATCTTTTAATAGTGTTGAAACATTTGTGAACAATTTGCACATAATCTTGAAAGTTGTTTTGGAAAGTAAATATTATATCACGGAATTGTGCAGGTAATTAAAAACATTTTGAATTTTGTCTTGGCCGTATTTGAAACTATGTATTCCGAGGTACCCTGCCAGAAGATAGAGTTCAGAGTGAATTTGGCTTGCAGAATTTACTGCTTGTTACCTGATATTTTAACCAGATTGGTACAAACATTTCAAGCTGCCTGGGATGAATTGATGAATAAAACAGGTGTAATCTAACGTTGGGCCTACATTGTTTTGACCGATGGCCCAAATCCTCTGCCTCCAGGGTGTCTTCGTGAAGGAGAAGTACGACTTAATACATTTTTGGCAATCAATTCCTCGAAATGAGCACTTTGATCTTTTCTTCCTCCAGAAAGTCTTTGTGACAGTGAAGTGTCACTTAATACATTCTTCGCAACCAATGCCTCGAAATGTCCTCTTGGAACAACCCTTTCTCCGGGTTTTCTTCGTGACAGCAAAGTGTCACATGATATGTTCTCGGCAATAAATGCCTTGGGATGTTTTTTTCAGAAATCATCTGCCTCCAGGGTGTCTTCATGACAGAGAAGTGCCACTAAATACAGTCCCCTCAATCAATTACTTGAAATGTGCACTTTCATTTCTTCCGCCTCCAGGGTGTCTTCGAGACAATGAAATGTCACTTGAAATATTCTTGGCAATCAATGCCTCGAAATGTCCTCTAAGAAATCTTTCACCCAAAGGTGTCTTCGTGACAGTGAAATGTCATTGAATATATTCTTAGCAGTCAATGCCTCGAAATGTCCTCTAAGAATTCTTCTGCCTTCAGGATGTCTTCGTGACAACCCTGATGAAACTCTTCTGCCTCTAGGGTGTCTTTGTGATAGTGAAGTGTCATCGAATATATTCTTAGCAATCAATGCCTCGAAATATCCTCATGGAATTCTTTTGCTTCCAGGGAGTCTTCGTGACTGTGATGTGTCACTGAAAATCTTCTTGGCATTCATTGCCTCAAGATGCTTCATGTCACTGTTTTCCCTCCAGGGTGTTTTCGTGCCAGAGAAGTGCCACTTAATAATTTTGACAATCAATGCCTCGAAATGTGCACTTCTACCTCCATAGTGCCTTCGTGACAGTCAATTTCCTTTGAATGTCTTTAGCAGCATCACTGCATTCATAAATCTTCTTGACCCCCTTTTCCCTCCAGTGTGTGACCGTCGTTATCCAGTGGTCAGGCATGCTTCAGGCGGATACAAAGAGGCTGACACTGCCTCTGACAACCAAACAATCCCCGATTTTGAACCTACATCTAAAGAATTTGGAAGTGTCTTTCTATAAAGTAATGCGCCTACATGAGGGTTGTTAGTGCGGGTTAGTGCGGGTTAGTGCAGATTAGTGCAGTGTTAAGTCTCTGAACCTAACGTGCCTCAGAAGCATACCCGACCCTTAGATCGAGGTCTCCAGAGGTCTTTTTGGGGTCCCAGTGACCATGGGAGGTGGGAAACCTGGTCCTGGAGAGTCTCCTTGTGATGCCTTTTGCCTCAAGGATGTTTTATTGGCAGACATATTCCTATAGAGGTCTTGAAACGTTTCTGCTTCCAGTGTGTCTTCGTGACAGTGAAGTGTCATTGAATATATTCTTAGAAATCAATGCCTCGAAATGGCCTATTAGATCTCTTCTTCGGTGTCTTCATGACAGAGAAGTGTCACTTGGTATATTCTTGGCAATCAATGCCTCGAGATGTCTTCTTGGATCTCTTGTGCCTCCAGAGCGTCTTCATGTCAGTGAAATGTCAGTGACTGTTTTCTTAGCAATCAATGACTCAAAATGTCCTCCACTGCCTGTAAAGTGTCTTCGTGACAGTGAAGTGTCATTGAATGTATTCTTAGCAATCAACGCCTCGAAATGTCCTATTAGATCTCTTCTGCTGTCTCTTCGTGATGTCATGGATCTCTTCTCATCCAAGGTGTCTTCGTGACAGTTCGGTGTCATGCCTCGAAATATCCTCTTCAAACACTTCTGTCTTAAGGGTGTCTTTGTGACAGTGAAGTGCCACTCAATATAATCGTGGCAATCAATGCCTCGAGATGTCATAGAATTCTTCTGCATCCAAGCAGTCTTTGTGACTGAGAAGTATCACTGAATGAATTCTTAGCAATGAATGCCTCAAAATGCCTTCATGTAATTTTTCCTGCCCCTAGGGTGTCTTTGTCACAGTGAAATGTCACTTGATAAGTTCATGACAATCAATGCCTCGAGATATCTTCATGGCAATATTCTACCTCCAGGATGTCTTCGTGACCGTCCTAACGGAATGCGTCTGCCTCCAGGGTGTCTTTGTAACAGTGGTTGGTTGGTTTGTTGTTTAACGCCGCACTCAGCAATATTACAGTTATATGACGGCTGTCTGTGAATAATTGATTATGGACCAGACAATCCAGTGATTAATATCTTGACATCGCATTGATACACGCAATTGGGATCGATGACATGCATCAACCAAGTCAGCGAGCCTGACCACCCGATACCGATACCTTTTATGGCAAGCATGGGTTGCTGAAGACTTATACCATCCCGGAATCACGGGGTATTTTGTGACAGTGAAGTATCATTGAATATATTTTCAGCAATCATTGCCTCGAAGTGTCCTATTAGATCTCTTCTACAGTGTCTTCGTGACAGAGAAGTGTCACTTGGTATATTCTTGTCAATCAATGCCTTGAGATGTCTTCCTGGATCTCTTGTGCCTCCAGAGTGAATTCGTGGCAGTGAACTATCACTGACTATCTTCTTAGCAATCAATGCCTGGAAATGTCTTCTCAGAAACCTACTGCCTGTAGGGTGTCCTCGTGACAGTGAAGTATCATTGAATATATTCTTCGCAATCATTGCCTCTAAATGTCCTCTTAGAAGTCTTATGCTTCCAGAGTGTATTCGTGTCAGAAAAGTGCCACTTAGTACATTCTGAGCAATCAATGCCTCGAGATGTGCCTAGTGACATTGAAGTGTCATTGAACATATTTTTAGCAATCAATGCATCGACATGTCCTCTTGGATTCTTTCTGCCTCTAAAGTGTCTTAGTAACAGTGAAGTGTCACTGAATATCTTCTTAGCAACCAATGCCTCGAAATGTTCTCTTGTAACATTTCTGCCTCCCGAGTGCCTCCTGATGTAATCGTGACAGTGAAGTGTCACTGAATAGCTTCTTAAAAATCAATGCCTCGAAATGTCCTCTTGGAAATCTTCTACCTCCAAGATGACTTCGTGACCGTCCTAATGGAATTCGTCTGCCCCAAGTGTGTCTTTGCGACAGTGAAGTGTCATTACGTATATTCGTAGTAATCATTGCCTCGAAATGTCCTCTAAGAAAACTTATGCCCCCAGGATGCCTTCGTGACAGTGACGAGTCACTGAATATCATTTTAGCAATCAATGCCTCGAAATGTCCTCTTAGATCTCTTCTCAGCTGTCAATGCCTCGAAATGTTATCTGAGAAATCGTCTGCCTTCAAGGTGTCTTAGTGACAGTCCTATTGGAACTCTTCAACCCCCAGGGTGTCTTCGTGACAGAGAAGTGCCACTGAATACATTCTTTGCAATCATTGCTTTGAAATGTCCTCTTAGATCTCTTCTGTGCATTCTACTTCCCAGTGAGGTGTCACTGAATATCTTCTCAGCAGTCAATGCCTCGAAATTTTCTCTTAGAAATCTTCTGCTTTCAGGATGTCTTCGTTACAGTCCTAATGGAACTCGTCTGCCTCTAGGGTGTCTTCGTGACAGTAAAATGTCATTGAATATATTCTTAGCAATCAATGCCACGAAATGTCCTCTCAGCAATTTTCTGCTTCCAGAGTGTCTTCGTGACAGTTAAGAGTCATTGAACATATTCTCAGTAATCATTGCCTCGAAATGCCTCCAGGGTGTCTTCGTGCCAGAGAGGTGTCACTAAATATATTCTTGGCAATCAATGCCTCAAGTTATCCCGTTGAAACTTTTCTGCCTGTAGCTTTATAAGTATCAAAACTTTAATGAGCTTATTTATAATCTGAACTTATTTACATAGTAAGAAACGGTTTAATAGCAACATAATGCAGATTTTGTAAAATAATTAAACTATTTTCAATTTTATGACTCCTTGCTGAAATCAGATGCACATACAACATCGTACATATCGAAATCTAAGTTTTGAAGCCGAAATCGGAAATAGTCATGGATTCTACGCTCAATGATTTTTTAAAATTATTTTCTAAAACAGGGCGGCAGGGAGAGATATATGCCAAATTGATGTGACATAATTGTAGCCAAATAATGGTGTTATTGGTCTACCATTGCAAGAAGGACAATTTAGAATGTCTTTTAAAACTTTATTTTGAGAATCTTCCGTTCTCAGAACGGATGGGTGGTTGAGTGAGTATGGCTTTACGCCGCTTTATTCAATATTAAAGCAATATCACGGTGGAGAACACCAGAAATTGGCTTCACACATTGTACCCATGTCAGGAATCTACCCCGGGTCTTCGGCGTGACGAGCTAACATTTTAACCACTATGCTATCCGACAGCCCCCCTTAGAACGGATGAAACAAGATACACGTGATGTTTGTGATGTACCGTAAAATATTTTCTACCCCAAATGCTACATGATTTTGTACCCATGAATATATAACAATCGATCTTATTTCTTTTTACATGTATATTGCAAACAATAGTAAATGAGAAGAACATGTAAAAAAAACATATTATCAATTACATGATATGACTCTATGGTTATGACTGACTGTGATCCTTGAGTGAGGGCAATCAAATTGGCCAAACTCAAACTTGGTGTTTGGTTCTGATAGGACAGTGAAATTGATTATAGCTTAGTTGATTGTAATGTTTTGATAGGAAAATGATTGTAAATTAACAAGTATAATACTAATATTAACGTATATCTTTAAAACTAATGCAAACTTATCCTGGGTATACAATCAACAGACATTATGGGTACAAAATCACTACATTTCAAGTGGATTTCGTGGAGTTATGGGATAGTATAAAGGAGATATATCGCCTGTAGGTTTCCTTTTCACATTTAAAAACAAGATTGTTGTTTTTATTCCATGTTTGTGCTACCTTTTAATTGAGAGCTGCAACATGGACCCTTTCCAAATGTAAGAAACACATTCTATTAAAAATGGTGCAGTCCAAATGTTGATTTTGATATGTGTATTTAATGAAACAATGTTATTTTCTACAAGTTTTGAATGTGTTTTTTTATTCAATATTGTGCGACCTTTAACGTGTGAACTCCTACATGAGCTCTCTTCAAATTTAAGGAACACTTTTTTATATTAATTGGAGAGATGCAGTGCAAAGGTTGATATATATATGTAGTTTATGAAACAATATGAAATTTTCCATATTTTGAACTTAGAATGTTTTGTTTGTGCTACCTTCTACTTGAGAACTGCTGCATGGATTTTTTCCAAATGGTAGAAACACGTTCTATACAAATAGAAGAGGTGCAGTGCAGATGTTGCTTTTGATATGTGTATTTTATGAAACAATATGATTTTTTTACATGTTTTGAAGTGAGAATGTTTTTGATGTTCTCTTCATGTAACATATTTTGCGATATATGATTAATTATATATTTGTGATGTGCCGTTAGCCATATGTGGGATGTACCCTTTGATCTGTGTTATGTAATGACTTTTTGCAATACTTGATGTGATTAAGTGTTAATGTGTGATGTGCCCTTCAATAAGATGTACAAACATCTTTATTAATATGTTTCTTATTTAATGATACCCCAATTAAAAAGGGCGGGTTGATAAAGCCATACAAAGGATATCCCTCTGTCCGTCCTTCCAAAGACATTTGTTTTGACAGACGACACAACGTCTGACTTCTTTTTGGGATGTATCATGTACCTTGTGATATGTATCGTTTAATATTTTTTTGTGATTTTTGATGTGATTAATTGCATATTAGTGATGTGTGATGAGCCTTGTTCCATATGTGTCATGTATCATATCATATGTATCATGGAAAGTCTGTTTTATATACAATGTGATTAATTTTATATGTGTGATGTGCCGTGTACCATATGTGTCATGTATCTAGTGATCTGTGTCATGTTATGTTTTTGTGATATGTGATGTGATTATTTGTATATGCATGATGTGTCATGTGCCATGTGCCATATATGTCATGTATCCTCTGATCTGTGTCATCTAATGTTGTTGGGTTTTTTATATGCAATTTGATTAATTGCATATGTGTGATGTGTGATGTGCCATGTGCCATATGCGTCATGAAATGTTTTTTTCGTGATACGTGATTAATTATACATTTATGATGTGCCATGTGCCATATGTGTCATGCAGCTTGTGATCTGTGTCCTGTAAAATTTTATGCAATATATGATTAATTGTATATTTGTGATGTGTCATGTGCCATATGTGGCATGTACCCTTTGATCTGTGTCATGTAATGGTTCTTTTTTTGCGATATGTGATGTGATTAAGTGTTAATGTGTGATGTGCCCTGCAAACATATACACAAACATATTTAATAATAAAAATTTAGATGTTTCTTATTTAATGATACCCCAATCTAAAAGGTCGGGTTGATAAAGCCAGACCAAGGATATCCGTCTCTGCGTCCTTCCGAAGACATTTCTATTGTGTAAGTGCACTTCATAGTTAGATTTTGATATGTGTATTTTATGAAACAATATGATTTTTTACTTGTTTTGAACTTAGAATGTTTTTGGGGTTTTTTAATTCAACATTGTGCGACCTTTAACTTGAGATATTAATTGGAGAGATGGCTGATTTTGATATGTTTATTTTATGAAACAATATGAAACTTTTACATGTTTTGAACTTAGAATGGGTTTTTTTATTCAACATTGTGCGACCTTTAACTTAAGAACTACTTCATGGATTCTTTCCAACTTGAAGGAACACTTATTATGCAAGTAGGAGTGGTGGAGTGCAAAGGTTGATTTTGATATGTACATTTTATGAAACAATATGATTTTTTTTACGTGTTTTGAAGTGAGAATGGGATTTTTTATTCAACATTGTGCGACCTTTAACTTAAAAACTACTTCATGGATTCTTTCCAAATTCGAGGAACACTTTCTAATCAAATAGGAGAGGTGCTGAGCAAAGGTTGTTTTTCACATGTGTATTTTATGAAACGATATGATTTTGTACATGTTTTGAACTTAGAATGTGTTTTTAATTCAAAATTGTGCCATCTTTAACCGGAAAACTGCTACATGGATTCTTTCCAAATTTGAGGAAGACTTTCTATACAAATAGGAGAGGTGCAGTGTAAAGATTGATTTCGAAATCTTTATTTTATGAAACAAGATTGTTTTTTGCATGTTTTGAACAGAGAATGTTTTTGTTTTAATTTAACATTTTGCGACCTTTAACTTGAGATATTAATTGGAGAGATGTAGTGCAAAGGTTGATCTTGATATGTTTATTTTATGAAACAATATGAAATTTGTACTTGTTTTGAACTTAGATTGTTTTTTTTTATTCTATGTTTGTGCTACCTTTTACTTGAGAACAGCTACATGGATTCTTTCCAAATGTGAGAAACATTTTCTATACAAATGGGAGAGGTGCGGTGCAAATCTTGATTTTGATGTGTTTATTTTCGAAACAAATATTATTTGTTTCATGTTTTGAACTGAGAATTATTTTCTTTAACATTTTGTGTGACCTATAACTTGAAAACAAATACATGGATTAGTTTCCAATTTGGAGTAGTTTCTTTACCAATAGGAGAAGTGCAGTGCAAAGTTTGATTTTGATAAATATATTTTCTGAGAAAACTATGCTTTTTTATGTTTTGAACTTTGTACATGTTTTGAACATAGAATGTTATGAACTTTGAAAAATGAATGGGTCGAGGTAACCCTTGTTCATTTTAGTGTTAAAAGCTTTTCGCCAAAGTATGATCCAAGAGCATCATGGTAATACTGTCCATGCCACCTTCACAGTTTTAACAGTTTTGAACAGTTTAATGACTTGTACGGGTGGAGGTAGCAGTGCTAAGACTTTTTTCAGACATCAAATTATTATTTGTGGGAAGGCAACTATTTTCATGTCAAAATAATGTCCCTTACCTTGTAATTTTATCATATTTGTGTCATTGTTTTACTCAGTTACCAAGGCAAAAGGAGTGACCATGGATAAGGTTGAAGATCATCCCTGTGATCGTTCGTCTGATGCTTCATTTGAGGACTGAAAATGCTCCTCAACCACTCAGCCCAAGTTCTGACTTTTCATTTAACAAATAAATAAAGGTCATCTAAACCCGAATTCTATTGTCATTTTGTTGCTGTCATCATATTTGTAATAGATCAAGGCAATGAATCATAGGACATCCAATGCATGGACTATTGTGCCTGTCTCAGTGTTGTTCTCAATGCTGAATGTATGGGGTAAGGCCAAGAAAAATTATTTGTTTCAATTTGTGCCAGGCTTATTGTCTGATGGATTTTAATTTGCAAACTCGTGGGAAAACCATATATCTTTTAATAGTGTTGACACATTTGTGATAAATTTGCACATAGTCTTGAAAACTGTTTTGGAAAGTAAATATTATATCAAGATATTGTGCATGTAATTAAAAACATTTTGAATTTTGTCTTGGCCGTATTTGAAACTCTGTATGCCGAGGTACATTGCATTTCATTGACATGCTCTTTCATGGATACAGTTCAGAGTAAATTCAGCATGCAGAATGTACTGCTTGTTACTTGATATTTTAACCAGATTGGTACACATATTTAAAGCTGCCTGGGAGCCATTGAGGAATAAAACAGGGGTAATCTAACGTGGGTTCAACGTTGTCTATCAACGTTGGGACAACGTTGTTTTGACCGACGATACAACGTCTGATCATGACTTCTTTCTGGGATGTATCATGTACCCTGTGATCTTTGTCGCGTAATATCTTTTGTGATTTTTGATGTGATTAATTGCATATTAGTGATGTGTGATGTGCCATGTACCATATGTGTCATGCATCCAGTGATCTGTGTCATGTAAGGCTTTTTCTGTGATATGTGATGTGATCATTTGTATATGCGAGGTGTGCCATGTTCCATATGTGTCATGTATCCTGTGATATGTGTCAGGGAATGTCTTTTTTTGTATATCCAATGTGATTAATTTTATATGTGTGGTGTGCCATGTACCATATGTGTCATGTATCCAGTGATCTGTGTCATGTAATGTTTTTGTGATATGTGATGTGATTATTTGTATATGCATGATGTGTCATGTGTCATATGTGTCACGTATCCCGTGGTGTGTGTCATGTTATGTTTTGTTTTTTTATATGCTAAGTGATTAATTGCAAATGTGTAATGTGAGATGTGTGATGTGTGATGTACCATGTGGCATATGTGTCATAAAATGTTTTTTTCGTGATATGTGATTAATTGTACGTTTATGATGTTGCATGTGTCATATGTGTCATGCATTTTTTTATCTGTGTCATGTAATTTATTTTGGCGATATATGATTAATTGTATATTTGTGATGTGCCATGTGCCATATGTGGCATGTACCCTTTGATCTGTGTTATGGTAATGATTTTTTGCGATATTTGATGCGATTAAGTGTTAATGTGTGGTGTGCCCTGCAATGATATGTACAAGCATCTATATTAATACAATATTAGATGTTTCTCGTTTAATAAAACACCAAACTAAACTGGCGGGTTATTAAAGCCATACCAAGGATATCCCTCTCTCCGTCCTTCCAAAGACATGTTTTGTGTGAGTGCAGTAGAAAGGTTGATTTTGTTATGTATATTTTATGAAACAATATGATTTTATACATGTTTTGAAGTGCGATTTTTTTTTTTTAATTAAACATCGGCGACCTTCAACTTAAGAACTACTCCATGGAATCTCTCCAAATTGAAGGAACACTTTTTATACGAATAGGAGTGGTGTAGTGCAAAGGTGGCTTCTGATATGTATATTTTTTAAACAATATGATTTTTTACATATTTGAACATTGAATGTTTTTTTCATTTAATTCAACATTGTGCGACCTCTAACTTGAGATATTATTTGGAGAGATGTAGTTCAAAGGTCGAGTTTGATATGTTTATTTTATGAAACAATATGAATTTTTTGCATATTTTAAACATTGAAGGTGTTGGGATTTTTATTCTATGTTTGTGCTACCTTTCACTTAAGAGCTGCTTCATGGATTCTTTCCAAATGTGAGAAACGCTTTCTCTCTAGAGGTGCAGATCAAATGTTGATTTTGAAATGTGTATTTTCTGAAAAAATATATTTTGTTTCATGTTTTGAACTTGGAATTGTTTTCTTCAACATTTGTGTGACCTATAACTTGAAAACAAATACATGGATTAGTTTCCAATTTGGAGTAGTTTCTCTACAGATAGGAGAAGTGCAGTGCAAAGTTTGATTTTGATGAGTGTATTTTCTGAGAAAATTATGCTTTTTCATGGTTTGAACTTAGAAAACTGAAATAGTCGAGGTTACCCTTGTTCATTTCGGTGCTCAACGTTGTTTCTGCCTTTGTATGATCCAAGAGCATTATGATATTTTTGTCCATGTCACCTTCCCATTTGTGGGATTGTGTGGGGTTAGGCCAAGAAAAATTAAATGTTTCAATGTGTGCAGGGCTTATTGTCTGATGGTTTTTTAATTTGCAAACTCGTGGGAAAGGTAATAATCTTTTAATAGTGTTGAAACACTTGTGAACAACTTGCACATAGTCTTGAAAATTGTTTGGAAAAATAGATATATCAGAAAATTGTACACGCAATCAAAAACATTTTGAATTTTGTCTCGGCCGTATTTGAAACTATGTATGCTGAGGTACCCTGCCAGACACTGACATGCTCTTTCATGGATAGAGTTCAGAGTGAATTCAGCATGCAAAATGTACTGCTTGTTACCTGATATTTTGATAAGATTGGTACAAACATTTCAAGCTGCCTGGGAGGTATTGAGGAATTAAAAAGGCGAAATCTAGCGTTGGACCAACGTTGTTTTGATTAACGGCACATCGTCTGACTTCTTTCTGGGATGTGTCATGTACCCTGTGATCTTTGTCATGTACTATTTTTTTGTGATAAATGATTTTATGTGCCATGTACCATATGTGTCATGTATCCTGTGATATGTGTCATAGGATGTTTATATATATATATACAATGCGATTACTTTTATATGTGTGATGTGTGATGTGTGATGTTTTATGTGCCATGTACCATATGTGTCATGTGTCATGTGTCCAGTGATCTGTGTCATGAAATGTTTTTTTGTGATATGTGATGTGATTTTTTGTATATGCATGATGTGCCATGTGTCATGTGTCATGTGTCATGAATCATGTGATCTGTATCATGTTATGTTTTGTTTTTTATATACGAAGTGATTAATTGCATATGTGTGATGTGTGATGTGCTATGTGCCATATGGTCATGAAATGTATTTTTCGTGATATGTGATTAATTATACATTTATGATGTTCAATATGTGTCATGCATCTTGTGATCTGTGTCATGTAATTTTTTATGCGATATATGATTAATTGTATATTTGTGATGTGCCATTTGTCATATGTGGCATGTACCCACTGATCTGTGTTATGTTATGATTTTTTGCGATATGTGATGTGATTAAGTGTTAATGTGTGATGTGCCCTGCAATAATACTTACAAACATCTTTATTAATATGAAATTAGATGTTTCTTATTTAATGATACCCCAATCTAAAAGGGCGGGTTGATAAAGCCATATCAAGGATATCCCTCTGTCCTTCCTTCCAAAGACATTTTTTCATGTAAGTGCTGTGGAAAGGTTGATTTTGATATGTATATTTTATGAAACAATATGATTTTATTCATGTTTTGAACAGAGAATGTTGTTGTTTTTTAATTCAACATTGTGCGACCTTGAACTTAAGAAGTACTCCATGGATTCTTTCCAAATTGAAGGAACACTTTTTATAAAAATAGCAGTGGTGTAGTGCAAAGGTGGCTTTTGATATGTATATTTTTATGAAACAATATGATTTTTTTACATGTTTTGAACTTTGAATGTTTTTTTCTTTTAATTCAACATTGTGCGACCTCTAACTTGAGATATTAATTGGAGAGATGTAGTGCAAAGGTTGAGTTTGATATGTTTATTTTATGAAGCAATATGATTATTTTCCTTTTTTGAACATAGAATGTTTTGGGTTCTTTTTAATCTATGTTTGAGCTACCTTTCTCTTAAGAGCTGCTTCATGGATTCTTTTCAAATGTGAGAAACACTTTCTCTACTAATAGAAGAGGTGCAGTGCAAATGTTGATTTTGAAATGTGTATTTTCGGAACAAATATTATTTGTTTCATGTTTTGAACTTGGAATTGTTTTCTTCAACATTTGTGTGACCTATAACTTGAATACAAACACATGGATTATTTTCCAATTTGGAGTAGTTTCTATACAGATAGGAGAAGTGCAGGGCTAAGTGTATTTTCAGAGAAAATGATGCTTTTTCATGGTTTGAACTTAGAAAGCTGAATGAGTCGAGGTTACCCTTGTTCATTTCGGTGCTCAAAGTTTTTCTGCCTATGTATGATCCAAGAGCATCATGATATTATTATATGGGGGAAGGCAACTATTTTTATGTAAAAACTATGTCCCTTACCTTGTAAGCTTATTATATTTGTCTCATTGTTTTACTCAGTTACCAAGGCAAAAGAAGTGACCATGTGATCAGTCTGATGCTTCATTTGAGGACTGAAAAGGCTCCTCAACCACTCAGCCCAAGTTCTGACTTGTCATTTAACAAATAAATAAAAGTGACCTAGACCAGAATTCTATTGTCATTGTGTTTCTGTCATCATATTTGTGAATGGATCAAGACAACGGATCATAAGACATGCGATGCATGGACTATTTTGACTGTCTCAGTGTTGCTCTCAATGCTGAATGTGGGATTGTGTGGGGTTAGGCCAAGAAAAATTATTTGTTTCAATTTGTGCCGGGCTTATTGTCTGGTGGTATTTAATTTGCAAACTCGTGGGAAAATCATATATCTTTTAATAGTGTTGAAACATTTGTGAACAATTTGCACATAGTCTTGAAAGTTGTTTTGGAAAGTAAATATTGTATCCCGAAATTTTGCATGTAATTAAAAACATTTTGCATTTTGTCTTGGCCGTATTTGAAACTATGTATGCCGTGGTACCCTACAAGAAGACAGTGCATTTTATTAAAATGCTCTTCCTCGGATAGAGTTCAGAGTGAATTCAGCTTGAAGAATTTACTTCTTGTTACCTGATATTTTAACCAGATTGGTACAAACATTTTAAGCTTCCTTGGATGTATTGATAAATAAAACAGGCGTAATCTAACGTTGAGCCCACGTTGTTTTGACCGAGGGCCAAATCCTCTGCCTCCATGGTGTCTTTGTGACAGAGAAGTGCCACTAAATACAGTTCTCTCAATCATTTACTTGAAATGTGCACTTTCATTTCTTCCGCCTCCAGGGTGTCTTCGAGACAGTGAAATGTCACTTGAAATATTCTTGGAAATCAATGCCTCGACATGTCCTCTGGAAACGTTTCTTCTTCCAGGGTGTCTTCGTGACAGTGAAGTGTCACTTGAAATATTCTTGGAAATCAATGCCTCGAAATGTCCTCTTGAAACGTTTCTGCTTCCAGGGTGTCTTCGTGACAGTGAAATGTCCTCATGGAATTCTTCTGCCTTCAGGATGTCTCCGTTACAATGCTAATGAAACACTTCTGCCGCTAGGGTGTCTTTGTGATAGTGAAGTGTCATTGAATATATTCTTAGCAATCAATGCCTCGAAATATCCTCATGGAATTCTTCTGCCTCCAGGGAGTCTTCGTGACTGTGATGTGTCACTGAAAATCTTCTTGGCATTCATTGCCTCAAGATGCTTCATGTCACTGTTTTCCTTCCAGGGTGTCTTCGTGCCAGAGAAGTGCCACTTAATATTTTTGACAATCAATGCCTCGAAATGTGCACTTCTACCTCCATAGTGCCTTTGACTGTCTTTAGCAGCATCACTGCATTCATAAATCTTCTTGACCCCCTTTTGCCTCCAGTGTGTGACCGTCGTTATCCAGTGGTCAGGCATGCTTCAGGCGGATACAAAGAGGCTGACACTGCCTCTGACAACCAAACAATCCCCGATTTTGAACCTAAATCTAAAGAATTTGGAAGTGTCTTTCTATAAAGTAATGCGCCTACATGAAGGTTGTTAGTGCGGGTTAGTGCGGGTTAGTGCAGTGTTAAGTCTCTGAACCTAACGTGCCTCAGAAGCATACCCGACCCTTAGATCGAGGTCTCCAGAGGTCTTATTTGGGTCCCAGTGACCATGGGAGGTGGGAAACCTGGTCCTGGAGAGTCTCCTTGTCATGCCTTTGGCCTCAAGGATGTCTTATTGGCAGACATATTTCTATAGAGGTCTTCTTGGTTATTCTCTGCCCCCAGAAGTCTTGTTGGCACTCTAATGCTTCCAGTGTTTCTTCATGACAGTTAATTGCCACTGTACAGCTTCTTGGCCAACATTGCCTCCAGACGTCTCCTTGCAACTCGTCTGTGTATCTTCTGTGATTTGTTACAGACTATCCTCTTGGACATCAGTGAGACACCTTTCAGCCTCAATGGTGTCGTCGTGACAGTGAAGTGAAATGCCACTGAATATCTCTTGGCAATCATTGGTTCAAGAGTTCTAGGATGTTTTCTTGACAGTGAATTGTAACCGAATATCTTCTAGAAATAATTGCTTTATGAGCTGCAGGACATCGTCGTGAAAGTGAATTTTCACTGAAAATCTTCTTAGCAATCATAACTCATAGATGACTTATTGGCCCTGTCCTGCCTCCAGGATGTCTTCGTGACAGTGAAGTGTCACTGACTATCTTCTCAGCAATCAATGCCTCGAAATGTCCTCTTAGCACACGTCTGTCTTCAGTTTGTCTTCGTGAAAGTGAATTACCACTGAATTTCTTCTTAGCAATCAACGCCTCGACATGTCCTCTTGAAACGTTTCTGCTTCCAGGGTGTCTTCGTGAGAGTGAAGTGTCATTGAATATATTCTTCGCAATCAATGCCTCAAAATGTCCTCTTAGAAGTCTTATGCTTCCAGAGTGTATTCGTGTCAGAAAAGTGCCACTTAGTACATTCTGAGCAATCAATGCCTCGAGATGTGCAGTTTCATCTCTTCTGCCTCAAGGATGTCTTCGTGACAGGGAAGTGTCAATGAATATCTTTTTAGCAATCAATACATCTAATGTCCTATCAGAAAACTTCTGCCCCCCAGGATGTAAAAGTGACAGTGAAGTGTCACTGAATAGCTTCTTAAAAATCAATGCCTCGAAATATCCTCTTGGGAATCTTCTACCTCCAGGATGACTTCGTGACCGTCCTAATGGAATTCGTCTGCCCCAAATTTGTCTTTGCGACTGTGAAGTGTCATTAAGTATATTCGAAGCAATCCTTACCTCGAAATGTCCTCTAAGAAAACTTATGCCCCCAGGATGCCTTCGTGACAGTGACGAGTCACTGAATATCTTTTTAGCAATCAATGCCTCGAAATGTCCTCTTAGATCTCTTCTGGGGTGTATTCGTGCCAGTGAGGTGACACGTGTCACTGAATATCATCTCAGCTGTCAATGCCTCGAAATGTTATCTGAGAAATCGTCTGCCTTGAGGGTTTCTTCGTGACAGTCCTATTGGAGCTCTTCAACCCCCAGGGTGTCTTCGTGACAGAGAAGTGCCACTGAATACATTCTTTGCAATCATTGCTTCGAAATGTCTTCTTAGATCTCTTCTGGGCATTCTACTTCCCAGTGAGGTGTCACTGAATATCTTCTCAGCAGTCAATGCCTCGAAATGTTCTCTTAGAAATCTTCTGCCTTCAGGATGTCTTCGTTACAGTCCTAATGGAACTCTTCTGCCTCTAGGGTGTCTTCGTGACAGTGAAATGACATTGAATATATTCTTAGCAATCATTGCCTCGAAATGCCTCTTGTACGGTATCTTCGTGGCTGAGAAGTGTCACTTGGTATACTCTTGGCAATCAATGCTTCTAAATGTCCTCTTCGAATTCTTCTGCCTCCAGGGCGTCTTCGTGCCAGAGAAGTGTCACTAAATATATTCTTGGCAATCAATGCCTCGATTTATCCCGTTGAAACTTTTCTGCCTGTAGCTTTCTAAGTATCAAAACTTTAATGAGCTTATTTATAATCTGAACTTATTTATATAGTAAGAAACGGTTTAATAGCAACATAATGCAGATTATGTAAAATAATTAAACTGTTTTCAATTGTATGACTCCTTGCTGAAATCAGATGCACATACAGCATCGTACATATCGAAATCTAAGTTTTGAAGCCGAACTCGGAAATAGTCATGGATTCTACGCTCGATGATTTTCGAATTATTTTCTGAAACAGGGCGGCAGGGAAAGATATATAACATATTGATGTGACATAATTGAAGCCAAATAATGGTGTTATTGGTCTATCATTGCAAGAAGGACAATTTAGAATGTCTTTAAAAGTTTTTTTGGATAATCTCCCGTTCTCAGAACGGATGGGTGGGTGAGTGAGTATGGTTTTACGCCGCTTTATTCAATATTAAAGCAATATCACGGTGGAGAACACCAGAAATTGGCTTCACACATGTCGGGAATCTACCCCGGGTCTTCGGCGTGACGAGCTAACACTTTAACCACTATGCTGTCCGACAGCCCCTCTCAGAACGGATGAAACAAGATACACATGATGTTTGTGATGTACCGTAAAATATTTTCTACCCAAAATGCTACATGATGTTGTACCCATGAATATATAACAATCGATCTATAGAATTATATTTCTTTTTACATGTATATTGCAAACAATAGTAAATGAGAAGAACAAGTAAAAAACATATTATTAATTTCATGATATGACTCTATGGTTATGACTGACTGTGATCCTTGAGTGAGGGCAGTCAAATTGGCCAAACTCAAACTGGGTGTTTGGTTCTGATAGGACAGTGAAATTGATTATAGCTTAGTTGATTGTAATGTTTTGATAGGAAAATGATTGTTAATTAACAGGTATAATACTAATATTAACGTATATCTTTAAAACTAATGCAAACTTATCCTGGGTATACAATCAACAGAAATTATGGGTACAAAATCACTACATTTCAAGTGGATTTCGTGGAGTTATGGGATAGTAAAAAGGAGATATATCGCCTGTAGGTTTCCATTTCACATTTTAAAACAAGAATGTTGTTTTTATTCCATGTTTGTGCTACCTTTTAATTGAGAGCTGCAACATGGATTCTCACCAAATGTAAGAAACACATTCTATTCTAATAAAAAAGGTGCAGTCCAAATGTTGATATTGATATGTGTATTTAATGAAACAATATTATTTTCTACAAGTTTTGAATGCTTTTTTTAATCAAGATTGTGCGACCTTTAACGTGTAAACTCCTACATGGGTTCTCTTCAAATTTAAGGAACCCTTTTTTATATATTAATTGGAGAGATGCAGTGCAAAGGTTGATAGATATATGTAGTTTATTAAACAATATGAAATTTTCCATGTTTTGAACTTAGAATGTTTTGTTTGTGCTACCATCTACTTGAGAACTGCTGCATGGATTTTTTCCAAATGGGAGAAACACTTCCTATACAAATAGAAGATGTGTATTTTATGAAACAATATGATTTTTACATGTTTTGAAGTGAGAATGTTTTTGATGTTTTCTTCATGTAATTTTTTTTTGCGATATATGATTAATTGTATATTTGTAATGTGCCATGTGCCATATGTGGCATGTACCCTTTGATCTGTGTAATGATTTTTGCGATATGTGATGTGATTAAGTGTTAATGTGTGATGTGCCCTGCAATAAGATGTACAAACATCTTTATTAATATAAAATTAGATGTTTCTTATTTAATGGTACCCCAATCTGAAAGGGCGGGTTGATAAAGTCATACCAAGGATATCCCTCCAAAGACATTTTTTGTGTGAGTGCAGTGGAAAGGTTGATTTTGATATGTATATTTTATGAAACAATTTATACATGTTTTAAAAAGAGAATGTTATTTTTTCTAATTTAACGTTGTGCGACCTTTAACTTCAGAACTACTTCGTTGATTCTTTCCAAATTTGAGGAACACTTTTTATACAAATAGCAGTGGTGTAGTGCAAAGGTTGTTTTTTGACATGTGTATTTTATGAAACAATATGTTTTTGTGCATGTTTTGAAAATAGAATGTTACCCTTGTTCATTTTAGTGTTAAAAGCTCTTCTGCCAATGTACGATCCAAGAGCATCATGGTATTATTGTCCATGCCACCTTCCCAGTTTTAGCAGTTTTGAACAGTTTAATGACTTGGACGGGTGGAGGTAGCACTGCTGAGACTTTTTTCAGACATCAAATTATTATTTGGGGGAAGGCAACTTTTTGATGTCAAAATATGTCCCTTACCTTGTAAGATTATAATATTTGTGTCATTGTTTTATTCATTTACCAAGGCAAAATGAGTGACCATGGATAAGGTTGGATTTCATTCCTGTGATAAGTTCGTCTGATTCCTCATTTGAGGACTGAAAATGCTCCTCAACCACTCAGCCCAAGTTCTGACTTGTCATTTAACAAATAAATAAAGGTCACCTAAACCAGAATTCGATTGTCATTTCGTTGCTGTCATCATATTTTTAATGGATCAAGACAGGCGTAATCTAACGTGGGGTCAACGTTGTCTATCAACGTTGGGCCAACGTTGTTTTGACAGACGGCACATAGTCAGAATTCTTTCTGGGATGTATCATGTACCCTGTGATATGTATCGTGTAATATTTTTGTGAGATTTTTGATGTGATTAATTGCATATTAGTGATGTGTGATGTGCCATGTTCGTATGTGTCATGTATCATGTGATATGTATCATGGAATGTCTGTTTTATATGCAATGGGATTAATTTTATATGTGCGATGTGCCGTGCACCATTTGTGTCATGTATCCAGTGATCTGTGTCATGTTATGTTTTTGTGATATGTGATGTGATTATTTGTATATGCATGATGTGTCATGTGCCATATATGTCATGTATCCTCTGATCTGTATCATCTAATGTTGTTGGTTTTTTTTTATGCAATGTGATTAATTGTATATGTGTGATGTGTCATGTGTCATTGGCCATATGTGTCATGAAATGTTTTTTTCGTGATGTTGTGATTAATTTTTCATTTATGATGTGCCATGTGCCATGTGCCATATGTGTCATGTACCCTTTGATCTGTGTCATGTAATGGTTCTTTTTTTGCGATATGTGATGTGATTAAGTGTTAACGTGTGTTGTGCCCTGCAAACATATACACAAACATATTTAATAATAAAAATTTAGATGTTTCTTATTTAATGATACCCCAATCTATAAGGTCGGGTTGATAAAGCCAGACCAAGGATATCCGTCTGTCCGTCCTTCCGAAGACATTTCTTTTGTGTGAGTGCACTTCATAGTTAGATTTTGACATGTGTATTTTATGAAACAATATGATTTTTTACTTGTTTTGAACTTAGAATGTTTGTTTTTTTAATTCAACATTGTGCGACCTTGAGATATTAATTGGAGAGATGTAGTGCAAAGGTTGATCTTGATATGTTTATTTTATGAAACAATATGAAATTTGTACTTGTTTTGAAATTAGATTTTTTTTTCTATTTTTGTTTGTGCTACCTTTTACTTGAGAACAGCTACATGGATTCTTTCCAAATGTGAGAAACATTTTCTATACAAATGGGAGAGGTGCAGTGCAAATCTTGATTTTGATGTGTCTATTTTCGAAACAAATATTATTTGTTTCATGTTTTGAACTGAGAAATATTTTCTTTAACATTTTGTGTGACCTATAACTTGAAAACAAATGCATGGATTAGTTTCCAATTTGGAGTAGTTTCTTTACCAATAGGAGAAGTGCAGTGCAGAGTTTGATTTTGATAAATATATTTTCTGAGAAAACTATGCTTTTTTATGTTTTGAACTTTGTACATGTTTTGAACATAGAATGTTATGAACTTTGAAAAATGAATGGGTCTAGGTAACCCTTGTTCATTTTAGTGTTAAAAGCTTTTCTGCCAAAGTATGATCCAAGAGCATCATGGTAATACTGGCCATGCCACCTTCCCAGTTTTAGCAGTTTTGAACAGTTTAATGACTTTGACGGGTGGAGGTAGCACTGCTGAGACTTTTTTCAGACATCAAATTATTATTTGGGGGAAGGCAACTATTTTTATGTCAAAATAATGTCCCTTACCTTGTAATTTTATCATATTTGTGTCATTGTTTTATTCAGTTACCAAGGCAAAAGGAGTGACCATGGATAAGGTTGAAGAAGTGACCATGTGATGAGTTCGTCTGATGCTTCATTTGAGGACTGAAAGCCAAATAAATAAAGGTCATCTAAACCCGTATTCTATTCTCATTTTGTTGCTGTCATCATATTTGTAATGGATCAAGGCAATCAATCATAGGACATCCGACGCATTGACTGTTTTGCCTGTCTCAGTGTTGCTCTCAATGCTGAATGTATGGGGTAAGGCCAAGAAAAATTAAAGTTTCAATTTGTGCCAGGCTTATTGTCTGATGGTTTTTAATTTGCAAACTCGTGGGAAAACCATATATCTTTTAATAGTGTTGAAACATTTTTTGACAAATTTGCACATAGTCTTGAAAGTTGTTTTGGAAAGTAAATATTATATCACGAAATTGTGCATGTAATTAAAAACATTTTGAATTTTGTGTCTTGGCCGTATTTGAAACTATGTATGCTGAGGTACCCTGCCAGACACTGACATGCTCTTTCATGGATAGAGTTCAGAGTGAATTCAGCATGCAGAATTTACTGCTTGTTACCTGATATTTTAATAAGATTGGTACAAACATTTCAAGCTGCCTGGGAGGTATTGAGGAATACAAAGGCGTAATCTAGCGTTGGACCAACGTTGTCTATCAACGTTGGGCCAACGTTGTTTTGACCAACGGCACATCATCTGACTTCTTTCTGGGATGTGTCATGTACCCTGTGATCTGTGTCGTGTACTATTTTTGTGTGATAAATAATGTGATTAATTGCATATTAGTGATGTGTGATGTCCCATGTACCATATGTGTCACGTATCCTTTGATATGTGTCATAGAATACTTTTTTATACATGCAATGCGATTACTTTTATATGTGTGATGTGTAATGTTTCATGTGCCATGTACCATATGTGTCATGTGTCCAGTGATCTGTTTCATGCAATGTTTTTTGTGATATGTGATATGATTATTTGTATATGCATCATGTGCCATGTGACATATGTCATGTATCATGTGATCTGTGTCATGTTATGTTTTGTTTTTTATATGCGAAAAGATTAATTGCATATGTGTGATGTGTGATGTTCCATTGCCATATGTGTCATGAAATGTATTTAATGATTAATTATACATTTATGATTTACCATATGTGTCATGAATCTTGTGATCTGTGTCATGTAAATTATTCTTATGCGATATATGATTAATTGTATATTTGTGATGTGTCATGTGCCATATGTGGCATGTACCCTTTGATCTTTTTTATGTAATGATTTTTGCGATATGTGATGTGATTAAGTGTTAATGTGTGATGTGCCCTGCAATAATACTTACAAACATCTTTATTGATATGAAATTAGATGTTTCTTTTTTAATGATACCCCAATCTAAAAGGGCGGGTTGATAAAGCCATATCAAGGATATCCCTCTGTCCGTCCTTCCAAAGACATTTTTTATGTGAGTGCAGTGGAAAGGTTGATTTTGATATGTATATTTTATGAAACAATATGATTTTGTACATGTTTTGAACAGAGAATGTTATTTTTTTAATTCAACATCGGCGTTCTCTAACGTTAGAACTACTCCATGGAATCTTCCCAAATTGAAGAAACACTTTTTATACAAATAGGAGAAGTTTAGTGGAAAGGTGGTTTGTGATATGTATATTGTTTTAAACAATATGATTTTTTACATGTTTTTTTCTTTTAATTCAACATTGTGCGACCTCTAACTTGAGATATTAATTGAAGAGATGTAGTGCAAGGTTGAGTTTGATATGTTTATTTTTTGAAATAATATGATTTTTTTGCATATTTTGAACATAGAAGGTTTTGGTTTGTTTAATCTATGTTTGTGCTACCTCTCTCTTAAGAGCTGCTTCATTGACTCTTTTCAAATGTGAGAAACACTTTCTCTACTAATAGAAGAGGTGCAGTGCAAATGTTGATTTTGATGTGTGTATTTTCGGAACAAATATTATTTGTTTCATATTTTGAACTTGGAATTGTTTTCTTCAACATTTGTGTGAGCTATAACTTGAAAACAAATACATGGATTAGTTTCCAATTTGGAGTAGTTTCTCTACAGATAGGAGAAGTGCAGTGCAAAGTTTGATTTTGATAAGTGTATTTTCTGAGAAAACTATGCTTTTTCATGGTTTGAACTTTGAAAACTGAATGAGTCGAGGTTACCCTTGTTTATTTCGGTGTTCAAAGTTTTTTCTGCCTATATATGATCCAAGAGCATCATGGTAATACTGGCCATGCCACCTTCCCAGTTTTAGCAGTTTTGAACAGTTTAATGACTTTGACGGGTGGAGGTAGCACTGCTGAGACTTTTTTCAGACATCAAATTATTATTTGGGGGAAGGCAACTATTTTTATGTCAAAATAATGTCCCTTACCTTGTAATTTTATCATATTTGTGTCATTGTTTTATTCAGTTACCAAGGCAAAAGGAGTGACCATGGATAAGGTTGAAGAAGTGACCATGTGATGAGTTCGTCTGATGCTTCATTTGAGGACTGAAAGCCAAATAAATAAAGGTCATCTAAACCCGTATTCTATTCTCATTTTGTTGCTGTCATCATATTTGTAATGGATCACGGCAATCAATCATAGGACATCCGACGCATTGACTGTTTTGCCTGTCTCAGTGTTGCTCTCAATGCTGAATGTATGGGGTAAGGCCAAGAAAAATTAAAGTTTCAATTTGTGCCAGGCTTATTGTCTGATGGTTTTTAATTTGCAAACTCGTGGGAAAACCATATATCTTTTAATAGTGTTGAAACATTTTTTGACAAATTTGCACATAGTCTTGAAAGTTGTTTTGGAAAGTAAATATTATATCACGAAATTGTGCATGTAATTAAAAACATTTTGAATTTTGTCTTGGCCGTATTTGAAACTATGTATGCTGAGGTACCCTGCCAGACACTGACATGCTCTTTCATGGATAGAGTTCAGAGTGAATTCAGCATGCAGAATTTACTGCTTGTTACCTGATATTTTAATAAGATTGGTACAAACATTTCAAGCTGCCTGGGAGGTATTGAGGAATACAAAGGCGTAATCTAGCGTTGGACCAACGTTGTCTATCAACGTTGGGCCAACGTTGTTTTGACCAACGGCACATCATCTGACTTCTTTCTGGGATGTGTCATGTACCCTGTGATCTGTGTCGTGTACTATTTTTGTGTGATAAATAATGTGATTAATTGCATATTAGTGATGTGTGATGTCCCATGTACCATATGTGTCACGTATCCTTTGATATGTGTCATAGAATACTTTTTTATACATGCAATGCGATTACTTTTATATGTGTGATGTGTAATGTTTCATGTGCCATGTACCATATGTGTCATGTGTCCAGTGATCTGTTTCATGCAATGTTTTTTGTGATATGTGATATGATTATTTGTATATGCATCATGTGCCATGTGACATATGTCATGTATCATGTGATCTGTGCCATGTTATGTTTTGTTTTTTATATGCGAAAAGATTAATTGCATATGTGTGATGTGTGATGTTCCATTGCCATATGTGTCATGAAATGTATTTAATGATTAATTATACATTTATGATTTACCATATGTGTCATGAATCTTGTGATCTGTGTCATGTAAATTATTCTTATGCGATATATGATTAATTGTATATTTGTGATGTGTCATGTGCCATATGTGGCATGTACCCTTTGATCTGTTTTATGTAATGATTTTTGCGATATGTGATGTGATTAAGTGTTAATGTGTGATGTGCCCTGCAATAATACTTACAAACATCTTTATTGATATGAAATTAGATGTTTCTTTTTTAATGATACCCCAATCTAAAAGGGCGGGTTGATAAAGCCATATCAAGGATATCCCTCTGTCCGTCCTTCCAAAGACATTTTTTATGTGAGTGCAGTGGAAAGGTTGATTTTGATATGTATATTTTATGAAACAATATGATTTTGTACATGTTTTGAACAGAGAATGTTATTTTTTTAATTCAACATCGGCGTTCTCTAACGTTAGAACTACTCCATGGAATCTTCCCAAATTGAAGAAACACTTTTTATACAAATAGGAGAAGTTTAGTGGAAAGGTGGTTTGTGATATGTATATTGTTTTAAACAATATGATTTTTTACATGTTTTTTTCTTTTAATTCAACATTGTGCGACCTCTAACTTGAGATATTAATTGAAGAGATGTAGTGCAAGGTTGAGTTTGATATGTTTATTTTTTGAAATAATATGATTTTTTTGCATATTTTGAACATAGAAGGTTTTGGTTTGTTTAATCTATGTTTGTGCTACCTCTCTCTTAAGAGCTGCTTCATTGACTCTTTTCAAATGTGAGAAACACTTTCTCTACTAATAGAAGAGGTGCAGTGCAAATGTTGATTTTGATGTGTGTATTTTCGGAACAAATATTATTTGTTTCATATTTTGAACTTGGAATTGTTTTCTTCAACATTTGTGTGAGCTATAACTTGAAAACAAATACATGGATTAGTTTCCAATTTGGAGTAGTTTCTCTACAGATAGGAGAAGTGCAGTGCAAAGTTTGATTTTGATAAGTGTATTTTCTGAGAAAACTATGCTTTTTCATGGTTTGAACTTTGAAAACTGAATGAGTCGAGGTTACCCTTGTTTATTTCGGTGTTCAAAGTTTTTTCTGCCTATATATGATCCAAGAGCATCATGGTAATACTGGCCATGCCACCTTCCCAGTTTTAGCAGTTTTGAACAGTTTAATGACTTTGACGGGTGGAGGTAGCACTGCTGAGACTTTTTTCAGACATCAAATTATTATTTGGGGGAAGGCAACTATTTTTATGTCAAAATAATGTCCCTTACCTTGTAATTTTATCATATTTGTGTCATTGTTTTATTCAGTTACCAAGGCAAAAGGAGTGACCATGGATAAGGTTGAAGAAGTGACCATGTGATGAGTTCGTCTGATGCTTCATTTGAGGACTGAAAGCCAAATAAATAAAGGTCATCTAAACCCGTATTCTATTCTCATTTTGTTGCTGTCATCATATTTGTAATGGATCACGGCAATCAATCATAGGACATCCGACGCATTGACTGTTTTGCCTGTCTCAGTGTTGCTCTCAATGCTGAATGTATGGGGTAAGGCCAAGAAAAATTAAAGTTTCAATTTGTGCCAGGCTTATTGTCTGATGGTTTTTAATTTGCAAACTCGTGGGAAAACCATATATCTTTTAATAGTGTTGAAACATTTTTTGACAAATTTGCACATAGTCTTGAAAGTTGTTTTGGAAAGTAAATATTATATCACGAAATTGTGCATGTAATTAAAAACATTTTGAATTTTGTCTTGGCCGTATTTGAAACTATGTATGCTGAGGTACCCTGCCAGACACTGACATGCTCTTTCATGGATAGAGTTCAGAGTGAATTCAGCATGCAGAATTTACTGCTTGTTACCTGATATTTTAATAAGATTGGTACAAACATTTCAAGCTGCCTGGGAGGTATTGAGGAATACAAAGGCGTAATCTAGCGTTGGACCAACGTTGTCTATCAACGTTGGGCCAACGTTGTTTTGACCAACGGCACATCATCTGACTTCTTTCTGGGATGTGTCATGTACCCTGTGATCTGTGTCGTGTACTATTTTTGTGTGATAAATAATGTGATTAATTGCATATTAGTGATGTGTGATGTCCCATGTACCATATGTGTCACGTATCCTTTGATATGTGTCATAGAATACTTTTTTATACATGCAATGCGATTACTTTTATATGTGTGATGTGTAATGTTTCATGTGCCATGTACCATATGTGTCATGTGTCCAGTGATCTGTTTCATGCAATGTTTTTTGTGATATGTGATATGATTATTTGTATATGCATCATGTGCCATGTGACATATGTCATGTATCATGTGATCTGTGTCATGTTATGTTTTGTTTTTTATATGCGAAAAGATTAATTGCATATGTGTGATGTGTGATGTTCCATTGCCATATGTGTCATGAAATGTATTTAATGATTAATTATACATTTATGATTTACCATATGTGTCATGAATCTTGTGATCTGTGTCATGTAAATTATTCTTATGCGATATATGATTAATTGTATATTTGTGATGTGTCATGTGCCATATGTGGCATGTACCCTTTGATCTGTTTTATGTAATGATTTTTGCGATATGTGATGTGATTAAGTGTTAATGTGTGATGTGCCCTGCAATAATACTTACAAACATCTTTATTGATATGAAATTAGATGTTTCTTTTTTAATGATACCCCAATCTAAAAGGGCGGGTTGATAAAGCCATATCAAGGATATCCCTCTGTCCGTCCTTCCAAAGACATTTTTTATGTGAGTGCAGTGGAAAGGTTGATTTTGATATGTATATTTTATGAAACAATATGATTTTGTACATGTTTTGAACAGAGAATGTTATTTTTTTAATTCAACATCGGCGTTCTCTAACGTTAGAACTACTCCATGGAATCTTCCCAAATTGAAGAAACACTTTTTATACAAATAGGAGAAGTTTAGTGGAAAGGTGGTTTGTGATATGTATATTGTTTTAAACAATATGATTTTTTACATGTTTTTTTCTTTTAATTCAACATTGTGCGACCTCTAACTTGAGATATTAATTGAAGAGATGTAGTGCAAGGTTGAGTTTGATATGTTTATTTTTTGAAATAATATGATTTTTTTGCATATTTTGAACATAGAAGGTTTTGGTTTGTTTAATCTATGTTTGTGCTACCTCTCTCTTAAGAGCTGCTTCATTGACTCTTTTCAAATGTGAGAAACACTTTCTCTACTAATAGAAGAGGTGCAGTGCAAATGTTGATTTTGATGTGTGTATTTTCGGAACAAATATTATTTGTTTCATATTTTGAACTTGGAATTGTTTTCTTCAACATTTGTGTGAGCTATAACTTGAAAACAAATACATGGATTAGTTTCCAATTTGGAGTAGTTTCTCTACAGATAGGAGAAGTGCAGTGCAAAGTTTGATTTTGATAAGTGTATTTTCTGAGAAAACTATGCTTTTTCATGGTTTGAACTTTGAAAACTGAATGAGTCGAGGTTACCCTTGTTTATTTCGGTGTTCAAAGTTTTTTCTGCCTATATATGATCCAAGAGCATCATGGTAATACTGGCCATGCCACCTTCCCAGTTTTAGCAGTTTTGAACAGTTTAATGACTTTGACGGGTGGAGGTAGCACTGCTGAGACTTTTTTCAGACATCAAATTATTATTTGGGGGAAGGCAACTATTTTTATGTCAAAATAATGTCCCTTACCTTGTAATTTTATCATATTTGTGTCATTGTTTTATTCAGTTACCAAGGCAAAAGGAGTGACCATGGATAAGGTTGAAGAAGTGACCATGTGATGAGTTCGTCTGATGCTTCATTTGAGGACTGAAAGCCAAATAAATAAAGGTCATCTAAACCCGTATTCTATTCTCATTTTGTTGCTGTCATCATATTTGTAATGGATCAAGGCAATCAATCATAGGACATCCGACGCATTGACTGTTTTGCCTGTCTCAGTGTTGCTCTCAATGCTGAATGTATGGGGTAAGGCCAAGAAAAATTAAAGTTTCAATTTGTGCCAGGCTTATTGTCTGATGGTTTTTAATTTGCAAACTCGTGGGAAAACCATATATCTTTTAATAGTGTTGAAACATTTTTTGACAAATTTGCACATAGTCTTGAAAGTTGTTTTGGAAAGTAAATATTATATCACGAAATTGTGCATGTAATTAAAAACATTTTGAATTTTGTCTTGGCCGTATTTGAAACTATGTATGCTGAGGTACCCTGCCAGACACTGACATGCTCTTTCATGGATAGAGTTCAGAGTGAATTCAGCATGCAGAATTTACTGCTTGTTACCTGATATTTTAATAAGATTGGTACAAACATTTCAAGCTGCCTGGGAGGTATTGAGGAATACAAAGGCGTAATCTAGCGTTGGACCAACGTTGTCTATCAACGTTTGGCCAACGTTGTTTTGACCAACGGCACATCATCTGACTTCTTTCTGGGATGTGTCATGTACCCTGTGATCTGTGTCGTGTACTATTTTTGTGTGATAAATAATGTGATTAATTGCATATTAGTGATGTGTGATGTCCCATGTACCATATGTGTCACGTATCCTTTGATATGTGTCATAGAATACTTTTTTATACATGCAATGCGATTACTTTTATATGTGTGATGTGTAATGTTTCATGTGCCATGTACCATATGTGTCATGTGTCCAGTGATCTGTTTCATGCAATGTTTTTTTTGTGATATGTGATATGATTATTTGTATATGCATCATGTGCCATGTGACATATGTCATGTATCATGTGATCTGTGTCATGTTATGTTTTGTTTTTTATATGCGAAAAGATTAATTGCATATGTGTGATGTGTGATGTTCCATTGCCATATGTGTCATGAAATGTATTTAATGATTAATTATACATTTATGATTTACCATATGTGTCATGAATCTTGTGATCTGTGTCATGTAAATTATTCTTATGCGATATATGATTAATTGTATATTTGTGATGTGTCATATGCCATATGTGGCATGTACCCTTTGATCTGTTTTATGTAATGATTTTTGCGATATGTGATGTGATTAAGTGTTAATGTGTGATGTGCCCTGCAATAATACTTACAAACATCTTTATTGATATGAAATTAGATGTTTCTTTTTTAATGATACCCCAATCTAAAAGGGCGGGTTGATAAAGCCATATCAAGGATATCCCTCTGTCCGTCCTTCCAAAGACATTTTTTATGTGAGTGCAGTGAAAAGGTTGATTTTGATATGTATATTTTATGAAACAATATGATTTTGTACATGTTTTGAACAGAGAATGTTATTTTTTTAATTCAACATCGGCGTTCTCTAACGTTAGAACTACTCCATGGAATCTTCCCAAATTGAAGAAACACTTTTTATACAAATAGGAGAAGTTTAGTGGAAAGGTGGTTTGTGATATGTATATTGTTTTAAACAATATGATTTTTTACATGTTTTTTTCTTTTAATTCAACATTGTGCGACCTCTAACTTGAGATATTAATTGAAGAGATGTAGTGCAAGGTTGAGTTTGATATGTTTATTTTTTGAAATAATATGATTTTTTTGCATATTTTGAACATAGAAGGTTTTGGTTTGTTTAATCTATGTTTGTGCTACCTCTCTCTTAAGAGCTGCTTCATTGACTCTTTTCAAATGTGAGAAACACTTTCTCTACTAATAGAAGAGGTGCAGTGCAAATGTTGATTTTGATGTGTGTATTTTCGGAACAAATATTATTTGTTTCATATTTTGAACTTGGAATTGTTTTCTTCAACATTTGTGTGAGCTATAACTTGAAAACAAATACATGGATTAGTTTCCAATTTGGAGTAGTTTCTCTACAGATAGGAGAAGTGCAGTGCAAAGTTTGATTTTGATAAGTGTATTTTCTGAGAAAACTATGCTTTTTCATGGTTTGAACTTTGAAAACTGAATGAGTCGAGGTTACCCTTGTTTATTTCGGTGTTCAAAGTTTTTTCTGCCTATATATGATCCAAGAGCATCATGGTAATACTGGCCATGCCACCTTCCCAGTTTTAGCAGTTTTGAACAGTTTAATGACTTTGACGGGTGGAGGTAGCACTGCTGAGACTTTTTTCAGACATCAAATTATTATTTGGGGGAAGGCAACTATTTTTATGTCAAAATAATGTCCCTTACCTTGTAATTTTATCATATTTGTGTCATTGTTTTATTCAGTTACCAAGGCAAAAGGAGTGACCATGGATAAGGTTGAAGAAGTGACCATGTGATGAGTTCGTCTGATGCTTCATTTGAGGACTGAAAGCCAAATAAATAAAGGTCATCTAAACCCGTATTCTATTCTCATTTTGTTGCTGTCATCATATTTGTAATGGATCACGGCAATCAATCATAGGACATCCGACGCATTGACTGTTTTGCCTGTCTCAGTGTTGCTCTCAATGCTGAATGTATGGGGTAAGGCCAAGAAAAATTAAAGTTTCAATTTGTGCCAGGCTTATTGTCTGATGGTTTTTAATTTGCAAACTCGTGGGAAAACCATATATCTTTTAATAGTGTTGAAACATTTTTTGACAAATTTGCACATAGTCTTGAAAGTTGTTTTGGAAAGTAAATATTATATCACGAAATTGTGCATGTAATTAAAAACATTTTGAATTTTGTCTTGGCCGTATTTGAAACTATGTATGCTGAGGTACCCTGCCAGACACTGACATGCTCTTTCATGGATAGAGTTCAGAGTGAATTCAGCATGCAGAATTTACTGCTTGTTACCTGATATTTTAATAAGATTGGTACAAACATTTCAAGCTGCCTGGGAGGTATTGAGGAATACAAAGGCGTAATCTAGCGTTGGACCAACGTTGTCTATCAACGTTGGGCCAACGTTGTTTTGACCAACGGCACATCATCTGACTTCTTTCTGGGATGTGTCATGTACCCTGTGATCTGTGTCGTGTACTATTTTTGTGTGATAAATAATGTGATTAATTGCATATTAGTGATGTGTGATGTCCCATGTACCATATGTGTCACGTATCCTTTGATATGTGTCATAGAATACTTTTTTATACATGCAATGCGATTACTTTTATATGTGTGATGTGTAATGTTTCATGTGCCATGTACCATATGTGTCATGTGTCCAGTGATCTGTTTCATGCAATGTTTTTTGTGATATGTGATATGATTATTTGTATATGCATCATGTGCCATGTGACATATGTCATGTATCATGTGATCTGTGCCATGTTATGTTTTGTTTTTTATATGCGAAAAGATTAATTGCATATGTGTGATGTGTGATGTTCCATTGCCATATGTGTCATGAAATGTATTTAATGATTAATTATACATTTATGATTTACCATATGTGTCATGAATCTTGTGATCTGTGTCATGTAAATTATTCTTATGCGATATATGATTAATTGTATATTTGTGATGTGTCATGTGCCATATGTGGCATGTACCCTTTGATCTGTTTTATGTAATGATTTTTGCGATATGTGATGTGATTAAGTGTTAATGTGTGATGTGCCCTGCAATAATACTTACAAACATCTTTATTGATATGAAATTAGATGTTTCTTTTTTAATGATACCCCAATCTAAAAGGGCGGGTTGATAAAGCCATATCAAGGATATCCCTCTGTCCGTCCTTCCAAAGACATTTTTTATGTGAGTGCAGTGGAAAGGTTGATTTTGATATGTATATTTTATGAAACAATATGATTTTGTACATGTTTTGAACAGAGAATGTTATTTTTTTAATTCAACATCGGCGTTCTCTAACGTTAGAACTACTCCATGGAATCTTCCCAAATTGAAGAAACACTTTTTATACAAATAGGAGAAGTTTAGTGGAAAGGTGGTTTGTGATATGTATATTGTTTTAAACAATATGATTTTTTACATGTTTTTTTCTTTTAATTCAACATTGTGCGACCTCTAACTTGAGATATTAATTGAAGAGATGTAGTGCAAGGTTGAGTTTGATATGTTTATTTTTTGAAATAATATGATTTTTTTGCATATTTTGAACATAGAAGGTTTTGGTTTGTTTAATCTATGTTTGTGCTACCTCTCTCTTAAGAGCTGCTTCATTGACTCTTTTCAAATGTGAGAAACACTTTCTCTACTAATAGAAGAGGTGCAGTGCAAATGTTGATTTTGATGTGTGTATTTTCGGAACAAATATTATTTGTTTCATATTTTGAACTTGGAATTGTTTTCTTCAACATTTGTGTGAGCTATAACTTGAAAACAAATACATGGATTAGTTTCCAATTTGGAGTAGTTTCTCTACAGATAGGAGAAGTGCAGTGCAAAGTTTGATTTTGATAAGTGTATTTTCTGAGAAAACTATGCTTTTTCATGGTTTGAACTTTGAAAACTGAATGAGTCGAGGTTACCCTTGTTTATTTCGGTGTTCAAAGTTTTTTCTGCCTATATATGATCCAAGAGCATCATGGTAATACTGGCCATGCCACCTTCCCAGTTTTAGCAGTTTTGAACAGTTTAATGACTTTGACGGGTGGAGGTAGCACTGCTGAGACTTTTTTCAGACATCAAATTATTATTTGGGGGAAGGCAACTATTTTTATGTCAAAATAATGTCCCTTACCTTGTAATTTTATCATATTTGTGTCATTGTTTTATTCAGTTACCAAGGCAAAAGGAGTGACCATGGATAAGGTTGAAGAAGTGACCATGTGATGAGTTCGTCTGATGCTTCATTTGAGGACTGAAAGCCAAATAAATAAAGGTCATCTAAACCCGTATTCTATTCTCATTTTGTTGCTGTCATCATATTTGTAATGGATCAAGGCAATCAATCATAGGACATCCGACGCATTGACTGTTTTGCCTGTCTCAGTGTTGCTCTCAATGCTGAATGTATGGGGTAAGGCCAAGAAAAATTAAAGTTTCAATTTGTGCCAGGCTTATTGTCTGATGGTTTTTAATTTGCAAACTCGTGGGAAAACCATATATCTTTTAATAGTGTTGAAACATTTTTTGACAAATTTGCACATAGTCTTGAAAGTTGTTTTGGAAAGTAAATATTATATCACGAAATTGTGCATGTAATTAAAAACATTTTGAATTTTGTCTTGGCCGTATTTGAAACTATGTATGCTGAGGTACCCTGCCAGACACTGACATGCTCTTTCATGGATAGAGTTCAGAGTGAATTCAGCATGCAGAATTTACTGCTTGTTACCTGATATTTTAATAAGATTGGTACAAACATTTCAAGCTGCCTGGGAGGTATTGAGGAATACAAAGGCGTAATCTAGCGTTGGACCAACGTTGTCTATCAACGTTGGGCCAACGTTGTTTTGACCAACGGCACATCATCTGACTTCTTTCTGGGATGTGTCATGTACCCTGTGATCTGTGTCGTGTACTATTTTTGTGTGATAAATAATGTGATTAATTGCATATTAGTGATGTGTGATGTCCCATGTACCATATGTGTCACGTATCCTTTGATATGTGTCATAGAATACTTTTTTATACATGCAATGCGATTACTTTTATATGTGTGATGTGTAATGTTTCATGTGCCATGTACCATATGTGTCATGTGTCCAGTGATCAGTTTCATGCAATGTTTTTTGTGATATGTGATATGATTATTTGTATATGCATCATGTGCCATGTGACATATGTCATGTATCATGTGATCTGTGTCATGTTATGTTTTGTTTTTTATATGCGAAAAGATTAATTGCATATGTGTGATGTGTGATGTTCCATTGCCATATGTGTCATGAAATGTATTTAATGATTAATTATACATTTATGATTTACCATATGTGTCATGAATCTTGTGATCTGTGTCATGTAAATTATTCTTATGCGATATATGATTAATTGTATATTTGTGATGTGTCATGTGCCATATGTGGCATGTACCCTTTGATCTGTTTTATGTAATGATTTTTGCGATATGTGATGTGATTAAGTGTTAATGTGTGATGTGCCCTGCAATAATACTTACAAACATCTTTATTGATATGAAATTAGATGTTTCTTTTTTAATGATACCCCAATCTAAAAGGGCGGGTTGATAAAGCCATATCAAGGATATCCCTCTGTCCGTCCTTCCAAAGACCTTTTTTATGTGAGTGCAGTGAAAAGGTTGATTTTGATATGTATATTTTATGAAACAATATGATTTTGTACATGTTTTGAACAGAGAATGTTATTTTTTTAATTCAACATCGGCGTTCTCTAACGTTAGAACTACTCCATGGAATCTTCCCAAATTGAAGAAACACTTTTTATACAAATAGGAGAAGTTTAGTGGAAAGGTGGTTTGTGATATGTATATTGTTTTAAACAATATGATTTTTTACATGTTTTTTTCTTTTAATTCAACATTGTGCGACCTCTAACTTGAGATATTAATTGAAGAGATGTAGTGCAAGGTTGAGTTTGATATGTTTATTTTTTGAAATAATATGATTTTTTTGCATATTTTGAACATAGAAGGTTTTGGTTTGTTTAATCTATGTTTGTGCTACCTCTCTCTTAAGAGCTGCTTCATTGACTCTTTTCAAATGTGAGAAACACTTTCTCTACTAATAGAAGAGGTGCAGTGCAAATGTTGATTTTGATGTGTGTATTTTCGGAACAAATATTATTTGTTTCATATTTTGAACTTGGAATTGTTTTCTTCAACATTTGTGTGAGCTATAACTTGAAAACAAATACATGGATTAGTTTCCAATTTGGAGTAGTTTCTCTACAGATAGGAGAAGTGCAGTGCAAAGTTTGATTTTGATAAGTGTATTTTCTGAGAAAACTATGCTTTTTCATGGTTTGAACTTTGAAAACTGAATGAGTCGAGGTTACCCTTGTTTATTTCGGTGTTCAAAGTTTTTTCTGCCTATATATGATCCAAGAGCATCATGGTAATACTGGCCATGCCACCTTCCCAGTTTTAGCAGTTTTGAACAGTTTAATGACTTTGACGGGTGGAGGTAGCACTGCTGAGACTTTTTTCAGACATCAAATTATTATTTGGGGGAAGGCAACTATTTTTATGTCAAAATAATGTCCCTTACCTTGTAATTTTATCATATTTGTGTCATTGTTTTATTCAGTTACCAAGGCAAAAGGAGTGACCATGGATAAGGTTGAAGAAGTGACCATGTGATGAGTTCGTCTGATGCTTCATTTGAGGACTGAAAGCCAAATAAATAAAGGTCATCTAAACCCGTATTCTATTCTCATTTTGTTGCTGTCATCATATTTGTAATGGATCACGGCAATCAATCATAGGACATCCGACGCATTGACTGTTTTGCCTGTCTCAGTGTTGCTCTCAATGCTGAATGTATGGGGTAAGGCCAAGAAAAATTAAAGTTTCAATTTGTGCCAGGCTTATTGTCTGATGGTTTTTAATTTGCAAACTCGTGGGAAAACCATATATCTTTTAATAGTGTTGAAACATTTTTTGACAAATTTGCACATAGTCTTGAAAGTTGTTTTGGAAAGTAAATATTATATCACGAAATTGTGCATGTAATTAAAAACATTTTGAATTTTGTCTTGGCCGTATTTGAAACTATGTATGCTGAGGTACCCTGCCAGACACTGACATGCTCTTTCATGGATAGAGTTCAGAGTGAATTCAGCATGCAGAATTTACTGCTTGTTACCTGATATTTTAATAAGATTGGTACAAACATTTCAAGCTGCCTGGGAGGTATTGAGGAATACAAAGGCGTAATCTAGCGTTGGACCAACGTTGTCTTTCAACGTTGGGCCAACGTTGTTTTGACCAACGGCACATCATCTGACTTCTTTCTGGGATGTGTCATGTACCCTGTGATCTGTGTCGTGTACTATTTTTGTGTGATAAATAATGTGATTAATTGCATATTAGTGATGTGTGATGTCCCATGTACCATATGTGTCACGTATCCTTTGATATGTGTCATAGAATACTTTTTTATACATGCAATGCGATTACTTTTATATGTGTGATGTGTAATGTTTCATGTGCCATGTACCATATGTGTCATGTGTCCAGTGATCTGTTTCATGCAATGTTTTTTGTGATATGTGATATGATTATTTGTATATGCATCATGTGCCATGTGACATATGTCATGTATCATGTGATCTGTGCCATGTTATGTTTTGTTTTTTATATGCGAAAAGATTAATTGCATATGTGTGATGTGTGATGTTCCATTGCCATATGTGTCATGAAATGTATTTAATGATTAATTATACATTTATGATTTACCATATGTGTCATGAATCTTGTGATCTGTGTCATGTAAATTATTCTTATGCGATATATGATTAATTGTATATTTGTGATGTGTCATGTGCCATATGTGGCATGTACCCTTTGATCTGTTTTATGTAATGATTTTTGCGATATGTGATGTGATTAAGTGTTAATGTGTGATGTGCCCTGCAATAATACTTACAAACATCTTTATTGATATGAAATTAGATGTTTCTTTTTTAATGATACCCCAATCTAAAAGGGCGGGTTGATAAAGCCATATCAAGGATATCCCTCTGTCCGTCCTTCCAAAGACATTTTTTATGTGAGTGCAGTGGAAAGGTTGATTTTGATATGTATATTTTATGAAACAATATGATTTTGTACATGTTTTGAACAGAGAATGTTATTTTTTTAATTCAACATCGGCGTTCTCTAACGTTAGAACTACTCCATGGAATCTTCCCAAATTGAAGAAACACTTTTTATACAAATAGGAGAAGTTTAGTGGAAAGGTGGTTTGTGATATGTATATTGTTTTAAACAATATGATTTTTTACATGTTTTTTTCTTTTAATTCAACATTGTGCGACCTCTAACTTGAGATATTAATTGAAGAGATGTAGTGCAAGGTTGAGTTTGATATGTTTATTTTTTGAAATAATATGATTTTTTTGCATATTTTGAACATAGAAGGTTTTGGTTTGTTTAATCTATGTTTGTGCTACCTCTCTCTTAAGAGCTGCTTCATTGACTCTTTTCAAATGTGAGAAACACTTTCTCTACTAATAGAAGAGGTGCAGTGCAAATGTTGATTTTGATGTGTGTATTTTCGGAACAAATATTATTTGTTTCATATTTTGAACTTGGAATTGTTTTCTTCAACATTTGTGTGAGCTATAACTTGAAAACAAATACATGGATTAGTTTCCAATTTGGAGTAGTTTCTCTACAGATAGGAGAAGTGCAGTGCAAAGTTTGATTTTGATAAGTGTATTTTCTGAGAAAACTATGCTTTTTCATGGTTTGAACTTTGAAAACTGAATGAGTCGAGGTTACCCTTGTTTATTTCGGTGTTCAAAGTTTTTTCTGCCTATATATGATCCAAGAGCATCATGGTAATACTGGCCATGCCACCTTCCCAGTTTTAGCAGTTTTGAACAGTTTAATGACTTTGACGGGTGGAGGTAGCACTGCTGAGACTTTTTTCAGACATCAAATTATTATTTGGGGGAAGGCAACTATTTTTATGTCAAAATAATGTCCCTTACCTTGTAATTTTATCATATTTGTGTCATTGTTTTATTCAGTTACCAAGGCAAAAGGAGTGACCATGGATAAGGTTGAAGAAGTGACCATGTGATGAGTTCGTCTGATGCTTCATTTGAGGACTGAAAGCCAAATAAATAAAGGTCATCTTAACCCGTATTCTATTCTCATTTTGTTGCTGTCATCATATTTGTAATGGATCAAGGCAATCAATCATAGGACATCCGACGCATTGACTGTTTTGCCTGTCTCAGTGTTGCTCTCAATGCTGAATGTATGGGGTAAGGCCAAGAAAAATTAAAGTTTCAATTTGTGCCAGGCTTATTGTCTGATGGTTTTTAATTTGCAAACTCGTGGGAAAACCATATATCTTTTAATAGTGTTGAAACATTTTTTGACAAATTTGCACATAGTCTTGAAAGTTGTTTTGGAAAGTAAATATTATATCACGAAATTGTGCATGTAATTAAAAACATTTTGAATTTTGTCTTGGCCGTATTTGAAACTATGTATGCTGAGGTACCCTGCCAGACACTGACATGCTCTTTCATGGATAGAGTTCAGAGTGAATTCAGCATGCAGAATTTACTGCTTGTTACCTGATATTTTAATAAGATTGGTACAAACATTTCAAGCTGCCTGGGAGGTATTGAGGAATACAAAGGCGTAATCTAGCGTTGGACCAACGTTGTCTATCAACGTTGGGCCAACGTTGTTTTGACCAACGGCACATCATCTGACTTCTTTCTGGGATGTGTCATGTACCCTGTGATCTGTGTCGTGTACTATTTTTGTGTGATAAATAATGTGATTAATTGCATATTAGTGATGTGTGATGTCCCATGTACCATATGTGTCACGTATCCTTTGATATGTGTCATAGAATACTTTTTTATACATGCAATGCGATTACTTTTATATGTGTGATGTGTAATGTTTCATGTGCCATGTACCATATGTGTCATGTGTCCAGTGATCTGTTTCATGCAATGTTTTTTGTGATATGTGATATGATTATTTGTATATGCATCATGTGCCATGTGACATATGTCATGTATCATGTGATCTGTGTCATGTTATGTTTTGTTTTTTATATGCGAAAAGATTAATTGCATATGTGTGATGTGTGATGTTCCATTGCCATATGTGTCATGAAATGTATTTAATGATTAATTATACATTTATGATTTACCATATGTGTCATGAATCTTGTGATCTGTGTCATGTAAATTATTCTTATGCGATATATGATTAATTGTATATTTGTGATGTGTCATGTGCCATATGTGGCATGTACCCTTTGATCTGTTTTATGTAATGATTTTTGCGATATGTGATGTGATTAAGTGTTAATGTGTGATGTGCCCTGCAATAATACTTACAAACATCTTTATTGATATGAAATTAGATGTTTCTTTTTTAATGATACCCCAATCTAAAAGGGCGGGTTGATAAAGCCATATCAAGGATATCCCTCTGTCCGTCCTTCCAAAGACATTTTTTATGTGAGTGCAGTGGAAAGGTTGATTTTGATATGTATATTTTATGAAACAATATGATTTTGTACATGTTTTGAACAGAGAATGTTATTTTTTTAATTCAACATCGGCGTTCTCTAACGTTAGAACTACTCCATGGAATCTTCCCAAATTGAAGAAACACTTTTTATACAAATAGGAGAAGTTTAGTGGAAAGGTGGTTTGTGATATGTATATTGTTTTAAACAATATGATCTTTTACATGTTTTTTTCTTTTAATTCAACATTGTGCGACCTCTAACTTGAGATATTAATTGAAGAGATGTAGTGCAAGGTTGAGTTTGATATGTTTATTTTTTGAAATAATATGATTTTTTTGCATATTTTGAACATAGAAGGTTTTGGTTTGTTTAATCTATGTTTGTGCTACCTCTCTCTTAAGAGCTGCTTCATTGACTCTTTTCAAATGTGAGAAACACTTTCTCTACTAATAGAAGAGGTGCAGTGCAAATGTTGATTTTGATGTGTGTATTTTCGGAACAAATATTATTTGTTTCATATTTTGAACTTGGAATTGTTTTCTTCAACATTTGTGTGAGCTATAACTTGAAAACAAATACATGGATTAGTTTCCAATTTGGAGTAGTTTCTCTACAGATAGGAGAAGTGCAGTGCAAAGTTTGATTTTGATAAGTGTATTTTCTGAGAAAACTATGCTTTTTCATGGTTTGAACTTTGAAAACTGAATGAGTCGAGGTTACCCTTGTTTATTTCGGTGTTCAAAGTTTTTTCTGCCTATATATGATCCAAGAGCATCATGATATTTCTGTCCATGCCACCTTCCCATTTGTGGGATTGTGTCGGGTTAGGCCAAGAAAAATGAAATGTTTCAATATGTGCTGGGCTTATTGTCTGATGGTTTTTTAATTTGCAAACTCGTGGGAAAGTCATATATCTTTTAATAGTGTTGAAACACTTGTGAACATTTTGCACATAGTCTTGAAAATTGTTTGGAAAATTGAATATTATATCACGAAATTGTGCACGCAATCAAAAACATTTTGAATTTTGTCTTGGCCGTATTTGAAACTATGTATGCTGAGGTACCCTGCCAGACACTGACATGCTCTTTCATGGATAGAGTTCAGAGTGAATTCAGCATGCAGAATTTACTGCTTGTTACCTGATATTTTAATAAGATTGGTACAAACATTTCAAGCTGCCTGGGAGGTACTGAGGAATAAAAAGGCGTAATCTGGCGTTGGACCAACGTTGTCTATCAACGTTGGGCCAACGTTGTTTTGACCAACGGCACATCATCTGAATTCTTTCTGGGATGTGTCATGTACCCTGTGATCTGTGTCATGTACTATTTTTTGTGATATATGATGTGATTAATTGCATATTTGTGATTTTTGATGTGGCATGTACCATATGTGTCATGCGTCCTGTGATATGTGTCATAGAACGTTTTTTTATACATGCAATGCGATTACTTTTATATGGGTGATGTGTGATGTTTGATGTGCCATGTACCACAAGTGTCATGTGTCCAGTGATCTGTGTCATGCATTTTTTTGGGTGATATGTGATGTGATTATTTGTATATGCATGATGTGCCATGTGTCATGTATCATGTGATCTGTGTCATGTTATGTTTCGGTTTTTTTATATGCGAAGTGATTAATTGCATATGTGTGATGTGTGATGTGCCATGTGCCATATGCGTCATGAAATGTTTTTTTCGTGATACGTGATTAATTATACATTTATGATGTGCCATGTGCCATATGTGTCATGCAGCTTGTGATCTGTGTCATGTAAAATTTTATGCGATATATGATTAATTGTATATTTGTGATGTGTCATGTGCCATATGTGGCATGTACCCTTTGATCTGTGTTATGTAATGATTTTTGCGATATGATATGTGATTAAGTATTAATGTGTGATGTGCCCTGCAATAAGATGTACAAACATCTTTATTAATATGAAATTAGATGTTTCTTATTTAATGATACCCCAATCTAAAAGGGCGGGTTGATAAAGCCATACCAAGGATATCCCTCTGCCCGTCCTTCCAAAGACATTTTTTGTGTGAGTGCAGTGGAAAGGTTGATTTTGATATGTATATTTTATGAAACAATATGATTTTATACATGTTTTGAACTGAGAATGTTATTTTCTTAATTCAACATCGGCGACCTTTAACTTAAGAACTACTCCATGGATTCTTTCCAAATTGAAGGAAAACTTCTTATACAAATAGCAGTGGTGTATTGCAAAGGTGGCTTTTGATATGTATATTTTATGAAACAATATGTTTTGAACTTTGAATGTTTTTTTCTTTTAATTCAACATTGTGCGACCTCTAACTTGAGATATTATTTGGAGAGATGTAGTGCAAAGGTTGAGTTTGATGTGTTTATTTTATGAAACAATATGATTATTTTGCATATTTTGAACATAGAAGGTTTTGGTTTGTTTATTCTATGTTTGTGCTACCTTTCACTTAAGAGCTTCTTCATGGACTCTTTTCAAATGTGAGAAACACTTTCTCTACCAATAGAAGAGGTGCAGTGCAAATGTTGTTTTTGAAATTTGTATTTTCATGTTTTGAACTTGGAAAGTTTTTTTTCATCATTTGTGTGACCTGTAACTTGAAAACAAATACATGGATTAGTTTCCAATTTGGAGTAGTTTCTATACAGATAGGAGAAGTGCAGTGCAAAGTTTGATTTTGATAAGTGTATTTTCTGAGAAAATGATGCTTTTTCGTGGTTTGAACTTTGAAAACTGAATGAGTCGAGGTTACCCTTGTTCATTTCGGTGCTTAAAGTTTTTTCTGCCTATGTATGAGCCAAGAGCATCATGATGTATCTGTCCATGCCACCTTCCCAGTGTTAACAGTTTTGAACAGTTTAATGACTTTGACGGGTCGGGGTTGCACTGCTGAGATTTATTTTAGACATCAAATTATTATTTGGGGGAAGGCAACTATTTTTATGTAAAAAATATGTCCCTTACCTTGTAATTGTATCATATTTGTGTCATTGTTTTACTCAGTTACCAAGGCAAAAGAAGTGACCATGTGATAAGTTTGTCTGATTCCTCATTTGAGGACTGAAAAGGCTCCTCAACCACTCAGCCCAAGTTCTGACTTGTCATTTAACAAATAAATAAAGGTCACCTAAACCAGAATTCTATTGTCATTGTGTTGCTGTCATCATATTTGTGAATGGATCAAGGCAACGGGCCATAGGACATCCGATGCATGGACTATTTTGCCTGTCTCAGTGTTGCTCTCAATGCTGAATGTATGGGGTAAGGCTAAGGAAAATTATTTGTTTCAATTTGTGCCAGGCTTATTGTCTGGTGGTATTTAATTTGCAAACTCGTGGGAAAATCATATATCTTTTAATAGTGTTGAAACATTTGTGAACAATTTGCACATAATCTTGAAAGTTGTTTTGGAAAGTAAATATTTATCACGAAATTGTGCATGTAATTAAAAACATTTTGAATTTTGTCTTGGTCGTATTTGAAACTATGTATGCCGAGGTACCAGAAGATAGGGTTTAGAGTGAATTTGGCTTGCAGAATTTACTTCTTGTTTTTATGACATTTTAACCAGATTGGTACAAACATTTCAAGCTGCCTGGGATGTATTGATGAATAAAACAGGCGTAATCTAACGTTGGGCCAACGTTGTTTTGACCGACGGCCCAAATCCTCTGTCTCCAGAGTGTCTTCGTGAAGGAGAAGTACGACCTAATACATTTTTGGCAATCAATTCCTCGAAATGAGCACTTTGATCTTTTCTTCCTCCAGAAAGTCTTTGTGACAGTGAAGTGTCACTCAATACATTCTTCACAACCAATTCCTCGAAATGTCCTCTTGGAACAACCTTTTCTCCGGCTGGTCTTCGTGACAGCAAAGTGTCACTTGATATATTCTCGGCAATAAATGCCTTGGGATGTTTTTTTCAGAAATCATCTGCCTCCAGGGTGTCTTCGTGACAGAGAAGTGCCACTAAATACAGTCCCCTCAATCAATTACTTGAAATGTGCACTTTCATTTCTTCCGCCTCCAGGGTGTCTTCGAGACAGTGAAATGTCACTTGAAATATTCTTGGCAATCAATGCCTCGAACTGTCCTCTTGAAATCTTTCACCCAAGGGTGTCTTCGTGACAGTGAAATGTCATGGAATATATTCTTAGCAGTCAATGCCTCGAAATGTCCTCTAAGAAATCTTCTGCCTTCAGGATGTCTTCGTGACAATCCTAATGAAACTCGTCTGCCTCTAGGGGGTCTTTGTGATAGTGAAGTGTCATTGAATATATTCTTAGCAATCAATTCCTCGAAATATCCTCTTGGAACTCTTTTGCCTCCAGGGAGTCTTCGTGACAGAGAAATGCCACTCATTATATTCTTGGCAATCATTGCCTCGAGATGTCCTCATGGAATTCTTCTGCCTCCAGGGAGTCTTCGTGACTGTGATGTGCCACTGAAAATCTTCTTGGCATTCATTGCCTCAAGATGCTTCATGTCACTGTTTTCCCTCAGGGTGTCTTCGTGCCAGAGAAGTGCCACTTAATAATTCTTAACAATCAATGCCTCGAAATGTGCACTTCTACCTCCATAGTGCCTTCGTGACAGTCAATTTCCTTTGAATGTCTTTAGCAGCATCACTGCATTCATAAATCTTCTTGACCCCCTTTGCCTCCAGTGTGTGACCGTCGTTATCCAGTGGTCAGGCATGCTTCAGGCGGCTACAAAGAGGCTGACACTGCCTCTGACAATCAAACAATCCCCGATTTTGAACCTAAATCTAAAGAATTTGGAAGTGTCTTTCTATAAAGTAATGCGCCTACATGAAGGTTGTTAGTGCGGGTTAGTGCGGGTTAGTGCAGGTTAGTGCAGTGTTAAGTCTCTGAACCTAACGTGCCTCAGAAGCATACCCGACCCTTAGATCGAGGTCTCCAGAGGTCTTTTTTGGGTCCCAGTGACCACGGGAGGTGGGAAACCTGGTCCTGGAGAGTCTCCTTTTGATGCCTTTTGCCTCAAGGATGTCTTATTGGCAGACATATTCCTATAGAGCTCTTCTTGGTCATTCTCTGCCCCCAGAAATCTTGTTGGCACTCTAATGCTTCCAGTGTTTCTTCGTGACAGTGAAGTGTCACTGACTATCTTCTCAGCAATCAATGCCTCGAAATGTCTTCTTAGCACACTTCTGCCTTCAGTTAGTCTTCGTGAAAGTGAATTACCACTGAATTTCTTCTTAGCAATCAACGCCTCGACATGTCCTCTTGAAACGTTTCTGCTTCCAGGGTGTCTTCGTAACAGTGAAGTGTCATTGAATATATTCTTAGAAATCAATGCCTCGAAATGGCCTATTAGATCTCTTCTTCGGTGTCTTCATGACAGAGAAGTGTCACTTGGTATATCTTAGCAATCAATGCCTCAAAATGTCCTCCACTGCCTGTAAAGTGTCAGCGTCACAGTGAAGTGTCATTGAATGTATTATTAGCAATCTACGCTTTGAAATGTCCTATTAGATCTCTTCTGCTGTCTCTTCATGATGTCATAGAACACTTCTCATCCAAGGTGTCTTCGTGACAGTTAAGTGTCATGCCTCGAAGTATCCTCTTCAAACTCATCTGTCTTAAGGGTGTCTTTGTGACAGTGAAGTGTCACTCAATATAATCGTGGCAATCAATGCCTCGAGATGTCATAGAATTCTTCTGCATCCAAGGTGTCTTTGTGACTGAGAAGTATCACTGAATGTATTCTTAGCAATTAATGTCTCAAAATGCCCTCATGTAATTTTTCTGCCCCTAGTGAAATGTCACTTGATAAGTTCATGACAATCAATGCCTAGAGATGTCCTCATGGCAGTATTCTACCTCCAGGATGTCTTCGTGACCGTCCTAATTGAATTCGTCTGCCTCCAGGGTGTCTTTGTGACAGTGGTTGGTTGGTTTGTTGTTTAACGCCGCACTAAGCAATATTACAGTTATATGACGGATGTCTGTAAATAATTGATTCTGGACCAGACAATCCAGTGATTAATATCATGAGCATCGATACACGCAATTGGGATGGATGACATGCATCAACCAAGTCAGCGAGCCTGACCACCCGATATCGTTTGTCGCCTTTTACGGCAAGCATGGGTTGCTGAAGATCTATTCTACCCCAGATCTTCACGGGTATTTTGTGACAGTGAAGTATCATTGAATATGTTCTCAGCAATCATTGCCTCGAAGTGTCCTATTAGATCTCTTCTACAGTGTCTTCGTAACAGAGAAGTGTCACTTGGTATATTCTTGTCAATCAATGCCTTGAGATGTCTTCCTGGATCTCTTGTGCCTCCAGAGTGACTTCGTGGCAGTGAACTATCACTGACTATCTTCTTAGCAATCAATGCCTGGAAATGTCTTCTCAGAAACCTACTGCCTGTAGGGTGTCTTCGTGACAGTGAAGTATCATTGAATATATTCTTCGCAATCATTGCCTCGAAATGTCCTCTTAGAAGTCTTATGCTTCCAGAGTGTATTCGTGTCAGAAAAGTGCCACTTAGTACATTCTGAGCAATCAATACCTCGAGATGTGCCTCGTGACATTGAAGTGTCATTGAACATATTTTTAGCAATCAATGCATCGACATGTCCTCTTGGATGCTTTCTGCCTCTAAAGTGTCTTCGTGACAGTAAAGTGTCAATGAATATCTTTTTAGCAATCAATACATCGAAATGTCCTATCAGAAAACTTCTGCCTCCAGGATGTAATCGTGACAGTGAAGTGTCACTGAATATCTTCTTAGCAACCAATGCCTCGAAATGTTCTCTTGGAACCGTTCTGCCTCCCGAGTGTCTTCGTGACAGTGAAGTGTCACTGAATAGCTTCTTAAAAATCAATGCCTCGAAATGTCCTCTTGGGAATCTTCTACCTCCAGGATTACTTCGTGACCGTCCTAATGGAATTCGTCTGCCCCAGGTGTGTCTTTGCGACAGTGAAGTGTCATTAAGTAAATTCCTTCTTGCCTCGAAATGTCCTCCAAGAAAACTTATGCCCCCAGGATGCCTTCGTGACAGTGACGAGTCACTGAATATCTTTTTAGCAATCAATGCCTCGAAATGTCCTCTTAGATCTCTTCTGGGGTGTATTCGTGCCAGTGAGGTGACACGTGTCACTGAATATCATCTCAGCTGTCAATGCCTCGAAATGTTATCTGAGAAATCGTCTGCCTTGAGGGTTTCTTCGTGACAGTCCTATTGGAACTCTTCAACACCCAGGGTGTCTTCGTGACAGAGAAGTGCCACTGAATACATTCTTTGCAATCATTGCCTCGAGTTATCATCTTGAAACTTTTCTGCCTGTAGCTTTCTAAGTATCAAAACTTTAATGAGCTTATTTATAATCTGAACTTATTTACATCGTAACAAAACGGTTTGATAGCAAAATAATTAAACTATTTTTAATTTTATGACTCCTTGCTGAAATCAGATGCACATACAGTATCGTTCATATCGAAATCAAAGTTTTGAAGCCAAAATCGGAAATATTCATGGATTCTACGTTTGATGATTTTCGAATTATTTTCTGAAACAGGGCGGCAGGGAGAGATATATAACATATTGATGTGACATAATTGTAGCCAAATGATAGTGTTATTGGTCTACCATTGCAAGAAGGACAATTTAGAATGTCTTTTAAAACTTTTTTTGAGAATCTCCCGTTCTCAGAACGGATGGGTGGGTGAGTGAGTATTGTTTTACACCGCTTTAGTCAATATTAAAGCAATATCACGGTGAAGAACACCAGAAATTGGCTTCACACATTGTACCCATGTCGGGAATCTACCCCGGGTCTTCGGCGTGACGAGCTAACGCTTATACCCATGAATATATAACAATCGATCTATATAATTATATTTCTTTTTACATGAATTTTGCAAACAATAGCAAATGAGAAGAACATGTACAAAAACATATTATCTATTACATGATATGATTATGGTTATGACTGACTGTGATCCTTGAGTGAGGGCAATCAAATTGGCCAAACTCAAACTGGGTGTTTGGTTCTGATAGGATAGTGAAATTGATTATGTATAGCTTAGTTGATTGTAATGTTTTGATAGGAAAATGATTGTAAATTAACAAGTATAATACTAATATTAACGTATATCTTTGAAACTGATGCAAACTTATCCTGGGTATACAATCAACAGAAATTATGGGTACAAAATCACTACATTTCAAGTGAATTTCGTGGAGTTATGGGATAGTAAAAAGGCGATACATCGCCTGTAGGTTTCCTTTTCACATTTTAAAACAAGAATGCTGTTTTAATTCCATGTTTGTGCTACCTTTTAATTGAGAGCTGCAACATGGATTCTTTCCAAATGTAAGAAACACATTCTATTCTAATAAAAAAGGTGCAGTCCAAATGTTGATTTTGATATCTGTATTTAATGAAACAATACTATTTTCTACAAGTTTTGAATGCTTTTTTTCCAATATTGTGCGACCTTTAACGTGTGAACTCCTACATGGGTTCTCTTCAAATTTAAGGAATACTTTTTTATATTAATTGGAGAGATGCAGTGCAAAGGTTGATAGATATATTTAGTTTATGAAACAATATGAGATTTTCCATGTTTTGAACTTAGAATGTTTTGTTTGTGCTACTGGAGAACTGGAGAACTGCTGCATGGATTCATTCCAAATGGGAAAAACACTTTCTATACAAATAGAATAGGTGCAGTGCAGATGTTGCTTTTGATATGTGTATTTTATGAAACAATATGATTTTTTAAATGTTTTGAAGTGAGAATGTTCTGTGTTATGTAATGATTTTTGCGATATGTGATGTGATTAAGTGTTAATATGTGATGTGCCCTGCAATAATATGTACAAACATCTTTATTAATATAAAATTAGATGATTCTTATTTAATGATACCCCAATCTAAAAGCGTGGGTTGATAAAGCCATACCAAGGATATCCCTCTCTCCGTCCTTCCAAAGACATTTTTTGTGTGAGTGCACTGGAAAGGTTGATTTTGATATGTATATTTTATGAAACAATATGATTTTATACATGTTTTGAACTGAGAATGTTTTTTTTCCAATTCAACATTGTGCAACCTTTAACTTCTTCGTTGATTCTTTCCAAATTTGAGGCGACTTTTTGATGTCAAAATATGTCCCTTACCTTGTAATATTATAATATTTGTGTCATTGTTTTATTCAGTTACCAAGGCAAAATGAGTGACCATGGATAAGGTTGGATTTCATTCCTGTGATAAGTTCGTCTGATTCCTCATTTGAGGACTGAAAAGGCTCCTCAACCACTCAGCCCAAGTTCTGACTTGTCATTTAACAAATAAATAAAGGTCACCTAAACCAGATTTCTATTGTCATTGTGTTGCTGTCATCATATTTGTGAATGGATCAAGGCAACGGATCATAGGACATCCGATGCATGGACTATTTTGCCTGTCTCAGTGTTGCTCTCAATGCTGAATATATGGGGTAAGGCTAAGGAAAATTATTTGTTTCAATTTGTGCCGGACTCATTGTCTGGTGGTATTTAATTTGCAAACTCGTGGGAAAGTCATAATCTTTTAATAGTGTTGAAACACTTGTGAACAATTTGCACATAGTCTTGAAAATTGTTTTGGAAATTAAATATTATATCACGAAATTGTGCTCGCAATCAAAAATATTTTGAATTTTGTCTTGGCCGTATTTGAAACTATGTATGCTGAGGTACCCTGCCAGACACTGACATGCTCTTTCATGGATAGAGTACAGAGTTAATTCAGCATGCAGAATGTAGTGCTTGTTACCTGATATTTAACCAGATTGGTACAAACATTTCAGGCTGCCTGGGATGTATTGAGGAATAAAACAAGCGTAATCCAACGTTGGGCCAACGTTGTTTTGACCGGCGGCCCAACGTCTGAGTTCTATGTGTCATGTATCCTGTGATACGTGTCATGGAATGTTTTTTTATGCGATGTGATTACTTTTATATGTGTGATGTGTCATGTGCCATGTACCATATGTGTCATGTATTCAGTGATCTGTGTCGTGTAACGTTTTTTTGGTGATATGAAATGTCATGATTTGTATATGCGTGATGTGCCATGTGATATATGTGTCATGTATCCTGTCATATGTGTCATGGAATGTTGTTGTTTTTCTTTATGCAATGTGATTAATTTTATGTGTCATGTGTCATGTGCCATGCACCATATGTGTTATGTATCCAGTGATCTGTGTCATGTAATGTTTTTGTTGGGTGATATGTGATGTGATTATTTGTACATGCGTGATGTGCCATGTGCCATATGTGGTATGTACCCTGTGATCTGTGTCATATAATGTTTTTTTCCGCTATGTGATGTGATTAATGTGTGATTTGCCCTGCATCTTCAAAAATAGAAAATTAGATGTTTTAATCATACCCCCAATCTTAAAAGGCGGGTTTATAAAGTCATACCAAGTATATCCGTCTGTCCTTTCTGCCAATGTCATTTTTTTCTGTGAGTTCAGTGCAAAGTTTGATTATGATGTGTATATTTTCGGAAGAAATATGATTCTTTACATGTTTTTAACTTCGAATATTTCTTTTTATTTCAACTCTTTCACGGATAGAGTTCTAAGTGAATTCATCTTGCAGAATGTAGTGCTTGTTACATCATGTCTCAAATAGATTGGTACAAACATTTCAGGCTGACTGGGCGGTATTGAGAAATAAGACAGGCGTTATCTAACGTTGGACCAACGTTAGGAATCAATGTTGGGACAACTTTATTTTGATCGGTGGTCCTACATTGGGCCAACGTTGGTGCAAAGTTTGATTATGATGTGTATATTTTCGGAAGAAATATGATTCTTTACATGTTTCTAACTTCGAATATTTCTTTTTATTTCAACTCTTTCACGGATAGAGTTCTAAGTGAATTCATCTTGCAGAATGAAGCGCGTGTTACCTGATGTGTTAACTAGATTGGTTCAAACATTTCAGGGTGCCTGAGAGGTATTTATGAATAAAACAGGCGTAATCTTACGGTGGACCAACGTTGGCTATCAACGTTGGGCCAACGTTATTTTTGATCTGCGATTCTACGTTGGGCAAAGGTTGGTGCAATGTTTGATTTTGATATGTATACTTTTTGAAAATATTATGATTCTTTACATGTTTTTAATTTCGAATATTTCTTTTTATTTCAATTCTTTCATGGTCAGAGTTCAAAGTGAATTCATCTGGCAGAATGTAGTGCTTGTTACCTGATGTCTGAACTTGATTGGTAAAAACATTTCAGGCAAACTGGGAGGTATTTATGAATAAAACAGGCGTTATCTAACTTTGGGCCAACGTTATCTATCAACGTTGGGCCAACTTTATTTTGATCGGCGGTACTACGTGGGGCTGGCCAACGTTGGTGCAAAGTTTTATTATGATGTGTATATTTTCGGAAAAAAAAATATGATTCTTTACATGTTTTTAACTTCGAATATTTCTTTGTTTTCAAGTCTTCCATGGTCAGAGTTCAAAGGGAATTCATCTTGCAGAATTAAGTGTTTGTTACCTGATATCTTAACTAGATTGGTACAAACTTTTCAGGCTGACTGGGCGGTATTGAGAAATATAACGGGCGTTATCTAACGTTGGGCCAACGTTGGCTATCAACGTTGGGCCAACGATATTTTGATCGGCAGTCCTATGTTGGGCCAACGTTGGTGCAATGTTTGATTTTGATATCCATATTTTCGGAAAAAAGATGTGAGTCTTTACATGTTTTTAACTTTGAATATTTCTTTCCATTTTATTTATTTCACGGCTAGAGTTCAAAGTGAATTCAGCTTGCAGAAAGTAGGGCTTATTACCTTATTTTAACCAGATTGGTACAAACATTTCTGGCTGCCAGGGAGGTATTAAGGAATAAAACAGGCGCAATCTAACGTTGGGCCCAGTGATCTGTGTCATGGAATGTTGCTTATGATATATGATAGGAGTAATTGTATATGTGTGATATGCCATATGCGTCATGTATCCTGTGATATATGTCATGTAATGTTGTTTTTTGTGACATGTTATGTGTGTAACTTTATATATGTGATGTGTTATATATGTCATGCATCATGTGATCTGTCATGCAATGTTGTTTTTGATATGTCATATTAGTCATTGTATATGTGTGATGTGTCATGTGCCACATCTGTTTTTGTATGTGTTTTGTGAGTAATTGTATAAGTGTGATGTACCATGTGCAATATGTGTCATGTATCCTGTGATCTGTAGCATGCAATGTTTTTTGTTGTAATAGGTGATGTGATCAATTGATATTTGTGATGTGCCATATATGTCAGGTATGCGTGCCATAAGCGTCATATCATAGGTGGTATATTTCGTTTCATATATCATTTGTCATTTTATATGCAAGGTGAGATATGTGTGTAATGCGATGTTATATGCAATGTGTCCTGTGTCTTGCGATATATATCAGGAGATATGTTTCATGTGACGTTTGTCATGAGTTCGTTTATATGTGTCCTGTATAGTGCGTCATGTATTAAGAAGTGTGCCATATATATCATGTACCCTGTGTTCTGTAATGTGTTATATGATATGTGATTAACTTTTTATGCGTGATGTGTTTTGTTTCATGTGATATGCGATATGTTTATGATATGTATCATTTTACCTCTGATATGTATCATGTATTCTGTGGTATGAGCCCCGAAAGGTTTTTTGTAATATGGGGCGTCGGGTATTTGTCATGTGGCATATGATATGCGTAGTGTCATTCCTGTTTTGTCATGTGTCATGTCCTAGGTGATATATACGTCTCAATGTCGTGTGTCGTATCATGTGAAATGTAATTTGTGTGTTTTATCATGTGTTGTGTCACGCGAAATATGTCATGGCATACATTGAATGTTATGTAATATGTTATAGTGAGTGGGTGGGTGAGTATAGTTTTACGCACCTTTTAGCATTATTCCAGCAATATCACATTGTGTCCATGGGGGGAATCGTGCTCGGGTCTGAAGCGTGTCGAGCGAACGCTTTAACCACAAGGCTACTCCATCGGCCCTTATGTTATATGTTTCATGTGATATTTGATATTTGTCATTCCTCGTGGATACATGTGATATGCGTTATGTGTCATGTCATGTGTGTCATGCGATAGATGACGGGGAGTTTGTATGAAATGTAATATGTGATGTGTGATAAACAACGTTACTCAATCATCTTACTCAGTATTCGCATGATAGAGTAACCCTGAAACAACGCTACAAACATTAAAGTTGCTATCCATAACCGTTTTATGTCCCCATGTTCCAACAACTTCTAAATGGCTAACAAAGAGTATTTTACAATTGAATGAGCATTAGACCGGTGTATACAAAGTAGTATCTTGCTGTTTAAAAGAGGAATACTGGCTTGACAGTCAACTCATCTCAGTCAAATGTTATATAACAAACGGACACCGAGTTATGTTCGGGGTAGTGAGTGAAATGTGTCGACCATATCCGACACTACTCGTGAGAGTCATAGAGTTCACAGAGTAATAGTTCATTACTTTCTGTTCACGAGGTCATGGCAAGACCTTTTTGTCTCCAGCATTAAGACTTTAAATTACGTATAAATTACTTTGGCATTAAAACTTTAATTACGTACATACTTTTTTAACAAAGATTTTCAATAGGCGCTCATTCCATCTGTTTCGCTATGTTATTTTGTAAGCATTGTATGCTAATCGGTAAACACACGGAAGTAACAGCTGTAAATACGAAAACTATGCCATTTCATTTCAAAATATTGTTTAATGCAATTTAATTAGGTTTACACGTTTGAAGTAGTCGAAGCTTTTGGAAGCACGTGAATAAAGATGAATATCGTCAAAGAAACATCTGTGATACACTTGTCAGTAACAATGAATGTTGACAAACTGCAGCAATTACTTGTAAATGAATTTACAGGGTTTCTGTCGCGAAATCGTACTATGACAGCTTCTTTTATCAGTAAACATTCAATATTTGTAGAGATATCGTATTTAGAAACTGCAGACATGTTACATTGCGGCGCATGCGCATGTTGTAAAGTGTATCTGGTGTTGCGGTAATGTCCGAAGTCCCTACCCTTATTCTGGTGTAGAAATATTGAAATTTCCTGATTATGTAGGATATATGGTAGCATTTACGTGGTGGTTAATAGCTCCTTACCGATATGTACTTCGCTTTTGGACAGCACGTTTCAGATCTTGCCCCACGTGCGAGCACGTGCGTTTGTCGGTTGCATGCCGATTTAGTGTTTTCAATCGTGGGTCGTATGGTAAGAGCGCCCCGATTGGTTGGTGACATACTGGATTAGCCAGTGGCTGCACCGTTTAGACGTGTTGACACAGAAGTTACGTGTCCTTGCGAGTATGTAAGTGATGGGCGCGAATGCTCTCATTGTCTGACATTATCGGGAAGATCACTACAGGTGAGGGAGACCACACCAAATTACCTGTTATGAGGTCAAACAATTCCCCAATCCCTAGTGATTTTCGGCTATAAAGATCTAAGTTATGTGGCAACTTAAGAATTCATGCGTAAACTGTTATAAAGGTGGGTTGGACGGGTGGATTTAATTGGGAAATAACGTAAGCTATGTGATGGAGCTACATTGACCGATTGTGTCAGGAGGTTTGGAAGGGTGGTTTGTTTGTCCTCGTAGACTGTGTTAAGGATGCTGTAGTGATTATTTATTAAAGTGGCTTAGTTAGGGGTTTGTTCGTCTGCTTTAGGCTGCTTCTGGGTTTTATTCTTAAGGTATAAGTAAGTAGGATGTTTGGCTTAATCATGTAAATTTTAGTTAGGAATAGTATTGACTAATTATTAATTGTTGTTTTATATTTTGTTGTGTTTTTTTATTTTCTGTAATAAACTGTTGAAACTTGATTATATTTTGTCGTGAATCACCTCCCTACATCCAACGAACTGAGGTCGTAAAGGACAGACGTAGGGACCGTAGACACATTCTTTAGTATTTTCGGCATCAAATCTCCTTGATAAAAGAATCACAACGCAAAGTCATGAAAATATTACGTGTCTAAATGTGCCCAAAGCCTGTCCTGTTACAAGTGACAAACCAAGCTATCACTAACAGGTGAGGTGACCCTCCTAACACAATTATCCCACCCCTACCCTCATTGTTTTTACCAATCACCACATCTGACTGATCATAAATATCCAACGGTAGGTATTGACAAGGGCGCAGGTTTTATCACACGGTTGTTTTACAACATGTGTTTTTTTGTGAAATCACAGTGTCTATCATATTATATTTAATAAAAGCATAACTTACTTTTGGTGATATTTATATTTACACGGTTGTGTTTCTTCAAAACAAAGAAATGAGTTTTGTGTGAAGGAACACGCGCTGGTTCATGAGACAAATGTTTATAGGACGCTAAGCATTGAATTATATAAGGCATCGGTTGAGTTATATGTCTTGACTGCAAAAATATCAGTCTTGTTCAAAGGAAAATTGGTCACCACGTGGTTTTTCGACAGCATATTGCTGCGCTTTTCACACCTTAGGATGTCTCCATGGAAACAACACGATCAACTGTGTAAAACCGGCCACAATGCTTAGAGTTTCTGGACAACAGATTTTCAAAGAATGAAAAATGGACGTGGTATAGATAAGGATAGAAAAATCTTTACCTCGTTGTTTGTCCATTGAACTGTCTCCATGTGGGTCTGGCGGGGTTCGGGCTTCCAATTGCTGAGTGCTTGTTTTTTTCCAGTATGTGGGAGGGGGTTGTGTTTGTAAAAAAGTCATATAGGCAATATATACCAGACACACATTTCTCAATCACCGACTTCCTGGAATGCTCTCTGTGAACACATTTTCGTAGACGTCCATTTTGGGGGATCACGTCGACTATTCTTGTCTACTCTTCCTCTCTTCGTTCCGTTTTCTTTATCATCAGTGTATGTTTCAAACAGTTCATTTTCAAAATAAATTCCATCACGTTGTCCAAGCCGTCTGTGTATTGCTTTGAAAATGTCAATGCGTGTATCCTCCACACTTTTGATATCGTAGGCCATCTTCCTTGCTGTGAGAACTGGTCAATGCTTCAATGACCCTGCTCGGGCTGCCCGGGCTGCCCAGTGTTTGTTGATTGCTTGGACGCTGGGTCAGTCAGCCGTGACAATACTTGTGTAAATTCGCCTTCACATTTGTTTACATTTTGGACGCTTGATTTTAAGCAAAACGCTCAATAATGTTCATAATTCACTCGCATATACCCCTTCCGGGTTGCTTCAAGGTCACATTACAGTATTTTTGCACAACATTATCTCATTATTATTGTGACGGAGCATTCTTTTCAGCAACATGCTATTAGGCGCATGCGCATCCTGCTATGATCTACACTAACATCCAATGTGAATGCGTACCAATGTACATGTTGCACTCAATGTGTTAAATCTAATTAATTTAGGCAATTTCTAAAATGTCTAAATATTTTAGTCATTTTACAAATTAAGTGCCAAATCTGTTCATTGTCCATTGACACGCTGACTGATTATACACATTGTCTGACAAATAATGTTCTGTGTTGACAACCGGGCTGTACACATGTAGCACTTTATATAGCTACGATGCATACTGGCATCCAGGGTGTACAATTGTCACTATATATAGCTACGTACGTTGTATACTGACATCCTGGGTGTACATGTGCCACCGTATAAAGATCCGTTGTATACCGATATCCTGGATGTAACTGTAACACTAAACATAGCTATGATGTATACTGACATCCAGGGTGTACATGTGTCACTATATATAGCTACGTTGTATACTGACATCCTGGGTGTACATGTGTCACTATTTATAGCTACTTTGTATACTAACATCCTGGTTGTGCAGGTGTCAACGGGTAAACCTATTTCATACACTGACATACTTGGCGTGCACGTGTCACTACATATAGCTACGTTGTATACTGACATCCTGGGTGTACATGTGTCACTATATATAGCTACGTTGTATACGGACATCCAGGGTCTACACGTGTCACTATATATACCCACATTGTATACTGACATCCTGTGTGTACATGTGTACGTCTACCATTACATATAGCTATGTTATATACTGAATTTCCCTGTATATTTGTACCACTATATACAGCTAAGTTGTATAATGACATCCTGGGTCAACATGTGTCACTATATATAGCTACGTTGTATACTGACATCCTGGGCGCACATGTGTCACTATGTATAGCTACGTTGTATACTGACATCCTGGGCGCACATGTGTCACTATGTATAGCTACGATGTATACTGACATCCTGTGTGTACATGTGTCACTATGTATAAATCTGTTGTATACTGACATCCTGTGTATACATATGTACGTCTACCACTACATATAGCTACGTTGTATACTGAATTTCTCTGTACATTTGTACCACTATATACAGCTAAGTTGTATAATGACATCCTGGGCCAACATGTGTCACTATGTATAGCTACGATGTATACTGACATCCCGTGTGGGCATGTGTCTCTATGTATAGCTACGATGTATACTGACATCCTGTGTGTACATGTGTCACTATGTATAAATCTGTTGTATACTGACATCCTGTGTATACATATGTACGTCTACCACTACATATAGCTACGTTGTATACTGAATTTCCCTGTATATTTGTACCACTATATATAGCTAGGTTGTATAATGACATCCTGGGTCAACATGTGTCACTATATATAGCTACGTTGCATACTGACATCCTGTGTGTAAATGTGTCACTATATATAGCTACGATATATACTGACATCCTGGGTGTACATGTGTCACTATATATAGCTACCTTGTATACTGACATCCTTTGTGTACATGTTTCACTATGTATACCTACGATGTATACTAACAAACTGGGTGTGCATGAATCAATATGTATAGCTACGTGGTATACTGACATCCTGCGTGTACATGTGCCACTATATAAAGCTACATTTGATACTGACATCCTGTGCGTACATGTGTCACTATGTATAGCTACGTTGTATACTAATCAACTGGGTGTGTATGTATCACTATGTATAGCTACGTTGTAAACTGACATCCTGCGTGTACATGTGCAACTATATATAGCTACGTTGTTTACTGATATCCTGTGTGTACATGTCTGTCTATATATCGCTACGTTGTATACTGACATCCTGGGCGCACATGTGTCACTATGTATAGCTACGATGTATACTGACATCCTGTGTGTACATGTGTCACTATGTATAAATCTGTTGTATACTGACATCCTGTGTATACATATGTACGTCTACCACTACATATAGCTACGTTGTATACTGAATTTCCCTGTACATCTGTACCACTATATACAGCTAAGTTGTATACTGACATCCTGTGTGTACATGTGTCACTATATATAGCTACGTTGTATACTGACATCCTGCGTGTACATGTGTCACTATGTATAGCTACGTTATATACTAACAAATTGGGTGTGAATGTATCACTATATATAGCTACGATGTATACTTACATCCTTTGTGTACATGTATCACTATATATAGGTACGTTGTATACTGACATCCTGCGTGTATATGTGTCACTATATATACCTACATTGCAAACTGACATCCTGTGTGTAAATGTATCACTATATATAGCTACGATGTATACTGACATCCCGTGTGTGCATGTGTCTCTATGTATAGCTACGTTATATACTGACATCCTGTGTATACATATGTACGTCTACCACTACATATAGCTACGTTGTATACTGAATTTCCCTGTATATTTGTACCACTATATATAGCTAGGTTGTATAATGACATCCTGGGTCAACATGTGTCACTATGTATAGCTACGATGTATACTAACAAACTGGGTGTGCATGAATCACTATGTATAGCTACGTTGTATACTGACATCCTGCGTGTACATGTGCCACTATATAAAGCTACATTTGATACTGACATCCTGTGTGTACATGTGTCACTATGTATAGCTACGTTGTATACTAATCAACTGGGTGTGTATGTATCACTATGTATAGCTACGTTGTAAACTGACATCCTGCGTGTACATGTGCCACTATATATAGCTACGTTGTATACTGATATCCTGTGTGTACATGTGCCACTATATATAGCTACGTTGTATACTGACATCCTGCGTGTACATGTGCCACTATATATCGCTACATTATATATTAACATCCTGGGTGTATATGTGTCAATATTTATAGCTACGTTGTATACTAACATCTTCGATGTGCATGTATCACTATATATAACTACGTTGTATACTAACAACCTGGTTGTACATGTGTCGCTATATATAGCTACGTTTTATACTGACATTCTCGGTCTACATGTGCCACCATATAAAGCTACATTGGATACAGACATCCTCTGTGAACATGTGTCACTATATATAGTTGCGTTGCATATTTATATATTGGATGTACATGTACCATTATGTATAGCTACCTTCTATAGTAACATCCTAGGCTTGCATGTGTCACTGTATATAGCTACGTTGTATACTGATATCCTAGGTGTACATGTGTCTCTATATATCGCTACATTATATACTGATATCCTGTGTGTGCATATGTCACTATTTATAGCTACGTTGTAAACTAACAACCTGGGTGTGCATGTATCACTATAGATAGCAACGTTGTATACTGACATCCTGGGTGTACCTGTGTCACTATATATAGCTACGTTCTATACTAACATCTTCGGTATGCCTGTATCACTATACATGTATTTGATCAAGGTTACAACATTGAAGGCCTATTTCGATTTGTGCCATATGTTCCCGTGTTTTTACAGGTGAACAATTGACTTGTCGTTGCATGTGTTTGTGACGAGCGCCAGCGGTGGGGCAGGATACGCTCACATTTTCGTGAACACCTAGTATCATCACTATTTAATAGTGTTTCATAAACACATTATGATGTAGTCGGAATCGTACACTCGACTCTTTTGACAGAGATTTCCTTATGAATATGAAAAGGGTTATATCTGCCTTATTTATGTACACCTGACTTACTAACACCACGTTGCTATACAAGTGCAATAAGCTTAAACGCGACGTCACCTCACATCACCTAACACACAGAACTGTTTGTGCGCCAAGATTATTGGCCCACGCTGTTATTCAGTTGAACTGTGGTCCCCGGCAATATTGCAAGTCGTCATGTTGAGATGTGTCTAAAGTGCGTAAGAGGTGAACTGATTGTTGCGTCTCATCGTACTCCCTGGGCATGATATCAACCACTGGTTTTGTCTGGTCCCACTCTACTGTTTACATAGCTAGATTGGTGCTGACTGTCGCAAAAGATATGTCCGTGTAGTCTCTCATCACATATGAGTGAGTGAGTGAGTGAGTCGGGTTTAACGCCGCTTTTAACAGTATTCCAGTTATATCGCGGCGTATCAGCTTAATGTGGGAGAAAAGTCCGAAGTGATGCAGGTCTCAGACATTTACCACTTCGAACCCACAATCATAGGTTTCTGACGTGCCCAAGGGACGCAACTCTCCACAGCGAATCGCGGCGCCTTTGACGACTGGGCCACTCGTGCCCCCTCATCACATATGAATTGAGTGGCATTGGAATCATGTGGTTGCAATGTATGATCTTGCTAATGTCAGTGTTATCGCTGCCCAAAGTCTCCAGCCGTTGACTTTTCTATGAAAGACATACCTAAAATATAACGCTATTCACTCACTCATATTTACATGATTCAATATCGACCTGACCTTACCAGTCTCTTGGTTAAATCAACACACAATAGGATTTGTTATAGATGATTTATTACAACCATTCTCTCATTTCCATGTTGGTGCTCTGGTGTAGATGATTCCTCTGAAACAGAAACATAGGATACATTAGTGTGTGCGCAGAATTTTATTGGAGAACTCCGGCCATATGATACCGAGAATGGGCTTTATGCATTGTACCAGTGGAATGGCTCGAACTCTGATCTCCAGTGTAGTGTACTGATGCTCTGACTATTAGGCTACCCCACCGCCCTATAAGTTATATAGACAAATGTAAGAATATCACCGTTAAACAGCACGTCCTATAATGTTTGATAAGTGCTTATTTGAACTAATAACTATCATCAACCATTCATGAGGAACATTTGGACATGTAATCGCCCTACAAGCTGGAGGTTATCATTGAGGTTAAGTACAAAAGGACACATGGGGTCAACTACTGGGACCCATGTAACAACTCGGTATTGTGTGGATTTGAACATCCGTATTTATTTCATACATTAATACTAGTGGACAAGGTTCTGTAAATGATGTCCCTTTAGGATTTCAGAATAGTGAGGTATGTGTAACAGAAATCATACGAAGCATAAGAAATGCCTCTGGTGCTTTACCTCGAGGGCAGTAATCCATCATTGATAATCATCCGTGGTGACGACGACGCCTATGACGATGACGACGACATCTCCGGTGACGATGTGCTCCTGTCATGTCAAATGCTAAGAGGGAACCTTAAATATAAAGAAAACAAAGTCATGATTTCTTAAGTTTACAATTCATGGCTACATTCTTTGCTGTTAATAATGCTTGCATCGTTTGACTGACGTGAGTTAATTACAGTCTTTTCAGATATACAGATATAACTACAGTTAATCTCACCCAGCAGTAGAAGTACCATCAGGAAAGATATCTTCATCCTGTACTTGTGAAACTATTCTGCTGCCTGAACGTTAATAGAACAATATCACGAGGTTGGGAAGGTATACTATGTCCTCACAAACACTTAATATATATACAAAACTGCCTGGAAGTAAACGTGTGTATACCTTTCATAACACCCGCCGACTGTTGATGTTGACAACCACGTTTATTGAGCATGTACTCTCCATGTAACCACCACCACGCTGTGCATCAGTGCCCCCGACGGCGTCCCGTGACTTCTCTACATCATCACACCGACACCGGCAACGGCCGCCTTCAGCTGCTGGTAGAAGGGAGACACGTTTGTGAACATTAACGTGGTTGCTAGTGTCAACAAACAGCAAGTAGTCCCAAGATAACAACCAAGAGGGTATCCATACATCTTTTCTTCTGATGAACTTCCGAGTTTACTTGCATATAAAAGTCCAGTAGGTAGCCAACACACCATCAGGGTCTTCAGGGGCAAGTCTGCAGTCAGTCCGTCTTCAGTCAAACCTGGACGCTTCTTTCTTTCCATCATGAAGATCTCGTATCTGCTCGTGGTACTTTTGTTGGGTGAGTAGTTTCAGTACATCAAAAACAATACAATTAAAATTTGAATCCCAATAGAACAAACTTGAAGATCTCTTATCTGCTTGAAGTGACATTGTTTCGTAGTATTGATGGGCGAGTAGTCCAAGTGGATTGTCCTGGTTCATCTGGTCCTTCAGTTTATTTGTCAAGGCAAAATACATGCCTGATTCGTGTAGTTATAAACCCTCCTTTGTTGTAAGTAATAAATGTACATTCACAAAACAACAAAAATTTAATTCAGAAAATATTTCTTCTATGTGGTTATTTTTCTTCCAGGATCTTTGCTGGCATTTGACATGACAGGCGCTCATCGTCATCGCCGATGTCGTCGCCATCGTCACAGACGTCACCGTCGTCATCGACACCATGGTTGACTTATAGGTGCATACTCCATATGTAACACCTCACATATCAGTAAGTACTTTGGAAGATACTCGTTACAGTTTGGTTCACGCCTTCGATGCGATTAATCATGAAGAGTTAAAAGCATAATACAAAATATCTACATTGGCGTTTATTTAGGACGTATATTACTGAGGAGGATATAAAAGAAAGTCCGCTATGCTAGTCATGGCATTTTATTATCAACTCCCAGTTGTGCAGATCTTTATATTTGATTACAAAAGGTAGTCATATTTCATATTGTTTTTCTCAATATTGACAGATTTTGACATCATTTCAAAGATAAGAGATTTATTTTTGCTTGTTTCAGGTCTTCGTCCGAAAACAACTCTAAATATACTTCGGATTAATGTACAAGTACATATTCAATAAAATATATCTACGCGTATCATGTTTTGCCTGATTATGTGTTTTCCTTCGAATATTGTAGCAACCGCATCTGTGCATTTTGTAACCTGTAATTGTAGATATTGTTATTTATATATGCCTACCGACAATGACTGAAAATAGTACTATTCTATGAATATTAGCTTCCGCGGTGATGCGGCCGTCAAACCAGCTGTTTCAATCAGAGGGGGTTTATTGTGATTGACCAATCAGAGTCGAGTAAATTCCAAATTCATGGTAGAATGTAATTTGATAAATATTAATATTGTTTCTGAGTATTTTTAGATAGCGTTGTACTAATTATAATCGCAGTTACAATTTACGCAGCAGCAGAAAAAAAAATTGGATAAGATATCTTCACCCTGTACCAATATCCTGGAGCCAAACTTACGGTGTAGCGAACGTCTACCAATTGTTCACAATAATAATTTGTATATTTAAAAATACAATCTCCAGTCAAGACATATGTCTAGCTCCAATAACGCCAGCCGACTGTTGACAACCACGTTTAATGACCCTGTCTCCGTGTGGCCACCACCTCGCTGTGCATCAGTGTCCCCGATGACGCACTGCTTCCTGCTCACATGAACATCATGAACAACCGCCGCTCGTCCGCTAGTTGAAGAGAGACACGTCTACGGAGTATGTCCGGATCAGCAAACAGCAAGTAGTCCCGACATAACACATGTCAACCAAAGTGGCATCAACTGAAGTACTTTCCTGATGAACTTCCGAGATTAGTTGCATATAAAGGACATCGTGCTAGCCAGAACAACACAATTTGATCTTTCAAACAAACATAAACGGGCTACTCAGTCCATCATGAAGATCTCTTATCTACTGGTGATGCTTTTGTTGGGTGGGTAGTTCCTGAAGATTGGGGGGCACGGGTGGCCCAGTCGTCTAAGGCACCGGAATTCGCTGTGCAGAGTTGCGTCCCTTGGGTACGCCAGAAACCTATGATTGTGGGTTTTTGAATCTCAGTTCGCCCCAATTATGTATCTAGGTTTATCAGCACCATACCTGTGCTCGTGGGTTTCACCGAAGTGGTAAACGTCTGAGACCTGCATCACTTTCCTCTCACATTAAGCTGACACGCCGTGATATAACTGGAACATTGTTAAAAGCGGCGTTAACCCCAACTCACTCACTCACTCACTGAAGATTGTATTCACTCAGTCTGGGTCTCACTATTTCCTTCACAGAGAAAATCAATTTTTGATGTCATGGATAAACCATTTTAGCTGCAGGTAGGTAAACAACACAAGTTTTACTCCCGAACATATTTCTCGTTTTATTATTATATTTCGTTGCAGGATCTTTGCTGGCATTTGACATGACAGGCGCTCATCGCCACCGCCGATGTCGTCGCCATTGCCATAGACGTCACCGTCGTCATCGACACCATGGTTGATATATATGTGCATACCCTATATGTATATGTAACAAGCCAAGGTAATCTTGAATCCCTGCTTCGTTGCAATTAAAGGAGAACATAAATATTTTGGTTTTGCTCATTCAATTATTGGTAAAGAGGTTTTTAGTTTATTTTCTTAATGCAAAATACTTAAGTGTGAAGTAGGAAAACACGAACTGAAATGTGTTTTCAAAGAAAGATAATTATGACATTTTATATTTTCTATTGAGCTCCCAGTGGAGCATATCTCTAAAAATAAAATGATCAATACATTTGATATTTGATATATTTTCTAATTTGTTCATGATTTCAAAGAGTTTCGTTTTGTTTTGTTTCAGGTCTTCGAAAAAAACAACCTCTACATATAACTCGGATTAATGAACACATTTTTCAATAAATAGAGTGAACTATCTAAGTGGTCGTTATAATGTGGACCAAGGGTCGTTATAAACTAACCAAAGCACCGCCATGGTTTCAGTTATTCAGGGGGGCACGGGTGGCCCAGTCGTCTAAGGCGCCGCGATTCGCTGTGCAGAGTTGCGTCCCTTGGGCACGCCAGAAACCTGATTGTGGGTTCGAATCCCGGTTCGCCCCAATAATGTTTCTAGGTTTGTCAGCACCATACCCGTGCTCGTGGGTTTCAACGTCTGAGACCTGCATCACTTAAGGCTTTCCTCCCACATTAAGCTGACACGCCGCGATATAACTGGAATACTGTTAAAAGCGGCGTTAAACCCAACTCACTCACTCACTCAGTTATTCAGACGTTTTCAGACGTTTTGCCATAGAAGCTTAATGCAGTTCCAGCTTAATATGGTAGGAACGCAAGTGGACATTAACCTCCGGTGAAACCCACAAGCACGGTTACTGGAGCTGACGAACCAAGAAACATAATCAGGTCGAACGTGGATTCGAACCCACGACCAAAGGTTTACGTAGAGAATTACAATTACATGTTTTAGACTTGTAGCGCTGAATACATAGATAAGGCCAACAAGTGCAAATAAGGCTGAGTTTAGAGGTTTTCAAGAACTTCCCCAAAAAAATCGAATATATGAGCACGAGAAAATCTTAGATAATAACAGTTCGACCTTATGACAAAGATATCACCTTTGGTCACGACCTTATTCATATATTGCTTTGTTGTTGAAGTACAAAAATAGGACTTTTCACTCAGTTTAGCCATATTAATGAATTGATAATCTTGATAATTTCAAAAGTAAAAACTCGCATGTATAAAAAAGTGAAAAGGCTAGTTGAAAACCATCTGAACATAACTGATAAAAGTTAGATTCTTACAACTCAAACATTTGACACTTCCAGTCAGTCAAACATGTCCAACCTCGTTCTTAACAATGATAAGACGATAATCAATTGGAAACACACCAGGATTAACGGGGGGAGCCTATGAAGACGTATTACAAACAGAGTGATGTAATTGGGTGTGATATTATAGGACTGAGAAAGGGTCAGTAAACTCCAAAACCTCTTTGGATGCAGTTGGATTTGAAATATTGTAAGGTTTCAGTAGAGAATATCACAAATGTACGCTATGCGTCAACAGCCTTGATGTACTGCGGAGTTTTGATTGATTTATTGACCAAACGTAATTCGCCAGTAATTCGCTATGCCGAGTCACGTCCCTTGGCCAGGCCAGGATCCTGTGATCGTTAGTTCCTTATGATTCTAGATTTGTCAGGACCATATCTGTGCTTGTAAGTTACATCAAACTCATAACGTCAAAGACCTGCATCACTTAGAACCTTCCTCCCCATTTAGTTGACGCATGCGAAAATGGATGGGTTCCATAGCATTGTATTACTACACTTGACAATAGGGCGTTGTCTCGGTACCTCATGCTTGTTGTAAGAGTCGTAGGGGCAACAGGCGGTCCAGTCGTCTAAGGTGTCGAAGTTAGCTGTGCAAAGTTGCACAGGTTCGGCATAGGTTACAAAGGATCTATTTGTTTACCCGGAAGCCCCGCTGGTTGTACGTTTGTGGAAGTCATGTGGATTTTTCTGTTGATGTGTACATGCAAGTCTACGAAAGACTCAGAACAAATGTCAGTGTAACATTGCCTTGACATGGTATTGAAAAGATCACATATATATGTATAATATAACTTTCGTAAAGTGGATAAGATTCACACTAAAGAGCGAAAATAGCACAGTGATATGGACGTGGGCCTTTAATATCCGGGGTCACGGGTGGCAGAGTTAGTAGCTGGAATTCGCTGTGCAGAGTTGTGTCCCTTGGGCACGCAAGAAACCTATGATTGTGAGTCCCAGCTCACCCCGATTATGGCTGTTGGTCTTTCAGCACCATACCCGTGTTCTTGGGTTTCACGAGGATGGTAAACGTCCGAGACATCCATCACATCGAGCTTTCCTCCCACATGAAGCTGACGTTAAATTAAACTCTCACTCACTCACTCACTCACTCACTCACTCACTCACTCACTCAGAAAATATGGATCAGGTCATCCACAACATGAAAAGTCAGGAACACGTCTCGATAACTGGATAATTTTCAGTGGCGTCGTTTCTTTCTCTGATGTTGCGTTTGAGATTATTTAATGCCCTCACCATGACCGGTAAACCTAGTGATGTTTCTAATCCGCCTCTATCTGTTACGTATTCTATCTACATGCATGTGGCGACTATATACTGACGACACAAAGCAGTCACGATTCGGTGTTACTCTTTAACTCACTTACATAAATAAGACAGATGCCCCAATGTTAAATTGTCGCGCTTAACAACATGTGTCGTCGTTGTTGTTGTTGTTGTTGCTGTTGTTGTTGTTGTTGTTGAGCGCGACTACACAACATAACTTACACGTAACTAGAGCGAGCGACCATAATAATTTTTATGCACTGTATCTACTAATGTATGAAAATTCCGCGTTGCCAATGTATGGATGTGTGAGCTTAAATAAAAACTAATATTTACTGTTACAATATATTCAGATAAGACAAATTGAATGCAACCTTGAAAGATACATTTGATTGAATTTAAGGTAACAACAATGTAATAATGTCATAATTAAAAGAATATACTTTTCAAATTTAGTATATTTTGATTACTGTTTCGTATTTCGTAATCTATCTATCTATCTACCTACCTACCTACCTACCTACCTACCTACCTACCTACCTACCTACCTACCTACCTACCTACCTATCTATCTATCTATCTATCTCGCACAAACATTACTTAAACATTGCAATGCTTCCTTGAATGTGCGCATTAATATATATTACGTCAGAAGGTACGTGATGTGTCAGTCGGACAGTGACAGTAGCCAATATAGTTCCCACAGAAACCTGTTTCTTATACAGTGGCGTAACTACATATATGCAAAATAACAATTGCCTACACAAATTGTTTTACTTGCCTTTCGTGGCAATACATCGGTCTGTCCGATAGAGTAACTGTCCTTTATCAAAGAGAAGCTACTCTAACCCTAGTCTATGAGACGTCACGGCCACAGTCTGACGTTGTTGACTGTCGGCCTGTCCTGTCATAACGTTACCAAGTGCAGTCAGATGTACACACAGCGATAAATCGAAACAAGGTAACAAATTGAACATATTTCGGCCAAATCCAACTGATTTAATTTGTGGGAAAGGTTCCAAACCGCAGTGGTCTACAAACACAGATATGGATCCCGGAAAGTGATCCCGCTTTGCTTGTGCCCTCGCTAAATTGTTTCGCAATTTAAATCTCCAAAGTTGCCAAAACTTGTAAAATACCTTAGTTACGTCACAGTTAGACACTATTTTTCAGTATATTAGACTATTCTTTTCATAATGATAGCAATTATCCCAGCGGTTCTCCGAACCCTGGCATCCGGCGTGACGAGCTCAGGCTACCCCACGCCCCTCATTTAGGGAAGGTACAGATGTTCACTTGAATCAAATAGCTATACCATGCGTTATGAATCACTCCAAAAAATCGTGATACCAGGTGTTCGCTCAACCCGACCCACGTGTTTCCATCCGTTACAAACACATGCAAAGGCAAGATAAGCAAAGGGAGATATGGCACAAATCGCAACTCGCTGTATAAAAACACATTGACTAGCTGAGGAATTCCTTTCTCCTATTATTGCGGTCGGCGGGTAGCCTTGTGGTTAAGACGTTCGCTCGTCACGCCGAACATCCAGGTTCGATTCCCGACATGGGTACAATGTGTGAAGCCCGTTTCTGGTGTTCCGTGATATAGTTTGAATATTGCTAAATGTGGTGTAAAACCACACTTACTCATTATTAATGCACATGGTTGTGGATAGCAACCGTCAAAGAATTAATACATAATATCTAAATGGATGAAATTTAAGTCATTTGTGGGGAAGAAGTGTTGATTATATCACCTTATTATCAATTATTATTTTTTAAATATGCCTCTCATACAGGCTTCCCTTTCATTTTGAATTATATGACCAACATTGAGTACACGGTTATTTGACCAGATCATATCCTAAGTGGATTACGAATCAGAATGGCAAGCACAGGGAAAAATAGTTGGGTTCCCGAGGGTCTGGTATCCGCAAACACACGATACCAGTCGGGTATTCTGCATTTCGGGTAACTGTCCGGTAGTGTCCGCCCAGTGACCAGCTGACGGAAATCACCCATTTCCGTGCCGTGTAGGTTCCCAGTGCCCCAAGCCTGTCGGAAGAGCCGACTAAAGTCGGAATGAGGTGGTCAGGCTTTGCGATTTGGCTTGGTCATCTCATCTCCATTGCGTGTTCTCATCCACTGCTGGTGCTAAAGCAAGAGCACAAGTATTTACAAGTATAATGGTATGGGATGGTGCTGAGAAACCAACCTTTAGGCTGAATATTGGATTCAAACCCATGATCATTTGATGCTTGCCCGCCTAAGAAATTCAACTCTTCACAGCGAGGTCCGAGCATTCATGGCAACCAGTGTTATTTCCTTCACACGTATACACAAATGGTAAAATAATCAAGACAAGATGAGATTTGTAATAGATTATTTATTTCAACACTATCATAATACGCCCCTGGAGATATCAAGAGTGACTAATTGCATGCTGCTCGTCGTTATCTCTGCTCTGAAAAATGAAACAACAAAAGATGAATCAAAGTCATCATGTCATATACTCACAAAGTTTCAATAGGGACAGCCGATACATGTGTGTTCATGTTTATTCTTGCTCCGAGATCTCACTAAGGAGCCTGTACATCCACAGAGCCTGTAGGGCAGTTTCATGGGGAAAGTCTTGATAAAGTTTATGCAATAATGTTGTAGCATGAACTATAAAATTGGTTGGATACTTAAATGCTAACGGCAACAAACAGCGTTAATTACACTAAATACTTCAAGCAAGGTAATCTACCTTGACTATGCTGCAACAGACACATTTCACTGATATTTCAGCCGTGGTGACGATGACGACGATGACGTCTGTGGCGATGACGACGACATCTTCGGTGACGATGTGCTCCAGACATGTCAAATGCCAATAAGGAACCTAGAAGATCAAGAATTCCATTCATTTTAACGAGTTGCCTCCTCATGCTTGCCAGAAATCTAACAGTATAATCTTGGGTTCGAATCACAGTTCGACCTTATGTTTCCAGGCTTGTCAACACCACACGTGTTCGTAGGATTCACCAAAGACCTGCTTCCCTCCTACATCAAGCTGTGATATACCTTATCGTGACTTCCCGTATTTAGCCCACGCGGAAATACGCTCGTGGTCTTAAAAACGGAAAATATTTTCTTCTTAAAGCCCATGGGCTTCAAATCGGCAATTAATTTGGAGTTATAAAGTTATACCTTACCCCCTTCGAAAGTTAATACGTCGCGATGCACTACACATGGCAAAACTCAACGTACATTCAACAATACGTTTTGCATTCTATGAAGTAACTTCCTGTTCAAATGTAAAATCCATGCATTATTTTTTCTCCTTTAAAACAACTTTCTTTTAACAAAGGTCGTCCCCTATTTAGGTAAGAAAGTGTAAGCTTCCGAAATTGAGCCCTCGGCTTAATTTCGAATAAAATATTTTTCAAGTGAGAAAGTGCTATTTTCCGTATTTAGGCACGGTAAATAGTGTTCAAAGCGCAATTAATCCCAACTCGCTCACCCAGCAGCAGCAGAACCATCAAATAAGAAATCTTCATCCTCTTTCTGTAGAAACAATCTGCAAGGTGTATGATGCACAGATAGAATGTGTCAGTTTCAGGGCCTATAATAACTAGATATCATATATATACCAAAGTGCTCGGAGGTAAACGTGCTTATACCGTCCATAACGCCTGCCGATAGTTGATGTTGACAACCACGTTTATTGAGGATGTACTCTCCATGTGACCACCACCACGCTGTGCACCAATGCCCCCAACGGCGTCTAGTGCCTGCTCTACACCATTACATCGACAGCAGCATCAACAACCGTCACTATTGTGAGGGACACACGTCTGTGAAACTTGACGTGATCGTGAGTATCAACAATCAGCAAGAAGTCCGAATTAACAGAATTAAAATGGCATCAATTGAAATATTTTAATGTTGACTTCCGAGTTCACTTGGATATAAAAGAACTTTTGTCAGTCTACAGTCAAACATAAACAGGTCTGTCTGAAGTCCGTTAGTCTTCAATCAAAACTCCACGCTTCTTTCTGCCAGTCATGAAGATCTCTTATCTGCTGGTGGTGCTTTTGTTGGGTGAGTATAGTTTAAGAAAATTGCTGATTTCGATGTAATCTAGTTTTGTTTCATAAATTATCATTTTTAATTTCAATTCCTCTTTTTATGTGGTATTTTTCCGTAGGCTCTTTGCTGGCATTCGATTTGGGTGATGCTCATCGTCATCGCCGATGTCGTCGTCATCGTCACAGACGTCACCGTCGTCATCGACATCATGGTTGAGCTCTGCATAAAGGTCAATTTTCAATTCATGTTTTCACTGTCTCTTTCCACGAAAACTGGGTTCCAATCCGCAATTCCTTGTTTTCTCAGCTCCATACCCTCGACGTTGATTTCACGAAAGCAATAATGTTTTACAGGTTCCATCACTTTGCGATTTCGGCCAATATGAAACGGACACGAAATACACTCACTCACCCCTCCCCCCCACTCACCCACCCACTCACCCACCCACTCACCCACTCACTCACTCACTCACTCACTCACTCACTCACTCACTCACTCACTCACTTACTCACTCACTCACAGAGAACAGTTACAAACGATAAATTTACATTTTGACTTTTGGCCGTGGATACGAAATCAATGTAAACTGGTTAAAGACCTTTTATGTCTATGTGTAATAGGTACAAAAGCATGTCAAATAAATCTTACAAGTTTTCATGATATTAGTCAAGACAAAGTGACTTTGTTTTTTTTCAGGTTGACGAGAAAACGTCACTGCTTCGGCTCGATGTGTATTTGATTCAATAAACTCTGTTAGTTCAACGGCTACGTGTCTTGTGTTTTGCCTGTATTTGAACTGAACAAGGGGTAGGGGCTAGTCATACATCACACACCTACAAGTGACGTTATGATTTATCGCATACCTTTCTATAATAATCGCATACCTTTCCTTAATGATAAATTCCCATTACGATAATAATAAGTACATCTATGCACGGATGCATGTGGGACGTTCATACATTATTTTGGCAGATGTTAACATTTCATCAACTTAATTATTGATTACAAATGATTACATATTACTATTTTACATGTTAGAATTTGTCACCTTAGTTTCGCTATTGCCGTACATCCACAAACATCTGGAATATATCAGTGACTGGTCTCGTAGGTGTGACACATCTCACTGTATGACTAATGTGTCTAAAATGTCTTTATCCGTATGGCTAGCGAGCCGTTTCACGGACATCTTGACAGCTAGCGACGACGTTAACACATCCAGAGTTATCCCCCTTACATTACAATCGGCTATGATCGGTTAAGTTCGCTGAACTATATTTGACATGTGTTCAATTTCGAGAGTAGAGTATCCATGTAAACATTGCGGTGTGGTATCTGTCTGGCCGAGCACTATATAATCGGTAATAAGCACCCCAGATTATAAGTAAAATAATCTTGAACGAGACGTTAAACACCAATTACCCGACCTGTAGAATAAGTATAAAGAAACCACGCTCATTTACATGGTCGATGTGGCGCGGTCGGGTAGCCTAGTGGTTAAAACTTTCGCTCGTCACCCAGACGACCCGGGTTTGATTCCCGACATGGGTACAATGTGTGAAGCCCATTTCTGGTGTCCCTCGTCGTGATATTGCTGGAATATTGCTTAAAGCGGCGTATAACCATACTCACTCACTCACTCACTACATGGGCGATGTCATAGAATGAAGCGCTTATAAAATATTAAAGTTGACATAAATATGCATCTCATTTAACAACGCCGCTTGTTATTAATTGTTGCTTAGTAGGCTTTTCTGTCTGTTCCTAGCTGATGGAAGACAGCTTGTTTACCGCCGAAGGGGAAACGAACTGCGGCTAGAGAGAGCACCACTGAACATCGTTAACGGAATTTTGAGAGCTGAGCGTTGCATGCATGACAGTCTTAGTCCGATTGGGGGCGGTCGGGTAGCCTAGTGGTTAAAGCGTTCGATCGTCACACCGAAAACCCGGGTTCGATTCCCGACATGGGTACAATGTGTGAAGCCCATTTCTGGTGTCCTCCGCCGTGATATTGCTGGAATATTGCTAAAAGCGGCGTAACACCATACTCACACACTCACTCACTTAGTCCGATTGTCGAACTATTTCAACAACAGCTGTCACGTACACAAGACCAAATAGCGTCCATTCCAATTTGGAATGAACGTTGGAATACTTTGGAAAGATCGCTCATTCCAAACATTCCAAAGCTTGGAAAGATCGATCTTTCCAAAAAATCCAAAATTGGAATGGCAACATTTCCAAACATATTTCCAACACTGGAAATGTTTGGAATGACTTGGAATGGTTTGGAATGGTTTGGAATGGTTTGGAATGGTTTGGAAATATGGTTAGAAGGAACAAGTTAAAATATGTTTTATCAGTAATTTGAACAATAAAAAGACTATGAATTAGGGGCTTTAGGGGTTGCTTATATAGTAATTTTGAAATTTTGAGATTTGGAAAGAATGCCAAGAGTGGGTGGGGGACGAACTAAGGGAGCTGTGTGTGTTGGGTGGTTGTTAGATAAGGTAGTTTTGGTTTTATTATTTTATTTGGGGTTTAAATGCGACTAATTAGTCCTGTTTTAATTAGGTATAAACCTAAGGCTTTGAATTTTTCTAATTTATTTTATGGATTTAGGATTGATTCTAGTGTAAGTCCGGTTTTAAGATTTAGGGTGGTCTGTAGTGTTGTTCGGTGTGTTTGGTAGTGTGTGCAGTGAATGAGTACGTGTTCTGGTGTTTCTTGTTTGCAATGTGGGCAGTTTCCTGTTGTGTGTAGATTAGCTATTTTACGGTGATTATTTAGTTTGGTGCGGCCTGTTTGTAGTTTAGTAATTATTCTGTCGATTTTTTTGGATGGGTGTAGTATTTTTGGTTTATTTAGGTTTTTTTGGAGTACTTTCCTGATTTGGCTATTTAAGTTTCGGTATATATTTTGCCATTTTTTGTTGATTTTTTGTTTAGTGAGACTTTTGATTTCTGATTTTGAGCTGGGTAAGTTTAAGCTTATTTCCGGGAGTTAAAGGGATAACTTTGCTGCTTTATCTGCCTTTTCATTTCCAAAGATTCCTACGTGGGGAGGGGGGGTCCAAATGAACTCTATTTGTTTACCTGCCCTAGTTAAGTTGTTTGAGCTATTGAGTATTTGATTTATTAGTTTGGGGTGCTTTTTAGTGTTTTTATTTTTGAGGGCTTGTAGTCCACTGAGGGAGTCGGTTAGGATGAGGATTTTTGTTTTGTTTTTTAGATTGCTGATTGTGTAGTTCTGAGACAACTACTGACTGATATAGAAGATTTAACGTGCGCTTTTCGACTGCAGCGTATTTCGCCACGGGCCTGGCCGGACCATTTAGTGTATTCCGAAAAGGGTGAAAGTGGTGTGTGCAACCCAAGAGGGGGCTTTTAGGGGTTGCTTATATTGAATTTTTTAGATTTTTAAATTTGGAATAAATGCCGAGGTGGGTGGAGGAGGGAACTAAGGGAGCCGGGTGAGGTGGGCGTTTGTATGTTTATTGGATTTTGGATTGGTAGATTAATTAGTTTTTAGATGCGCTTAATTAGGTCTGTTTTGATTAGGAATACGCCTAGGGCCTTGAAGTTTTCTAGTTTATTTTGAGGGTTTAGTATTTCATCTAGAGTAGGAAGCTTATTTAGATTGAGGGTGGTTTGTAGAGTGGTTCTGTGTGTTTGGTAGTGGGTGAAGTGGATGAGTGCGTGTTCTGTGGTTTCGGGTTGTTTGCAGTGGGGGCAGTTGCCTGTGGTGTGTCTTTTAAGTTTTTTTTAGGTGGTTATTTAGGTTCGCGTGTCCTGTTTGGAGTTTTGTAAATAATCTGTCAATTTTTTTAGAGGGGTGTAGGATTTTAGGTATGGCTTGTGGTTTTCTGAGCACTGTTTTTATTTGGCTATTTGAGTTTTGATATTGATTATGCAATTTTTTGGTTATTTTCTGTTTGTTTACACTTTTAATTTCTGATTTTGAGATGGGTAGGTTTAGACTTAATTGTGGTATTTTAAGAGATAATTTAGCTGCTTTATCGGCGCTTTCGTTGCTGTAAATTCCTACGTGGGCGGGGATCTACAAGAAGGTTATTTGTTTGCCTGCTTTTGTTAGGTCGTTGGACCTTTTAAGTATTTGGTTTATTAATTTAGGTCGGTTTTTGGTATTTTTGTTTTGGAGGGCTTGTAGTCCACTAAGGGAGTCGGTGAGAATTAGGATGTTATTGTTGTTTTTAGATTGTTGGTTATGCAGGGCTGAGGCCATGCCCATAAGTTCGGCCGTGAATATAGATTGGTTGTTAGGGAGTCGGTTAGATTGTGTGGATATAACTGGTTGTGTGGTATGGACTCCGAAGCCTGTGTGGTTGGAGATCGGGTCTGAAGATCCGTCAGTGTATATGTGACACCCATTTGGCCAATTTTCGTGTATGTATGCAAGTGTGGTGGTTTTAGCTATGTTTGGGTCGGTTTGTTTATTTATTTGGTTAGCTAGCGTTGTGTCTATTTTGGGTATTTTGAGTTTAGGGGTGAAGATATTTGATTTTTTGCTGTTTTGTTTCAGATTTTGAGTTTGGTGTTCATTGAGGTAGTTAGTTATTCTTTGGGATATTGGGGTGAGTAAGGGGTGTTTGCGAGCTAGAGTTTGGTTTCTTGGGCTTATGTTTTGGTTAATTATGAGACAACTAATAGGTCTCAAGATTAAGTATTCGGCTGGATGGCAGCTGCCATTTAATTACAAAACAGACAGTCGTCCATACGGCTCACGTGTAAGTGCGCCGACATGTACCTAAGATCATAGAATGGACAATCTTTGGTAACATCTAATTTATTGTTGTCTCACGCCAGAGCTGTGAATAATTCTGTTCATTGAACAATTGGAATTCAGGAAGTTATCAATAATTGTTTTACTTAACATAAGATAAGATAAGTTGTTTACAACATGATATTATGATGTCAGGACGTACTACAGTCAAAACCATATATTTTAAAATCAATTTAATGACAGACTATGATTTCCAAGTCCCGATTAGCAAATCAATGAGGTATCAGTTTCACCACATGTGCACAGACCGCCTATACTTATATATATATATTTTTCATAACTATTCTCCAGTTAAAGTCCTATCCTCTTATCAAAAAATCTGTGAGAGTGATCATCATTAACGAAACTCATTCTCGTCAAAGAATACAGAACAAATGAAGAATCAGATGCATACATTTATTGCCATGCTTCATTCATCACGAAGTAGATTTACATACATTTGTGAATAGCACTTAAACTGTGATAATGAATTTTACCATTGTCCATATTATATTATAAATATTAACCATAATATGGTTTTCCGAATATATAAACGACTCCAAACGTTGATATTTCAGACAAAAACAAAGTCAGCTGTCTTTTAACGTTCAGGGGAAAAGGGCTTGCTTTCACAATTGAACATTTGTTTTCACCAAAGGACAATCAAATCAGGCCCAAAACAGTAAAAATACACAAATATGGTTAGCGACCGCCTTTATACAGCGAGGGGGGAAATTCGTCTGCTCTAACTGCCTTTACAAAAACATTCCAGCCCTTAATTACCGAGGCAGCTGTGACGTAGTAGCATCACATTCGCTGCGTTTGCAGCATATAAGATGTGTAATCTGTGGAGTGACTAAAGTAATATTACGGCTGAAATCTTACTTGCATGGTTGTTATAATAGAAAACTTACGGTTTAAAAACACAATTGTTCTTATATAATGTTTTTAGGTTTGGTTTATAAATACAAGGGAAGATTTTTTTATACATATAAAACTGGTCGAAAATACAGCTGAACAATAGAAAAATAAAAATAGGAGTTGTGAATAGTGACAAATTTTAATTACATCACCGTGTCAATAATTATTGATTGATTCCGTCAAACAACTATCAAACCATTTATTGCCATGTACCATACGTACATGTACACAGGAAGTCGGCGCTGTCGGAGGCTCCAGGTAGATAAACATCGTGGTTTTATGACGGGAGATCAGACGAACCGTGAACCAGGGGCATGCGACGTAATTACACCTAAAGGTGGTAAAACCAGGGTATTGTCTCTTGGACTGGCTAATTGACCGTACGTATAATTGGTAAATATATTCGTTTTGACACCTGTGTTTCATGCGCACCCCGGCTCATAAGCAGAATACAGACAAATGAGGCCCCGTGATCAGCGGAGCGTGAACAACATGGATGCCGCCTTTCGGCCGTACCGAACAGTGTGATCTCGGAACTGAATCCAATTGCAAGCGGAGACAAGATTACTTCCCTTACCCAAACATGATCGTTGCTCAGAAATGTTCAAATCTATCTTCAGTAAATCATGAAATTAATGCGAGCATGACATTTATGCGAAAAGGCGATCGTCAGTCCCGCTGATTATTTTAATATGTTTCATTTCATCATGATAAAAAAGTTAGTCACTTATAAGGTTACCACGTTGAAAATGGAAACGATCGTTAACAAAAACAACAAAATGTATTCTCTCATCACTCAGCCTAACAGTGATATAACTGCAAATTAAACAATCAAGTACGCTAAAGTATTACACATGGTGGGTGGAGGACCAGGGGCACTTTGAGTTTGACAGGTGTCATCAACTGGTCAAGTAACATCACGGTTTGTATATTCACGTTGATTGGACAGTCTAGACTGGCGCCAACTAATCATGACGGCGTCTTCAGAACAGAACAGAACTTTATTTCTCCCAGGTTTAGGCGTACGTGGATAACGGAAAATTTTGTTTAAGTGATAGCACATTTGTAATTCAATCTAATATACTTTCCTTGATTGATTATATGGCTGCGGTCGTAGATCCGGATGTATCTAAATATGCTCAGTATATACACAGGGTTTATTGTTATACTATAAGGATTAATAGATACAATTGAGAATTTATACCCTGGATCATAAAGTTAGTCACTACTTTCACACTTTGATTTGTATGATTTGGGTTATGATTAAATCGACAAAATAAGAAATCATTCCGTGTATATGTGTATTATATATTGTACCCCAATACGTAATTAAATTGTGTATAAATAAGGACACTAGGTTAATTACTGTAATTGATTATTTGATAAACATATTCACATTTAGTTGTGTGATATGTCACAGAGGTAAAGCTAATTCATAACAACTAATTGTCCCATTTATTTGGTTTCTATCTTTTATATGAAACAAATGCTATAACATGGGGTGATAAACTTCATTGGAAATGGACGTAGCATATAATTGTCCACATGAACAGTCTACTTTGTTCCAGATATGTTTATTCATTTTGTCAGCATTTAAATCGTTGCATTCCTGGCTAGATGATTCATTTGACGAAATCTTGTTCCCTGTTTTGAATTACCGTCAGATAGTTCCAGAACAATTATAAAATTTTCAGCCCTATGTGTTACGCATAATTCCGAGATAATTCGAAGTTCATATTTCACTTATCAAAATTCATTTATACCTAGTACTATTATGTACATATGTATATTAGTTCAAATTATAATAATGAGGCCCTCTATTCTCGAAACGGTCTTTGTTCTACGACAACCGTAAGTCGGTATGGGAAAACCAAATATTTGTTTAATTGTTCAAAGTTCAAAGTCAATGTCATATGATTATAGACAAGGAAGATAAGAAATTAAATATAAAGAGTAGCCACATCTAAATGACAGAATTTCTTTTAGTTAAATTTGCTCATGATTTGGTCTTTTCGTGGTACGTAGTGCCAAAATACTCTTAATTATTTACTTTCATGTCATTACTAATCTCACATAAGGTCAAAAGTTGTACAACTTTTAATAGATATGATTATGACATGTTGCATCCAAACATTTCCAAACAAATCCAAACAAATCCAAGCTTGGAAATATGACCTTTCAAAAAATTGGAATGGTCATATTTCCAATTGGAATGGTGGTATTTCCAAGTTTTGGATTTACACACACCCATACAAGAAGACTCCCGCACACACATACACACACATTCACATAAACACACGCACACACGCACGAACACACATTCACACAAACACACACGCACACATACACACACCCATAGAAGAAGACTCCCGCACACACATACACACACACACATTCACATAAACACACGCACACACGCACGAACACACATGCATACAAACCAAACACACACGCACACATACACACACCCATATAAGAAGACTCCCACACACATACACACACACATTCACATAAACACACGCACACACGCGCGAACACACATGCACACAAACACACACGCACACATACACACACCGATACAAGAAGACTCCCGCACACACATACACACACACATTCACATAAACACACGCACGGACACACATGCACACAAACACACACGCACACATTCACATAAAACACACGCACGAACACACATGCACACAAACACACACCCACACATACACAAACCCATACAAGAATACTCCCGCACACACATGCACACACACATGCACACACACATTCACATAAACACACGCACACACGCACGAACACACATGCACACAAACACACACGCACACATACACACACCGATACAAGAAGACTACCGCACACACATACACACACACATTCACATAAACACACGCACGGACACACATGCACACAAACACACATACACACATTCACATAAATCACACGCACACACGCACGAACACACATGCACACAAACACACACCCACACATACACAAACCCATACAAGAATACTCCCGCACACACATGCACACACACATTCACATAAACACACGCACGAACACACATGCTCACAAACCCACACGCACTTACAGACACGCGCTTACACACACGCGCACGTTTTCAAACCAATTCTCCATATGTGTACGTTCAATGTGTACCGGTTAATGAAATTGCTTTTTATTTCATATTTTACATATTTTTTTACATTTGAATATTGTAACGAAATTGTATGTTTGTAATTGTAAACATTGAATAAGGATGACTAAATGAAAACACACAAATCACCCCCCTACAGTTATTCCCCCTTAATCCATGTTCCAAAATGACCAAAAACGTGAAAGAAAAATAATTCAAGCAAATATTCAAAATGTTTGGGCATTGGCCAAAAACGTTTAATCAATAAGTTCAACTTTCGTGCTTTCTATTAATACCCTTTGCACAAGACACTACGTATGGGCGTCAACTGATGACGCCGCTGTTTTGTGGATGTGTGAAACCTGCGAGAGTTGCCATGAGAAACCTATAATGTTGTATTTATCACACGATAGTTGCTATGGAGACCACACATTTTGTCAACGGAGTTGTCTCAACGGTAAAAATATTTCTGTAGAAATAAACAACCAAAGGACCATCAAGCTGGCAACAGCCACGGATATCGCAAAGGTAGGTGCGGGAGTAGTGTGCATAAAGGAATGTGAATCTTAAGAGGATATTCATCAATATCAAGTGATTTCTTAGTATTCGAAACTGTACTGTAATAATATTCTACAGTGGTCGGTTCTCTCAATTTTCTTTTCACCTCGTCAAAGTTTGCATTGTCTTCCTTTTTATAAAATCTCACAAGAGGTAAGTTGAAATGGGGTTTAACGTCGCATTCAAGATTGTTGCACTTACATAGCGACGGGCTTATACGTGTCTGTGTTACTGTTTGTCCAAGTTCACTGAAATACAACTTCGCTGTTTAACATAAATACCCTACTCAGAGACATTGTACTCACTCGGTCGGTTTGTTGTTTAACGCCGCACTCAGCAATATTCCAGCTATATGACGGCGGTCTGTAAATAATCGAGTCTAGACCAGACAATCCAGTGATTAATATCATGAGCATCGATCCACGCAATTGGGATCGATGACATGCTTCAATCAAGTCAGCGAGCCTGACCACTCGATCCCGTTAGTCGCCTTTTACGACAAGCATACTCGCCTTTTACGGCAAGCATGGGTTGCTGAAGCCCTATTCTACCCCGGAATCTTCACGGGTCGTACCTCACTCGGAGCCGACCAGTCCTTGTTTTATTCCCTTATGCCGAGCCCAAGAGACATGGAATGATTGGTTTGGGATTAACGTCTCTGATCAAAACAGTAAATTTGTGCCTATAATTTACATGTTATTTAGTACGTAAGTCGCGTACGTACTTTGTATGTGAATGACAGTAAACACGAGAGGCTAATGGGAATTAATACAATGTATTCCTCTTTTTGGTAACAGATATTACGTGTCTTATTTAATCATAGGCGGCTAGGAGTGGGCATGTCTTTAGTCTCGCTACAAAGATGAGGGGAAAACCACCTAGATTGGGAAGAGCAACTTTAAGTTTCTTCATAGTCATATATGTACAACTGATTCAGAACCAGACCTTAAACACTGAGTGAGTAAGTATAACTTTTATGCCGCTTTTAGCAATATTCCAGCAATATCCCGGCGGGGGACACCAGAAATGGGCTTCACACATTGTACCCATGTCGGGAATCGAACCCCGGTCTTCGGCGTGACGAGCGAACGCTTTAACCACTAGGCTACCCGACCACCCGTAATCATTAAAGCAGACCATGTTCTGATACCGCTTTGTCCTGATCATGTTCATAAGAGTGAATGGATAATACTGTACGCGGCTGTTAGCGATATTCCAGTGATATCAGGCGGGGGATTCACGCATTGTCCTGTGAGGGGCATCGAACCCTGGCTGTCGGCGTGACGAGCGAATGCATTCACCACAAGGCCTTACACTGTTTTAACTGTGTTCTATATTTGTGAATGACTTTGATACCATTCAGAGGATGCCATGGACGGCCAAATGGGGAGCGAGAGTAGGAGCGACCGACAACACGGAGGGCGACACGGGCTCTCTAAACTCATCCCAGCTCAATCTGGCAATACGGGACATGCTGCAGATGTACCCGGCGCGAAACCAGTGCGAACAGTTTTGTCGAGGTAAGCCTAAAGATGTTTTCAAGAAAAAGACTGACCTGTACGGGTCATTTAGAAAAATGTAGTGTTAACGCTTTTTTTTCAAAGCCATCACTATTTTTGGAACACTGTTTTAATATAACACTATAGAGAGCGTCGGGATTCAAAGGAAGAAGAGTTATCTTTTCTTGTTGCCATGATAACGAAATATTTTTATATTTTTTTGTTTGTCGTCTCTTGCTTACCTTGTCTCTTGATAAAATGAGTTTTCTGCTTTTTGTCATATATTTCAAATCAAATGAAAATCGAGTGAGTGAGTGAGTGAGTCACGCCACATTTAGTAACATATGTTTCCATGCGGAGAATCAAACCCATGCCTTCAGCGTGGCAAACCTAATGCTTAAACCACCAGCCTACCTCATCGTGCCCATTTGGAAGAGAATTCGTCATGTCAAAACATATGCTATGCAACCGTGGACTTTAATCGCTGTTTATCAATATTTCTGAATTAATTAGTAACAAAACTATTTCGATATTTGTTTCGGTAATATTTCTTACACGTCTACAGATATAATTGATTAATTCAGTTATAATAGTATTACTAAATCAAGACGACAAAACAACGTTTGTTTCAATTGACTTACACTAACAATCGTTATCATTTTTTCAACAGACAGCCAAGCCCGGATCGCCGGCAAACCCCGACAACTGCTCAAGACAATTTCAATCGTCATCATCCCCGTTGCTGTTCTGACAGCCCTCATTGGCAACACCTTCTTCCACACGTTCACAAGGTACGTGCAGTCGTTCGGTATTCGCGCCACTTTGCTGTACAGTGTCGAACTGGGGACGGTGATCCATTCCCTTCAGGAAGAGCGGGACATTAGCGCTCTGTACCTCAGTTCCATCGAGGAAAAGACAAAGAGTCTACTTCTTCGTCGGTATCCAGAGACTGACAAGTCACTCGAGAAGCTGACCTTCTGGACAACTGGTCCTACCCTCGTCCTTCCAGAGTTCCAGTCTAAGGACAAGTTCTTATCCTACCTCAACAGACACAGGTATGTCTAACTGCTCAGATAGAGAGAGACATAGAGAGTGAAAGGGAGAAAGAGAAAGAGAGAGAGAGAAAGAAGAAGAGTGAGTGAGTAGTTTTACGCCGATTTAAGCAATATCCCAGCAATATCACGGCGGGGGACACCAGAAATTGGCTTCACACATCGTACCCATTTCGGGAATCGAACCCGAGTCTTCGGCGTGACGAGCGAACGCTTTAAACACTAGACTACCCGACCGCCCCGAAAGAGGTAGAGCGTAACAGAGCGAGAGAAAAGAGAGAGAGAATCAGAAAAAGAAAGAGTCACACAGAGAGAAAGAGAGAGTCACAGAGAGAGAGATTAAGAGAGAGACAAAGAGAGAAAGAGAGAGGAGAGAAAGAGGGGAAGAAAAAGATAGGTTTAAGGCGCCATTGCGTGAGTCAGTATAGTTTTACGCTTCTTTCCGAAATATTTTAACATCGCGAAGAAGACCAGAATGGGTTTCACACATTGTACCCATGTTGGGAGTGGAACCCCGACCTTTTGCGTGAGGAGCGACCGCTTTAACCACAAGGCAACGCCCAAATGTAACGTTGAAAGTACTGTCTCCCGCGTCGTAGACCTTTATCACTATGGTGAAGCACATGGGTATGTCGTAGACTGGCCGAGGTTCATAATCGGATGAGGGGGCAGTGGGATAGCCTAGTGGTTTAAGCCTTCGCTCGTCACGCCGAAGAACCGTGTTCGATTATCCACATGGGTACAATGTGTGAAGCCCACTTCTGGTGTCCTCCCCTGGAATATTGCTAAAAGCGGCGCAAAACCATACTCATTCGTTTTGAATAGACGTTTTGTCCGAGCCATAAGGAGTAGCCCCGTGGGGATTCCGGGTTAAAATTAGTCGAAATCAGCCTATGCTTGTACGAGCCGACTAGATTGATCGGATGGTCAGACTCGCTGAGGCTGCTCATGCTATCAACCACTTGTTTGTGTGACTCAGACTCGACTAGTTTCAGGCAGCCGCCATATAGAGTGCGGAGTGTCGGTCTGGACATGAACATTTACATATAGTGCGACCTAAATTAAGAATTGAATAACGCTGTCTCAATGTGATTTCGAAATGATATATTAATACAAATATGAATCAGATCTATATTCATTATACATGATTCCAAATATAACTAGGCACTTGTTGCCCAGTCCCTGTGTAGAGTTGCGCCTCTGGTCACGCCAGAAACCTATGATTGTGGGTTCGAATCCCATTTCGCCCCGATGATGTTTCTGGGTTTGTTAGCACCATATTTGCGTTCGGGTGTTTCACCAAAGTGGTGAAAGTCTGAAACTGCATCACTTCGGCTTTCCTCCCACATTAAGCGGATACGCCGTGACATAACTGAAATAATGTTAAATGCATCGTTAAACACGACTCACACACTCCCAAAATAACATATATACCACGACCACGATTCGGAAAAGAACAAAGATGACCATTTGCTGGGGCTTTCTTTTTTTATTACCAAAGGTACGAGCTAGATACACTCAATCAGACAGTGACGATGGAGCTGGAGATGTATACCTCGTTGATCAGCGTGTTCATCTCGTGGTTGTACGACGCCGTCACTGAGGACCACTCAGGTGCAATCTGGAGAAGCTTGGTGGCCTACCAAGAAGTCATTGTAGCCAAGGAGTACATGGGGCTGGAGCGAGCCCTGGGCACAGTCTTCTACGCCACAGGCAGGTTCCCGTCCAGGGAAGCGCATCTGTGGTTCTCGGAGAGCCAGGATGTCACAAATGCTACTTTCCTGTCGGCTAGGCGATACTCTGGATTAGTTCATGCTTTGTACGAGAAGAATATCCATGTGAGTGGTTCATGATTCTAATACACAGTCATGGTATTTTTAACAAACTAAAGGTTGACTATCATAAATGCCCCTTTTGCCCAATTCCAAACAGCAAAGTTACAGAAAACTTTCACATTTATGATAAAATTATCTTTGAAATGACTGGCAACTGAGAATGTATTTTACCTCTTTGAAGTCTGGGACTTTGGAGCAATTCTTACAATAAGCAAAGATATGACCAAGGGGAAATCTGAATGAAAATGAAAGTGAATATGAAAATATCTGATCAACAATGAACCAAAGGGGATCATTTAATGTGATAAGCTGGAATCATATGTCAGTGTACAATCTCTGAACATATTTTGCGACATTGTCTACTTCTGTAGAATCATACATCAATCATGACTGCAAATGTTAGAAGCTAAACGGATATTTACATACCCTCTGGCCATGGCAACTAGCATAGTAATTCCAGTCTAACAGAGACCTACATCTTTTACTGAGAAGATTGCTCAATCATACACTTCACTGTCATGTGCTTCCACTGTGAACCGTAGCATTTCACAACACATTAATCTTTATGAAGCATGTCCAATGAACGAGATTTTGTATGCCAACTCTGAGGACCTTTGAAAAGAAATCCAAACCCTCACCCTCAAGATCAAAGTTTCAGCCCATGAAGATGTTTAACCATCAGGTATTCTTCATCACAGGGTAATGAGATGCTTCTGGACGTCTTGGGCAGGATGAGGGCCGAGATTCGCCGGAACGATCTGATGGGTAAGGGTTCGGTGAAGATGGCCCAGTGGTGGTTCAACAACATGACGATGTACATGGACCTTCTCCTGACGACCCAGACGGACTTGTCGGAGGAGATCACGCAGATCATGGACGAAGGACAGATCTACACCCTCAACAGAGTCATGGGGATTTCCTTCGTCCTTGCCTGTGTCTTCATCCTCTGCCCTGTGATCATCTACACTATGTATTCCCTGACGAACGAGATACAACAGTACTCCACGGCCCTAACTAAGAGGTAGGGCCAGAGTTTGATTGATGTTTTAGATTAAACAAATGTTTTAGATTTAAACTTTTAATGTGAAGTTTACACAACATATAGGTTTACCATTGGACGAGAAGGCGGTAATATGACTGCGAAACGATACTGCTGCGATTGTTATCCGTGCCACGATCAGCTCTTATGTTCGAATCCAAAAGTCGCCAAATTAGGATCGATGGTCTGCCTGCACCAAATCCGTTCTTGTGAGTTCCTTTGAATTGGCAACGTCTACGACGTGCGTAACTCCAATCCTTCCTAAAACAATAAGCTGACAATATAGATATAACCGACATACTGTTACGAGTAAATTCATCCACCCACTCTTCTCTTCAGAGCAAGAGCCCTGGATAAAGAACAGAAGCGAACCGAGATGCTGTTTTATCAAATGATCCCGAAATCCGTGGCCGAGAAAATGAAACATAATGAAATAGTTGGAGCAGAGCATTACAGCGAGGCCACCATCCTGTTCTCTGACATCCAGGGTTTCACACTCATCACAGCCAGGAGTTCCCCTCTGCAAGTCGTGAACATGCTCAACAGCCTATATCTGTGTTTTAATGAACGCATAGCCAACTATGATGTCTACACAGTGGAAACTATTGGAGATGCATACATGATTGTCTCGGGTTTGTTAATAGTCCAAAATATCCAAACTGGAACAAGAAGTTACTGTTGTATGTTACAAGTGAGGTTACAGTAGCGGATAAAGAAACGGAATGTGGCATTTGGGATCGCAATCTACAAACCGATATAATCAAATTTTCGTTTTGTTCATTGAAATTCCTGCATTCTGATTAGCTGAATTGGTCACGTGTTATTGCATTCATTTTCCCAAATGAATGTACAAAATTAAGCCACGCCCAACGAAGCGGACTACTTTTATTACTACTGAATGTCGGGAAATCCAATCTTACAGTCGAGGGAATTCCCTCTCTGCTCACGTGTATCGTCATTCACAGGACATTTAGTGAAATCCTGCATATTAATTGTCCAAACAACCCTTCCGAGGCCGAGAAGGAATGAAACAGCTAACGTGCAGACTCGGTCGACTGGGTTTTTCTTGCCTCGGTTCCACAACTTTCATGTCTTCGGGTTTCATTTCTAACTAGCATTTTTCGTACTGTATCTCCCCGTTCTCATGGAACTAATGTTCGAATCTGGCGGCGGAATCATGCAGTTTGCACATCGGTTTTTCGATTCATACCTCAATGAACCGAACAAAATACACAGTCAATCTTAAATTGCATTTACCTGGTCACATATAAGTTACCTGTTTACAGGAAAATGTTAAGAATCTTTATAAAGGTATTGTGCACCCCTGCACCCCTCTCTGGGTCTATATATGCTTTATTGGTCACTCGAGAAATATTTCATTATTCGTCATTCGCGTTTGAGTTACTAAATGAATAATGTCAAACTATACTGAACCGCAACAGAAACGTCACCCCAAGTTACATTGCATAAAAGTTGTCATTTAAATATGGGGGTAATTTTTGTCAAAGTTTCTCAAATTTAACATTATTTTGACGGAAAAATGAAATTTGATGATACAAAACAAAGCAGATGACAATAAAACCGATCGCCCAAACGTATATTCGTTATTGAATTGCTACCACATGCCAAGATTTACAAGAAATCAGCGACACCAAGCCCTTGGACGATTGAAAGCTGGACACACCGCCCGGCAAGAGCCAATGCATTTCAAGTCCACGTAAGGACCATATACGGGCTCCAGCAACGGTACCCGACCACCAACACTACAGATGACCGACCTCGTAGTGGAAGACCAAGGGTCACAACCGGACGTCAGGATCGTCAGATTGTGCGACAACATCTTCAGGATCGCTTTGTTACCGCTGCGGAAACTGCTCGACAGACCATTGGGACACACCAGCGACACATTAGTGCGGACACCATGCGTCGACGATTGACGCGCAGACACCTCCACAGTCACAGGCCACACCGAGGACCCATTCTGACACCACGTCATCGCCGGGACCGTCTTCAGTGGGCAAAACAGCACCAGCATTGGCGCCTCCAGCAGTGGAGATGAGTCCTCTTCTCAGACGAGAGCCGTTACTGTATCTCAAAAGCAGATGGCAGAAAGAGAGAGGGAGAGAGTCTGGCGACGCCGTGGGGAACGTTATTCGGACGCTTTTGTTGTTGGGAGAGACTCGTTGGGTGGTCTGAAAATCATGGCGTGGGATGTAATTGGCCTTGAACAGAGGTTCGGACTTGTGATCTTCCAGAACATCGGTCCAGGGAGAGGCAATGGTGTCCCATCAGCTCCGTACATTGATCAAGCCTTGAGACCACACGCTATACCTCATTTGGCACGTCGCCGCAACCACAAGTTTCAGCATGAAAATGCCCATGCCCACACTGCGAGAGAAGCAAGAGACTTCCTCCAGCAGAATGGCATCAGAACCATGCAGTGGCCTGCCCTCAGTCCCGATTCAAATCCCATTGAGCACCTGTGGGACGATATTCAAAGACTTAATGACGGCCGACCAAGGCCGACAACTGCAGCTGAACAGCGTCAGGCGTTCCCCAGAGTGTGGGCTAAAGTGCCTACGGCATTCATCAACCGCTTCATCCATTTCATGTATCGACGTTGCACACGGCGGACACACGAGTTACTGACTTGTGATGCCATTTTCTCAGAGATTAGTGTTGTGTTTCACTTTAAGGAAATTTGTCACTTTAATTTCAACCTTGATGATCAGTTTTGCCAAGTTTAATCTTTTCAATATATCTCGAAGTATGTTAACAGTGTTTGGACAAATAAGGTTTCTCATATATCTATCCATGGTGACGTTTCTTTTGCGGTTCAGTATATTTTATCGACATAATGCAACTTTCTCTCGTCCTCCACTATTCACTTTTACTACAGACAGTGACCCGAATGTGCATTTCACAAAAACCATCCTCTAGTATCTCGTCTCAAGACTGAGACGGTAACACCAGATATCCCTGACCTTAAGTATATACCTACTAGGGGCGTTCGGGGAGCCTAGTGGTTAAAGCGTTCGCCCGTCCAGTCGAAGACCGGGTTCGTTTCCCGACAAGGGTACAAAGTGTGAGGCCCATTTCTGGTGTCCCCCGCCGTGATATTGCTGGAATATTGCTAAAAGCGGCGTAAAACCATAATCACTCACTCACTCATATCCCAACTGGTAAACGTTAAAAAGACGAACACCGATATTACCGAGTGGCAAAGGAAACTATACTTTTAATGCTTTTAATGCAATTGAAAATTTAAAGACCTGTTGTTAAATTTGAGTAAGTTTATTTAACCATCACTCATTCCTGCGATTCGCTTTGCAGAGTTGCACACCTTGGTCACGCCAGAAACCTATGATTGTGGGTTCGAATCCAGGTTCGCCCCAATTATGTTTCTAGGTTTGTCATCACCATACACGTGCTCGTGGGTTTCACCGAAGTGGTAAACGTCTGAGACCTGCATCACTTCGGGCTTTCCTCCCACATTAAGCTGACACGCCGTGATATAACTGCAATAATGTTCAAAGCGGCGTTAAACCCAACTCACTCACTCACTCACTAACGTGTTAAAGGAAGTGATTTATCAAGAGGGAGGTGAACATGGCGTATGACAAGAAATGTAGGAACATGTAAAATTACCATACTTGTATGCAAATATGCATTATTCTACCATGACTTTAACATACTTAATTCAAATTTGTCCATCAGAGGTTTCAAATCAACACCTCTGATTGAAACAGCTGATTTGAAACCTACAGTTTAGCTTCAGTCCTTGGTGTTTCGGTAATTACAATAGTCAAAGTAAGTGTTGCATAAAATCGGTTTCAGCTGAAATCACTCGTTTTCGTGGATTAATTTTCCGTCCGTACTTCTGAAAACTTCCAGATACTAAAGTAGAAGCAAAATTAGTGTGTGTTTTTGAGATCCACAACTCATTTGGTACCTTTGCATCTAATGAACTTGATATATCTATTTTCCTAGTATGCGCCACGAATATCAAATAGTCCGCGTTTTCTCATGATAATGAAAGACGGTTTATATTTCTTGGTTGCCAGGGATACCGAACCGGAACGATCACAGTCACGCGGCTGAGATTGGCAAGATGGCGCTGGACATCATGGGTAATGTCGGACAACTTGAAATCCCTCACTTGCCGGGCACAAAGTTTAAACTGCGAGTGGGATGTCATACTGGTAAGCTATTATTTCATTCAGTTTAAATGCGCAAGTCAAAGGTACAGTAAGACACTGACGCGACACCGAAACATCATAAAATGCAATGGAGGAGGCCAATGTATCGTGATGTATGAAAGCCTCGCCCCGCGCTAACCGACTGCAGTAAATCTAGATTATCCAATGCAATACGTGCTTCGAAACATTCGCTGTGGTGGGGGTGGGGGCGTAACTCGAAATTGATTTAATAATTAATTGAAGTCCATGGGCTAAAAACGAAAATAAGTCTTTTTGTACAATGTTTTAAGCCGGTAGTTAATACCCTTTCACATAGCTTTAAATTGTCGTAGCGCCAAGAAAACCATGTGACTTGTGAGAGAGGGTTTCATAGAGATCACGGCGTGCCAGTTCAATATGAAAGGACACCTTTAAATGGCAATGGTGGTTAACGCTTCCTTTAAATCCACGAGCACGGGCACAGTGTTTACACTGACGTAAATAGCCTGTAAGATTTACTAACTTAGTTCGTGAATTTCACTGTCCATTCAGTCTTTGCTAACCAGTTAGTAAATGTTTACTCCTTAAACCAGTAGGTAGCCTTGTGTAGATTAGTAAATTTCACTACTCAGCGAATTACTAGATATTACTATCCAGCTTTCAAAGAAATACCGGCTTATGTAGTGAATTCTAATAATATTGTATTTACTAATCTTCTCATAATTTACCAACTGCCTTTTGACAGCTTTTGAATACAAAATAAAAAACAACAACAAAAAAATAACAAATACAATAAACAAAACATGGGAAAGATAACATAAATGATTTTCAGTTTATTTTTAGTTTGCTTACACAATACTACAAAAAGTAAGGGACAGGTAGAATAATATACAAATCTTGTTTTAGAGTGGCAAACTTAACTAAACTCTCTTTTTCACTGAGTATGCGTGAATATGTCTCCTTCAAACAACAGGTGGGACAGTGGGGTAGCCTAGTGGTTAAAGCGTTCGCTCGTCTCGCCAAAGACCCGGGTCCGATTCCCCACATGGGTAAAATGCGTGAAGCCCATTTCTGGTGTCCCCTGCCGTGATATTGCTGGAATATTGCTAAAAACGGCGTAAAACCAAACTCACTCACTCACTCACACAAGTGGAATTCCAATAGATAGATCCCCAATAATGCCTGTTTTATCATGTTGTCAAAAATGTTACTGGAATATTACTGCGGTGTGAAACAGCATTTACTCACTCACTCACCCCACATTGCAGGTCCATGTCTAGCTGCAGTGGTGGGCCCGACCATGCCGAGATACTGTCTCTTTGGAAAGACTATCAGCATAGGAGCCAAGATGGAGTCGCTCGGGAAACGTGAGTTGAGGACGCCGCTGGTGTGTAATAAGATCATTTAACTTTTTCTCAGAAAGGTCTTTTTCTAAAAGCTTTTATTAAATCAGCTGTCCAACTATAGAACGACGGTAGTACGTGTGCATTGTTTTGCAAGGCGACTGAGTGCTCTCTTCTTTGCTGGTTGTACGAGGTGACTAACGGGATCGGGTGGTCAGGCTCACTGACTTGGTTGATGCATGTCATCGTATCCTAATTGCGTGGATCGATACTCATGATGTCAATCACTGGATTGCCTGGTCCAGACTCTATTATTTCACACAGCTGTCACATAGCTGGAATATTGCTGAGTGCGGCGTTAAACAACAAACAAACATAAACAGAAAGACAATCTCCACTATCGTTTCCTATTTAGTGCCGTGCTAAATCTCCATGATGCAGCAGATGAAAATATGCAATACTTGAAAAGAAAATAAACTTTCGTTTTGGACTACGAACATCAATAGTCTTAAGCCAATAACTGTACAGTGAGGAAAAGTAACTTTGTGACCAGATTTCTTTTCAAATTTGCTGCAGAAACAGAAAAAGTGGAGAAGCGTTGTAAGCACTTTACTAATCTCACCATATTTCGCATTCCGAAGCACTGTATAAAATATGGGTTACGCGATACTGAAGCTGAGATGATAGGGGTGATGAAGGATAAAACGTTGATCTTGCGCACTCATCTTTGACATCTTAATTCAGGGTCGAAAAGGAACATTTTCTCAGAACCATATATGGTCCCGTTGCCCGAAAAGGGGTGAATAGTGAGGGACCATATACACTCTTCAAAAAAAGAAACGCACAGGTAGTATATAGTTCATTGAACCTGACTACACAAAAAATCTGGTATATAAATTATATTGGAAAATGCTGGTGGCCTGATATTTGACAAACGGTGCGTCAAAACGCAGCCATTGGCGATTTGCAAAGTCTTAAACGGCATTGTTTTCACACTTGTTCAAAATGCCATGGAGGAAAACAGTAAAGCAAAATGCAGGAGCACGTTATGGCATTCATAGCTCGTGGTAGTTGCTATAAAAAAGCAAGCATAAGCATATAATTTGTCATTCAATTGTCAACATTTTTCATTTTGAAAATGCCGAGAGTCAGCGCTGCCAATCGGAACATCGCCATGGGTCGTATCCAGAGAGGGGAATCGCAGTCTTCTGTTGCGCGCCACTTCAACGTACAACACAGCACCATTTGCCGCCTTTGGGACTGATGCACACAGTTCAATTCCACTGCATACGGTATTACAGCCTTGGAATTTCAGAAGCTGGAGACGAGTGTGGTTTTGAGATGAATCACGATTTCTTATTCACCGGCGAGATGGCAGACAACGTGTTTATCGTCTTCGAAATGAGCGTTTTGTCCCACATTGTGTACGTGAATTCGGCAATTTATGTGGCGGTAGCGTCATGGTGTGTGTTTGTGTGTGTGTGTTGGGGGGGGGAAGGGGGGGGGGGGGTTAATGGCGTATCCTGCACCTCGAGAGCTGACTTGATTGTGGTTCTAGGAAATTTGACAGCGAATTGCTACATGTGTCAAATTCTTCAAACTCACCTCCAGAGGGAGCAACAGGACAACGATCCACCGAACACAGCTCGTGTCATGGTAGACTACCATCATAATGCCCACATCAACGTCATGCCCTGGCCGTCGAGATCTCCAGATCTCAACCCAAAAGAACACATCTGGGATGAATCCGATCGACGTGTGCGTCAACGTGAGAACACGCCGCAGACACTCACATAACTGGCAAACGCGTTTCAAGCAGAATGGCGCAGAATTACGCAGGACAGATTCGTTCAAGTATCCAGTTAGTCCCGAGGAGATGTAGAGCCGTGGTTGCTGCCCGGGGCGGTCACACGAGATACTGAGTTCAGCGCAATCTTGTGTCCTTATGTGACATGACAATGAACAGTTTTTAATGCATTTGTACAACCACAACATGTGACTATCGAGCCCCAAAATTTCACATTTGTATCAATGATATTAAATAAAATATATCGACATTAGTAGGTACAATATATTTACTAAAACTCGACCTGTACGTTTCTTTTTTTTGAAGAGTGTATGTGGGGGACAAAGAGTGTTAACCCTCTTTGTGTCACCGAAAAATGTATGGTCACTTACTAAGTGCACTGTTCAAGACACAACGCCAAGGTTCCACCAATCATAACATGGTTTTGAATGTATATGTTTATAATTATTAATATGTATTGATTTGTTCAGGGTCAATGAATTAAAAAAACGTTCACTGGCCTATATTGTAGGGTCGATGATTCACATAAGTCCAACCACACACGATGCGCTGCACCTCACTGGAGGTTTTGTGACTGTGGAGCGAGAGGACCGAGTTGCTAAGGTGAGTTGCTGCTTGTTAAAATTAATTTATTGTTTCTCACCGTGAATTTTTTTTTTTTCAGGACTGTTAAACATTTTAACTCAAATCTAATTATTTCAACATACAGTACACTACGGTTATAACGAACTCAAAGGGACTACAATCTTTAGTTCGTTATAACCGTAGTTCGTTATAAGCATATATACAGCATAACTACAGCAAATAGTCGTGACTAAAAAGTAAGTTCGTTATATACGTCAGTTCGTTATAAGCGTGTTCGTTATAACCGTAGTTTACTGTATTGCGATATTGTGGACACTTTCATAATATGTCAGTAGTCTGTATCACTGACCCTGAATCCTATCATTTTCCGTCCCGCCTGCTGTATATTATAGCTCTATATGAAGCAAGTCTAGATCTGAAACTCCCATCTCAGGAGGGGGGGGGGGGTTCATTTTAAATTTAAATGTAGTTGCTTATTTCCATGAATAGTATATATTTTCAGAGGCTAAGCGTTAGTTTAAGTGTGTCAGATTGGTGTGTGTGTGTGGGGGGGGGGGGGGGGGGGTAACCCAGCTATGGTCGTATGGCCTAGGTCCCGCCCCTTCACAGCTGGAGTGAGTGAGTGAGTATGGTTTTACGGTTTTACGGTGAGTATGGTGAGTATGGTTTTACGCCGCTTTTAGCACTATTCCAGCAATATCATGGCGGGGGAAACCAGAAATGGGCTTCACACATTGTACCCATGTCGGGAACCCTGGTCTTCGGCGTGGCGAGCGAACGCCTTAACCTATAGGCTACCCGACCACCCCCTTCACAGCTGGAGCCGCAATGGGTGTGGCCAAAGGTGGTCACGCGGTACGTTATGGTTGTACAAGAATCACGTTTAGTTACATGCACAAAAGACATAAAGTGAGATAAGAATCTCCACCCGTACCCAGACAGTTTTGGAAAAATAGTAATTAGAAACAGCAAAACATGAATGACAATTAAGTATTTGTTATGTATATAGATAATTAAGCGTACTTCCCAATTAGCATTTATGAGGGCTAATTTTTCACTATACCATACGTTTAGTTTTCTCGAAACTCAAATAATGAAGAATGAAGCAAGGGCCACTTAACATATGCTATCCGGCCCGTGGACTGTTAATGCATAATATACGGTATTCTCACGACAAGTTTTCCGACATCTTATCTGCATTTCATCCTTTGTTTCGGAAAGCATGATCTAGATCATAGATATTGCTATATTGGCGTTTTATTGGTGTATTGGTGTTTTTTATTACTTTCCCGTGAAGAGATCACCCGTTTAATAAACATACAGCTGTATTACATATTGTGTAATACCAAAATGCGGGCTTATGTACTCTCGGAACAAGTTTCACGAACAAATATTGAAAGCTCTCAACATACCTTGGCTTATTCAACCACGTTGTGTGTGGAAATGATAGATCACTGAGAGGAGCTAATGCACACTCGATGACCCCAGCAACCTTGTTGCTAAGCTGACGTCACATGGCATTGTTTCGCCGAAGGATCTTGCAACAAAATTCCACAAATTACGTCATCGGGTATTGTGACGTGATTGTAAACTTTTAGGTGCAAGGCCCCGTTCCACAAGGCGATCGTACTGTAGCGCAACGACAGTCGTTGGTCTAAGTTAAAGTGAGTTGCGATAACCTTAACGCTACGATAATTTTGTGGAACGGACGCCTGAATTCTAAAGGTGGACGTTGTATTGTTTGAACGTGTTTGAAGTATTACTCAACTCAATCCAACTCAATTGGATTATGCCGTGGATCGTGTAGGTGTCAGTCTATTCACACTCGACAGTATAATTCTAAGAACGTTATAAATGGCAAGTAATAAATAAAATACTAAACTCGCTCCCGTGTAAAACCAATTTTATGAAACTCGTGAATACTTGTGGTATCTGACGAGCGAAAGCTCGTCAGATACCACAACTATTCACTCGTTTCATAAAATTGGTATTCCACGGAAGCTCGTTTAGTATTCTATATATATCTCATTATATATATAATAACAGCATGGGTAAATCCCCAAATGAAGCTTTTTCAACATGCGTACAATGGAGCTAATTTCCGAAACACAATTACGATCTAATTCACTTTCCGAATCAAGCCTGTAGGAAGAAGCCTTATATACGTCTAAAACATCATTAAAATTTATTATTATTTTGAAATCTCAAAATGTTTACTTATTTTGGACAAACCCCAATAGAGTGATGAAGAGATGAGTGAAAAAATATTGGTGACCCTATGAAAAATGTAATAACCCAATCTACATAGCTACCATTGAGTAAAAACTTAATTGCTCAAAAAGTTATCTGGAACTCTGGCAACTGTCATGACCAGTAACAGGATTCCAAAGCTTCAATCCTAGGCGATAAAACGTTGCACCTGCCATGACCAATAATCGAAGTTATTATTATTATTATCATTATATTATCAATATCGCACAGGATGACTGGGAGTTGACGACAGTGTTCGGCGGTCGCATCAAGACCTACTGGCTCACCGGCCATGAAGACATACAACCGATGAACAGCAGATCAGACTCGCTCAGTGACCTATCGGATAAAGAATGTCACAATGATGACGGTAAGGTATTACTAAAGTGCCGGGGCAAAAGAAAGCATACACTTCAAGATACCTGCTTCACTCTGCTCAATACTGTGTACCGTGAAATAAGTATTTTTCAAGTTTTTTCTATGATCGGAACAACCAGTTACGATTGCAATTTTCGCGTACACCTGGTACACTAATTTTCAGTGATTTCTGCATAATATTTTCACCGTCATTTGGCTTTCTAGCCCAAAGGAATCTGTTTCGGCATGTAATCAAACCTGATTAGTCTCTGGCATTGACGTTATATATAAATATAGATCCTAAATATTATTCCTTTGTGCATAATTACACAATATCCGCTGATATTGGTCTTTTTTGTAAAAATTGTAATCTTTAAATAGTATCATGGCGAATCAAGGCGTTCATGTCATTAACCCATACCTGTCCCTCAAGCATACACATACCTTCCCTTAAGCAAACACATACCTGTCCCTTAAGCATACACATACCTGTCCTTAAGCATACACATACCTGTCCCTTAAGCATACACACACCTGTCCCTTAAGCATAGAAATACCTGTCCCTTAAGCATACACACACCTGTCCCTCAAGCATACACATACCTGTCCCTTACGCATACACACACCTGTCCCTCAAGCATACACATACCTCTCCCTTAAGCATACACATACCTGTCCCTTAAGCATACACATACCTGTCCCTTAAGGATACATATACATGCCCCTTAAGCATGCACATACCTGTCCCTTACGCATACAAATAAACCTCTCTCTTAAGCATACACATACCTGTCCCTTAAGGATACATATACATGCCTCTTAAACATACACATACCTGTCCCTTACGCATACAAATAAACCTCTCTCTTAAGCATACACATACCTGTCCCTTCCGCATACATATACCTGTCCCTTAAGCATACACATACCTGTCCCTGAAGCATACACATACCTGTCGTCTACGCATGCACAAACCTGTCCCCTACGCATACACATACCTGTCCCTTAAGCATACATATACCTGTCCCTTAAGCATACACTTACCTCTCCCTTAAGCATACACATACATGCCCCTTAAACATACACATACCTGTCCCTTATGCATACAAATAAACCTGTCTCTTAAGCATACACATACCTGTCCCTTAAGCATACACATATCTGTCCCTGAAGCGTGCAACAACCATATGATTGTTGGTTCTAATAACAGATTCAAAAGCCTTGACGATACGGAGTAGTATAGGTCTTCAGCAACCCATGCTAGCCGCAAAAGGCGACTATGCTTGTCGTAAGAGGGTGGACACACGTGGATGCACGTTGCTATATAAGTTATAATCTTGGACACGACGTTAAACACCATTTGACCTCACCGTAAGAGGGTGGTCGGGTTCGCTGACTTGGTTGATGTATGTCATCGTGTCCCAATTGCATGGATCAAGACTCATGATGTCAATCACTGGATTGTCTGGTCCAGACACGATTATTTACAGACAGCCGTCATATAGATGGAAAATCGCTGAGTGCGACGTTAGACAGCAAACAAACAAAACAGATTAGACCTGATTCGGCATCGGTCTCTTAGCAAAGGTTTCACCAAAGATGTAAAACACACCTGCACCTGTTCGAGCTTCGTCTCACATGTAGCTAATTAACGCTCCGTGATGTAACTGAAATATTGTTCAGAGTGACGTCAGACCCGACAGGCAGTCACGGAGTTCTTGTTGTTTGCAGGTGATGAAGTGGCGAGAGGGAAAACTGCCGATATCCTAGGCGGGCCGTCCATCAGTTCTGCCAATATGTTCTGGCTCAAGCAAGAATATGCTGATGGTAATGCGGGTCACGAGTGATGAAGTGCGATTTCTTACATCTTACCTATTTCTTGGCGTAGATGAAGATTATATGTGATAGCTTTGCTGAGTATTTCGCTGTGGTTGGTGCCATGTATGTACAAAAGCACTTAAGAAGCATGTTGTTTGCAAATTGCAAGCGATTGTAAATAAGAACCACGTTATTCTTCTTTGACCATTTTATCGTGGAGTTTTTCATGGTTGCAGTCAAACATTATCGACTGGTATTTGTCATTTGCACAATTGCAATGTTTAAATGGCGAATCAAGGCGTTCATGCCATATACACGTACCTGTTCAAATTGTACAAGTCTTTATATTTGCTTTTCTCAAGCTAAAACATTCCCTAATGACAATTACCTTAAAAATCGAGAAAAGTGTTTTCAAAGCATGCCCTGGTATGACAGTAATATTGAAATTTTTATTCCAGACGTCCTTATTAAATACTTTTGGTGACTAAGTACACCAGAGAGTGTTTATTGAAAAGTGAGTGACTGAGTTAAAATTTAACGTCGACTCGGCATTATTTCAGCCATATAGCGATTGTTGAAATGTATATTTCGTTTATCAAACAATATGTTTTGCATCGTAGTTTTATTGTTCTATGAATTTGAGGTAACATTGTCTTAAATGATATTTCAGTTTGAAATGTACACCTGGTGATAACAAAAAAAAAGCATGATGTGAATAAAACATGTCCACTTTATTGTACATATGTGACAAAAATATGTTATTTCTTTTTCACATTGTATTTGTAAAGAGCTCGTATATATGATTATTGTGTTTTAAAATTGTAATTTCTGTAATCCATCTATCATTATGTTTAAGGAACGTTTTTACAGAAGCTATGCCTATCGTTCAAGCTCGAATTCCAAAGAGATATGAATTGGGACACGCCATAGATTGGTTTGTCTCCACATTCCATGCCAACAGGAACTATTATCGCCTCCACTCCTCCCACTCTTTGCTTTGGGCTGTGATGTATTTTAAGGCCAGGATATTTGTTTGGTCACTGCTTCAAAACACGCACAAAAATTGTTGGTTTTTTTTCACAACACATTTCTTTTCATGACATCCCACATATCCAGAAAACATTCCATTTTGGCCAATTCCAATGATTTTTATTAAAACGACAAAAAGATTTGTCAAACCCAAAACGTCATATATTCAGTGTTTCTACAAGCTATGATAAGTGGTTGATACGAATGGACAGTGTCCATTAAGTACTTCAAGTGCTAAGGCACTGATATCAACTATCGATATTTCAATCTTTCATCCATATATTACCAGTTGACATTACATCGATCCAATAGTACATCCGTACCGTGTGTAGAAGTGAAATATCGGTATATCGAACATGTCGGCATTTAAACACCCGAAACTATTAGCTGCGATTTGCAATTTAATTAATATCGGAAACACGAAGTGAAGCATGCTGGTCGAATTTGTACCGAGTTATATAGATTTGTTAAACACGACTGTCCTGTTTGCAGTAGGTTGTTATGTGATGTTTCAATTACCCTTCTGTGCGTACTGCTTATCATTAGGCGGGGGAGGGGGATTGGGGGGGGGGGGGGGGTGTATAGTAGTTTGCAAGGGGGGGGGGGGGGGTTGCGGTGCGGAAAGGAGCATCCAACTGATCCAGATTCTTTTATAAATGAATAGTTTGTTCTGGTATATGGCCAAAATTAATATTTTGTTGACAGTTGTGTTAAATATGAATGGTTTGTGGGAAATGGAAACATGAAGAAAGGTTGGTTAATAATGAAAATGAATAGATTGTTTGATGGTGCTCAAAAACATTTAAAAATTAGTTTGCTGGATATAGCTGGGGGTGGGGGTGGGGCTGGGGGTGGGTGTGGGGGTGGCGGGAGTGCGGGTAGATTGTTATGACACCCAATAATACAAATGAAATGGATCCATCCTTAGGCCTGCCAGATTTCTATATCGATGAGTTCAAATCTCAAATTCGCCTGGATTATGTTTCTAGGTTTGTCAGCATTGTTGAGGAGTTTCAGATTCCCTGATCTAGTTTTGATTGCTCGTCTTCATTGGTAACGCTTCCAGTTTCTAATGTGTTTGGCCCAGACTCGGTTATATACGGGTCACCGTGCTGAAGCTTGAATATTGCTCACAGATGCGTTAAACATTATACACTCACTCATTCATTAATGTGTAAGTCGAATTGTTTAATATGTGGGGAAAACATTTTCAGTGAGAAAAAATATTTTTGATTGTCATCATGTTTGCCAAACAAGTAAATCTGTTGAAACGCATGTGATATCTATTTGGGGTGACAGATGTGACAAACTACTGTTGTTTGTATGTTTGTAACAATGCAATATTTTTTCTTTGGAAATAAAAAGTATGTCATTCGTTTCTGAGTTTAATCTAGTTGTCTATTTTTCGTTCCGTTGAAGGCTGTGGTTTGGCTCTCAGAAACAGGTACAAGCCACGCTCTGTTCATTATCATTAAAAGAGTTGGAACCTCAATATCAAATTGAAAGTTACAGCGATTGACATGTACTACATCTGTATTGGAGTACTGTCCAGGGCCCACTTGCACAAAGCGATCTTAGCGCTAAGACTAACGTAAGGCTATGTTAAAGTATGGGAGTTACGATCATCTTAACGCTAAGATACCTGATCCCCCACCCCACCCCACCCCTCCCCTGCCACACTAGCCCCCTAGCTATTGTTATAAGGCATAATTGCGAACCAGAAGCCCCAATGTTATGCTCTTACATAATTTCATCGACAGTTTTCTCTGAAGCCGTCTCCTAAATCAATCAAGCAACATGACTGACCAATCAGAACGTCCGATGTCGTACAGAACAAGCCATTTGAACCGACAACATTATTTTAATCTGTCCAACTTTTATCAAATTGATATATGTTTCAAACATATTTTCGGCATTGTCACTCAGAAACATCAGCAATGTAACATGATTCATTGTTCGAAGTATGCAGATGTTTCATTCTTAAATACTTATATATACTAATTCATCCATATCGGCAGGGGTGATGTTATCTACGCTCTGGTGATGGGTTAATAAAAACGCCTCTGTGAGTTCCATTGTCAGATCCCCTGTTGTTAAGAGTGCATTAAGAACAGCGAGGGTCTAACGAGCAGAGGGGTGGTCCCATGGAACAGCACAGCCTGACGTCGTGCCACTGGCACTCTATAATGTCTTCTAACGACACGGGGATACTGGCACTCTATAATGTCTTCTAACAACACGGGGATACTGGCATTCCATAATGTATTCTAACAACACGGGGATACCGGCACTCTATAATGTATTCTAACAACAGGGGGATACTGGCACTCTATAACGCATTCTAACAACAGGGGGATACTGGCACTCTATAATGCATTCTAACAACACGGGGATACTGGCACTCTATAATGTCTTCTAACAACAGGGGGATACTGGCATTCCATAATGTATTCTAACAACACGGGGATACCGGCACTCTATAATGTCTTCTAACAACAGGGGGATACTGGCATTCTATAATGTCTTCTAACGACACGGGGATACTGGCACTCTATAATGTCTTCTAACAACAGGGGGATACTGGCTCACTTTAATGTCTTCTAACAACAAGGGGGATACTGGCACTCTATAATGTCTTCTAACAGCAGAAGGATACTGGCACACTATGATATGTATTCTAACAACAGGGGGATACTGGCACTCTAAAATGTCTTCTAACAACAAGGGGGATACTGGCACACTTTAATGTCTTCTAACAACAAGGGGGATACTGGCACTCTATAATGTCTTCTAAAAACGGGGGGATACTGGCACTCTATAATGTCTTCTAACAACAGGGAGATACTGGCTCACTTTAATGTCTTCTAACAACAAGGGGGATACTGGCACTCTATAATGTCTTCTAACAGCAGGGGGATACTGGCACACTATAATGTATTCTAACAACAAGGGGGATACTGGCACTCTATAATGTCATTCTCACAACAGGGAGATACTTGCTCACTTTAATGTCTTCTAACAACAAGGGGGATACTGGCACTCTATAATGTCTTCTAACAGCAGGGGGATACTGGCACTCTATAATGTATTCTAACAACAAGGGGGATACTGGCACTCTATAATGTCTTCTAACAACAAGGGGGATACTGGCACTCTATAATGTCATCTAACAACACGGGGATACTGGCACTCTATAATGTCTTCTAACAACAGGGGGATACTGGAACTCTATAATGTCTTCTAACAACAGGGGGATACTGGCGCTCTATAATGTCTTCTAACAACAGGGGGATACTGGCACTCTATAATGTCTTCTAACAACAAGGGGATACTGGCACTCTATAATGTCTTATAACAACAGGGGGATACTGGCACTCTATAATGTCTTCTAACAATACGGGCGTACTGGCACTCTATAATGTCTTCTAACAACAGGGGTCTACTAGCACTATATTTATATCTTGTAACAACAAGGGTCTACTGGCACGATATTTATGTCTTGTAACAACGCGGGGTGCAACTGGCACTATATTTATGTCTTGTAACAACAAGGAGCTATTGGCACTATATTTATGTCTTGTAACAACAGGGGGTTACTGGCACTATATTCATGTCTTGTAACAACAGATGGCTGCAGGCACTTTATTCATGTCTTGTAACAACAGGGGCCTACTGGCACTATATTTATGTCTTGTAACAACAGAGGCCTACTGGCACTATATTTATGTCTTGTAACAACATGGACCTACTGGTACTATATTCATGTCTTGTAACAACATGGACCTACTGGCACTATATTCATGTCTTGTAACAACATGGACCTACTGGCACTATATTCGTGTCTTGTAACAACAGAGGCCTACTGGCACTATATTCATGTCTTGTAACAACATGGACCTACTGACACTATATTCATGCCTTGTAACACCATGGACCTACTGGCACTATATTCATGTCTTGTAACAACATGGACCTACTGGCACTATTTTCATGTCTTGTGACAACATGGACCTACTGGCACTTTATTCATGTCTTGTAACAACATGGACCTACTGGCACTATCTTCATGTCTTGTAACAACATGGACCTACTGACACTATATTCATGTCTTGTAACACCATGGACCTACTGGCACTATCTTCATGTCTTGTAACAACAAGGGGGTAGTGGACAGTGGCTACAGGGATGATGCCTCTCCGGAATGAGGATGACAACATGCCTAGTCATAGTCTATCTAGTTTCATTGCATTTGTGTTATATATTGTCAACAATCAGATGCGAACAAGTAGGGGTGATTGTAATATAGCGGTGAACAAGTGTACGTAAGATATCAAATAAATTTGCTATGGCAGTGTAGATCGCCCTGTGGTTGAAAATCAGTGTATATTTAATTCTTAGCTGTTTAATCTGTCGTACAGAAAGATTTAATATTTTGTAATAACTGTAATACGTCAGTTATAAAAATAAATAGTCTATGCATTTACAGGTGAAGGCATTGAAAGGGGCTTTAACGTGGCATTTTAGATGCTTGCACTTATATAGCGACGTGAATGCGCGAGGGCTTGCTTGCTAGCGTGCGTGAGCGCCCTTGTGTGTACTTGTACAAGTCTGGACTTATGCCGATTTTAAAGTGCTAGCACACTGAGATACCACGCCGCAGTTTAACATGAATACCCCCCTCAGATACATCATACTGACTCCGAGCCGTTCAGTCATGTTGAATTTAGCCCCTTCACGCCGAGCGCCTTGGTTTGATGCGGCCGGGGGTCCAACCACCAACCGTCAGCTCTCCGGGACGACGCTCTAGATCACCGAGTCCATCAAAGGAGATAAAATACGAAAGCAAATATCCTTGGTGGCTTCTCTGTGAGCCCACGGACCGAGCATTAAAACCTCTGGGCAGAGGGGCCCTCGGAATTCTGTTTGAGACGGAATATGTTTATCGATTCACCTCAGGGTTTCTAACAACCGGATTTTGTTGTTGTTTTTTGTTGTTTGGCTTTTTGTTTTTTTATTGTTGTTGTTGTTTGTTTTGTTTTGTTTTGTTTTGTTTTGTTTTTTGTTTTGTTTTTTGGGGGGTCTAGGGAGGGGTTTTGTTGTCAACGCCGCATTCAACAATGTTCCAGCTATATGAGGGCAATATGTGTCAATCATGTCACAGAGCCTGACCACACGATAAATTAATCGCCTCTTACAACCAACATAGGTTGCTGAAGTCCGATTCTAACATGATGTGGGAGAAGAGCCCACAATCACAGGTATGGTTCTAACAAACCAACATTCCTAAAGGCAACCGAGCAGGTTGCAACCATAACCCCAGCCACAGCCACGGCCAAGAGTGAGTGAGTATGTTTTCACCCCGCATTTTATCAATATTCCAGTAATATGAGTAACACCAGAAATGGCTTCACACACTGTACGCAAACATGGACTCAAACTCGGGCCTTCGACGTGACAATAGACCGCTTTAACTTCTAGTATAGCCTACCCCACCGCCCCGGTAACCACATCTTCCCGAGGCAAGAGAGTTAACTGACTTTAAAAGTCCAGTTTCCACCCTTGCCGAACTAGGCTGCAGTCATGGAGTTACATTTTGGCTGGACTAACGAGTCTATGCATAGTCCAATCAAAATCGCGCACCGAAATCGAAATCCGGTTCGTAAAGAGTCATGCAGATTTCGGTCGACTGCAGGATTTGCAAAGCATGTGTACCGCTAACTCGTTGTCAATAGATATTTTCTAAATCTTTTCATGTTTTTAAAAAGGTGCTCATGTGATTTGATGTACTTCGCGATGTAAGAATCGTTTTATCACAATATAGATCTTGATTATCAACCAGATCGTCTTGACTGGGCGCCACCGTGTTGTTTGAATCAAATGCAAGTGATACGAGAGGTTGAATCTGATTGGTCAATAGGAGAGGCATAGAAAGGACATAACTCGTAATAGCCACTGGTGGCGCTACGATCGAGCCCAGGAATTCCAGCCTAGTTCGGCAAGGGTGGAAACTGGACTTTTATAGTCAGTTAACTAACTTGCCTCGGGAAGATGCGGTAACCAAGAGGGGATGCAACTTGTCAGTGTTTGTTTGAAGCTAGCACGGTGGTGGGTGCGATTGTTGATCACACTGGGTTCTACACCAGTCATGAGGCTGCTGTATGATTGGAGGGAAATCAAAGGCCCAAATTCCCACTAAATTCATTTGTTGACAAGAGCTATTTAACACAGAAACGATATCAATAAATTTATTCTTTGTAAATGTACACAAAAACACATTCAGAGACAGCGAGAAAGAAAAATCTTATAAATAAACACATCAAGACGTGATGAATTCTGGTGCGGTGAATGACAGCACAGAAATCACGGAGCCTTGGAGCATGGATCACCCGTTCTGTCCGCGAGAAATGGATAATAAGTTTCAGTCTTCGTGACAGGGTGCTTCAACTCATTAATATACCAGATTACACCCTGTATATAACACGATTATCGTACTTGGGTGCCGTTGTATAAAGAGATCTTAGCGCTAAGGCGAACGTAACTCCTATATCTTAACACAGCCTTACGACAGTCGGGGTGCTAAAGTTGTTTTGTACAACGGCACGCCGTGCGCACTTCTCTCAATATATTCCTTGCTGTATTGAGACCACTTAACGTTGTTTGACAATATTTAACAAAAAGGTACATAACCGTTAGTAAATAAATGCAATCTATGTAAGAACTATTATAAACATGGTGAAAGATATGTACTATTGTATTTAAGATAACACAGTGCCATTAAAGAAAGACATCAAGCTAAAACTAAAATCTGGACGATCTACTACAACACGTGACCAAAATAAATCAGAATGGAATTGCACAGGACACTAGTGTTGTTACTACCAGGGCGGTGCAGAGTTGCGTCCCTTGGCCACGCCAGAAACCTATGATTGTGGGTTCGAATCCTGGTTCGCCCCGATTATGTGTCTAGGTTTTTCAGCACCATATCCGTGCTCGTGGGTTTCACGGAAGTGGTAAACCTCTGAGACCTGCATCACTTCGGGCTTTCTTCCCACATTAAGCTGACACGCCGTGATATAACTGGAATAATGTTAAAAGTGGCGTTGAACACAACTCACTAAACTTTTAAGATTTGAAAAATACCCCTGCGCCCAAAATAGCATGATATTATAGCTCGCCTTGGGATAAGCAGCGACTAGGATGAGCGTTCGATGACTACCTATTACATCTAGTGTTTTTTTTTGTTATATTGACCTGATAGTATTAGTCGATACAAGATAACCAATTGGCAGTCTCGTTCACGTTTTTTCACATGTTATTTAAAAAAATGTAGAAGCTTTACAGTTAACGTTTTATGTTTGAGTGAATGAGCGAGCTGGGTCTAACCCCGTTGACCGGTATTCCAGTTATATCACGGGGTGTCACCTTAATAAGGGGAGGGGGCAAGCCCGAAGTGAAAACAAACCGGGATAAACCTAGAAACCGGGATTCTGCCGTACTCAAGGGACGCAACTCTTCACAGCAAATTGCGGCGTCTCATCGACTTGCCTACCCGTGCCCCGATATATGTTTGAAGGTCTAGCGTAAAACGAACTCCCAATAAAACACATTTGCCTTGTTTGAATTATGAGCATATGTTCATGCTGTCTTTAAGAAATGGTCCCACTATACTTAAGGACTAAACGTACCCAAGGACCAGGAAACAAGAAACTGTTCCAATAAAATGTTAGACTTGTAGTGAGACAGTTACGCTTAACACTGCTTTGAACACATTCGTGACCAACTCGTATTATTCCGGGACAAGCCGAATAGCGACTCGTGCCCATCTCGTGGCCATTTTAGCGACCGAGCTCCGTCTTATCGCAAACGGGCATACCTAAAACAATTGTCAACTCGTTGCATAATGGTTCACATATATTTCCCCATATATGATATATATTTCCGATGCAACTTAAAGCACATCGGGACCTGCGGAATTATACAGTATGATTAAACACATTTAACTGTGTCTTTGGTATATTTTTAGATGCAAGACAAATGTAAAATCAAAAATTATTTCTGAGGGATTCTTTGACGAATAACTTGAAATCATACGCGCATTCTGATTGGTTTGTCGTATTTTCGCACATAACATTCATCGATTGGGGGACGAGTCTTCTTGCAGGTAACGGAAAGGGGCGAGTGGTGAAGAATGCTTTGAACTGTCTTGTGGTGCATCGTCATATCGTGACTGGAAAACCAAAGGTGGGAGATTGCAGATATTTACTGCTTTGGTGAAACAACTCGAGGTCGCACAATGACTAAGATGGCTTAGCTACCTGTGTCCTGTTGCAAAGGGTTTCTGATGCACTGGTTCCCATGCATTGTTTCGTGATAACAGATCAAACGCGTGATGCCTTTAGTGAAACTCGCGGGTATGGTGCTGACAATCAAGAAAATCACAGCGGATTTGGGTTTAAGTCCTTCCTGGAACTCTAAGGGACGCAACTTTGCACAACGAATAACGGACCCGTATCCCCGACAAAGGAGTGATCAATGCAAGGCAAAAGGACCCGAACCCTTCGACGGTCCGACCTGCGGCCTCGGTCATGTCCGACCACCTCAGGGGTTGGGTCCTCGGGTCCTTGTTTTCATTGGGTCCTCCGGGTCATTGATCTCGTCTGGAGTAATTATTTGTACAATGCTGTTCTACTCTCTACTCAATATATATATATATATATATATGTCCAGGTTGGCATGGTCATTCATGTACACAGTCTGTACATTTGTCAAATAGGTATTCAACAAGATCAATTTTAATATAAATTATTTAAATGTACAGACACCACACTACACTACATCAAGTTATTTTTTCATGTATTTATACCAGGAAGATATGACATTTTCAACAAACAGATACGTGACGTGTACACCATGAAACATCTCTTCCAAAAAATGATGTGTAATTACTTCTCCTTCAATCAAAGATCTGATTGCAATTTTAAAAAAATTATGTTCAGATACGATGAAATATGTTGATGTCAATTTAATCCATGTCCGTCTTTTAAAACATTGTCCGTGGCGTCTTCAGACAGTTAAAGGCGAAAGATGCTCCTGGGTCAAATAATAGTCATTACAAGATGGATAAAATGTCATTCAAACTTTCAACTGTAATTATTATTATCGAAGCGACACTTCGGAGTTTGACACATACCACTGACTTTGGCCTCATAAGTACCATGGATAAAGTTTGATTGACTACAGCTACAGGTCTGATGTTATTGGGCAGGTCCCCCTAGAATGATCACATGTATCATGACAGCCTTGTCTTAAATACCACTCCTCATATAACATTCAGTGTGTGCATACCTGTTCCAACATCTAAGACTTGCCTGATAACACACACGCACACACACGCATACACACGCGCACGCACACACACGCACGCACACACGCACACACGCGAGCGCACGCGCACACACATACACACACGCGCACACACCGTCTGTATTTAAGTCATCAATAAATATCAAGGGTCATCGGCTACTAAACTGTTACTGATCAACATGCTGAGCCGGCGTTGTCTGATTCTGGGTCGGGAGTTGACCTCCAGAGCATTCAGAACCGTCCTTGAAGCCCAGCTGGTCAGCCAGCTTCTCCTGCAGGTGACCCATTGAGAACATCTCCAGCTTGCCCGCCTGGACCTGGGAGGGATAATACTGCTGTATCTCGCCCGGAAGCTCCTCGTTAGCCTCGCGTGCGTACGTGTTCTCGTCGTTCGCGGGGAGTTCGTCAGAGATCTTGCTGTCTCCGTCACAAGTGCCGACAAGCCAGAATGTCTTCATTGTTCCTTTGCCCTGCAATTATCACAAGTAACGTTACGTATCGTTGGCATCTATGTTAGTACATACGGACGGTGGGGTAGCCTGCTGGTTAAAGCGTTCGCTCGTCACGCCGAAGACCCGGTTCAATTCCCGACATGGGTACAATGTGTGAAGCCCATTTGTGGTGTCCCCCGCCCTCATATTGCTGAAATATTGCTAAAAGCGGCGTAAAACCTCACTCACTCACTCACATAGCGGCGGGTGTGTTTGTGTGTGTGTGTGTGTTTGTAGCTGTGTGTGTGTGGTTCCTTGGACAAGGGGGTGGGGGTGTGCGTGCGTGTGTGCGCGCGCGCGCGTGTGTGTGTGGCCGATTGTACTAGTTCGGATTAATACTGATTTAAAAGTGCTAGCCCTCTAAGACACCATGCCACAATTTAGCATGGATACAACACTCATACACGGTATACTAACTCAGAGCCGACCAGTCCTTGTTTTAGCGCCAGGCAGGGTATCAACAAGTACCATCTATAAACGTTTTGGTATGACACGGCCTGGGATCGAACCACCGACAGTCCGTTCCCCGGGCATACCAGATAAGTGGTCATATGGACCCAGAAGGTGACGATTACGGTTTTCACGCAGAGCTTGTGTCTAATATTCCACATGCCACGAATTGCAACGTAAAGGTAATGCTTGTAATTGGCACTCGACAGTTGTTTGTTTGTTTGTTTGTTGTTTAACGCCGCACTCAGCAATATTCCAGCTATATGACGGCGGTCTGTAAATAATTGAGTCTGGAGCAGACAATCCAGTGATTGACATCACGAGCATCGATCCATGCAGTTGGGATACGATGACATGCATCAACCAAGTCAGCGAGCCTGACCATCCGTTCCCGTTAGTCGCCTCTTACGACAAGCATGGGTTGCTGAAGACCTATTCTACCCTGGATCTACACGGGTCCACTCGACAGTGGAGCACAGCTGCCCTTTAAGGAAAGACAATGTTTTTGCAAAATAACGGCATATGGTACCCTTAACAACGACAGGGTGGTTGAATGACCAACATATTGATTCCAATCGTTATTGACCATCCGTACTATCTTGTCATTCGTTGCATACTCAACCTCCTAGCGAAGATCCGGGTTAGAATTAGTCTTCATCAACCCCTACGTGTTCCCCGTGAAGATCCGGGTTAGAATTAGTCTTCATCAACCCATGCTTGTCGCAAGGTGACTAACGGGATCGGATGGTCAGACTCGCTGATGTCAGTCACTTGATTGTCCGGTCTAAACACGATTACATACAGACCGCCGTCATACAGCAGGTATATTGCTGAGTGCGGCGTTGAACAACAAACAAACAAACAAACAAACAAACAAAACATATCCAACTCAAAAATTCTTCAAGATCGTACCTTGACTTGTATGTTTCCGCGATGTCTCATGACGAATGTTCCGTGTTTCTTCAAGGAACTGTGCGTGCTGGAGCTGATGTGAATCTTGTTGGCTGAAAGTGTACGTATTCAAATATGAAGTCACCATGCTACAAATAGTTTGTTGTTTAACGCCGCACTCAGCAATATTCCAGCTATATGACGGCTGTCTGGAAATAATCGAGTTTGGACCAGACAATCCAGTGATTGACATCATGAGCATCGATCCACGCAGTTGGGATACGATGACATGCATCAACCAAGTCAGCGAGCCTGACCACCCTATCCGGTTAGTTGCCTCTTACGACAAGCATGGTCGCCTTTTACGGCAGGCATTTGTTGCTGAACAAAGCTGTCATATTGCGCGCTACACAATATATGCACATATTATTTCAACTATTGCGGTTATACATGGAATTTCATCTGCACGTCCTTTACGCTAAAAAAGTTGGGTCGTTGACGATATGTAATCGTACGTTAATACTTGTACATGAGTGAGTGAGTGAGTTGGGTTTAACGCCGCTTTTAACAGTATTCCAGTTATATCGCGGCTTGTCAGCTTAATGTGGGAGGAAACCCCGAAGTGATGCAGGTCTCAGACGTTTACCACTTCGGTGAAACCCACAAGCACGGGTATGGTGCTGACAAATCTAGAAACATAATCGGGGCGAACCGAGATTCGAACCCACAATCATAGGTTTCTGGCGTGTCCAAGGGACGCAACTCTGCACAGCGAATCGCGGCGCCTTAGACGACTGGTTTTCTACATGAACAAAAGGGTATAGAGATCTTTGCCTATGTGTCTTTCACAGTGGTAATTGGGTGCTGATGACATTTAGTCGTACACAAAAGCGAAAAACACTTTCAATATTCAGAAGAAATATATGCTAAAAGCAGAGTCCATTGTACTATTCCGACAATGTCATGATGATGTGTTTATAAATTACTATCAAATAGTGATGACACCGAGTGTTCACGAAAAGATCATTAAGGTGGTAATAAGTTAATAATGGTGCACTTTGTACATGAATAAGAAGAATGAGATGAATGAATATAAATGAGAGAGAGAGAGAGAGAGAGAGAGAGAGAGAGAGAGAGAGAGAGAGAGAGAGAGAGAGAGAGAGAAATTATAACCAACACATACCACCCACAATCATTATTCACAATTTCCGATGCATGGACATGTGAATTTTGGCGTTTTTCATGATTGCCGTCGTTCATCGTAGATTGTATAGATACTTACGCAGTCCGTAACTTTTCATACGCGAGGCGGTGTTAACTGTGTCGCCGAACAAACAATAGCGGGGCATGATTGTCCCGACAATACCAGCCATACAGGGACCTGCAATAGACAAACTGTGTGTGAGTGAGGGAGTTGGGGTTAAGGCCGCATTGGTTAGTGTCACAGTTATATCTCGGCGTGTCAGCTTGATGTTGGAGAAAGCCCCATGTGTTGCAAAGATTTCATTGACACACATTGAGTTAGGGACCCTCAGTTTGATATTCGTGGTGAGAACTCGTCCCTCCTCCTCACCTGTGTTGATGCCCCAGAACTCGTCCCTCCTCCTCACCTGTGTTGATGCCCCAGAACTCGTCCCTCCTCCTCACCTGTGTTGACGTCCCCACAAATCGTCCCTCCGCCTCACCTCACCATTGTTGATTCCCCCACAAATCGTATCTCCTCCTCACCTGTGTTGATGCCCCAGAAGTCGCCCCTCCTCCTCTACCCGCGAAGATCCGGGGTAGAATAGGTCTTCAGCAACCCATGCTGGCCGTAACAGGCGACAATGCTTGTCGACTAACAGGATCGTGTGGTCAGGCTCGCTGACTTGTTTGATGCATGTCATCGTATTCTAATTGTGATGCTCATGATATCAATCACTGGATTGTCTGGTCCAGATACGAGTATTTCCAGACCGCCATCACATAGCTGGAATATTGCTCATTGCGGCGTTAAACATCAAACAACAGCAAACCTTCTCACCTGTGTTGATGCCGATACGAAGTTGAATGAGTCTCTCGCCGGGCGTCGAGAAGCGCCTCTGGGCCATCATGTGCAGTAAGTCCAGGGCCAGTGCAGCGACTTCAGCAGAGTGGCGGTTACCAATGCGGTTCGGCAGGCCTGGAGATTATATCAGGGACAACGTCAGATTGATGTGATCAATGACTGAGAGCTGTCGGCTTTTAACAATATTCCAGTTGGGGACATCATCAATTAAATTCTTGTTTTTACCAATATGGACCATATCTACTTCAACTTGTCGAGACAACGCGAGCCACTTAAAACCTTATATCACCCGAACAGTGAGTGAGTGAGTATGGTTTTACGCCGCTTTTAGCAATATTCCAGCAATATCGCGGCGGGGGACGCCAGAATTGGGCTTCACACATTGTACCCATGTCGGGAATCGAACCCGGGTCTTCTGCGTGACGAGCGAACGCTTTAACAACTAGGCTACCCGACCGCCCCTCACCCGAACAGTGCTAGTATTATAAAATTATCGGCGTAGTGCGAATTATGAGAGAGTTTGTCGGTAAATGCCTCGTTTAGAAATCGCAGCCATATATAACCGCTTTCCAAGTCCCGCGTAGGTCTTCGCTCTTTAGCAAGTCTTTCATATATTGTACTATGGTAATTCTCAAGTAACAATCAGCTGTACAGCCACGTCAAAGTCAAAACGCGCTTTTGTTTGTTTATTTATTTATTTGATCAGATTGCTTGGACGTTACAGACTAATGGAAACTTCAAGCTCCCCCTTAAATTCGCGCCATACTAATTACAGAATGGTTCAACTGAAATAATGATTCAAATTGGCAAACAATTTACACAACGGACTGTTGATTGCGAGTTCAACTCCACGCATGACTGTAGTCCGCCTACCACAATGGTGAGTTGATACTGACGGCGGAGATAGTATAGAGAGCTCAGCGAACGAGATATCGCCGTGAGAAGATTTACAAACTTTACGAAAGGGAGCTAACTCAGTGTTCACACGTACAGACCACTAGAAAATATTACGTGAGACCTGTAAAGAAAGTTACCTGATGCGACCATGTAGGAATCGTTGATGGTCTCCACCTTGTACACCTCGTGGTTGTCGAGGCGTTCATCGATGGCCGTGTACAGATGGTTCAAGAGGCTGACGATCTCAAGAGGGGAACACTCTGTTGATATTCGAGTGAAGCCGAAAATATCCGAGAACATTATAGTCACTGATTTATAGTACTCAGCGTCAACGTCCTCTGCCATTTTCAGCTTGTCCGCAACCGGCCTGGGAACCATCTGATATAGCAAGCTGTCCGTCTTCTTTTTCTCTCTCGAAAGCTCCTTGGTCTTGTGGACAAGGGTGATGGCATACTTCTGGATGTCGCTTGTCAGAGCTTCAACAGAGTAGATGACGAGTGGACACATGAGTATGACCACAACGAGGAACGTTGCGCTGATGATCAGGTTCTTTTCTTCTCCTTTAATAATCTCTTCCAGCTGTCCGTTAATCAGCATGGCCAAATCCATCTGGATCACCAACAGTGTGTCGAGGTACAGCGTCATGTTGTCAAACCACCACTGGCCCTTGGTAATGGACGGTGCGATCTCCAATGTATGCTGGATCTCGAACCGGAAGCGTTCAATGACGGCGGTGAGGTTGGTGCCGCTGCTGGTGACTCCCTCCTGGAAGATGGGGTCAATGATCTTGGAGTAGAGCACCGCAGATCTGTAGTTGGCTTTGAAGACGTGGACTTTGTTGTTGTAGTTTTCGTAATCGCTCTTTGTAGGGAAACCTCCGCTGACATAGTACACAGCACCCAAAGCCCTCTCAATGCCAATCTGTTCCATACCTGTGACGATCTTCTGATAGGACACAAGGATCTTCCAAATGGACGCCATCTTGGATTCTCTAATGGCGTCGTACATCCACTCTACGAAACGTTCGATGAGGAAACTGTAGAACTCCATTTCGACGTAGATGTCGAAGTTGCTGGGATCGAGGCTCTTTCGGTGTTCTTTGAGGAAGTTGTGGAAGGCTTGCTTAGAGTGGAACATGGAGTTGACATCGTTCCTGACAGGCCAATCAGAGAGCTGGTCCAAAGCCTGGTCAGTTAAGAGATACTCGTTCATCAGAAAGGTCTTGGTTTCCGGTCCCAGGATACTCAGATACAGAACAGACATGTCTCGCTCGCGCTGGATCCTGTCTAAGAACTTCCCAATCTCCACACTGAACTTTACAGCATATTGCGTCTGAAAAACAAAGGCTATTGTACGTTTGTCTGTTCAGAGAAGAAATGTTTCGAAAATAATTTTGTCCAGAGTTAGTTTGTGAATATAAATTATGTAACAGTGAGTGAGTGAGTATTGTTTTGTGCCGCTTTTAGCAATGTTCCAGCAATATCACGCCGGGGGACACAAGAAATGGGCTTCACACATTGTACCCATGTCGGGAATCAAACCCGGGTCTTCTGCGTGACGAGCGAACGCTTTAACCACTAGGCTACCCGACCGCCCTGTTACAAACAGAAACATTTAAACTGAAAATAACGTTCTAACGTTTCATATGATTGAATTGAAAATGTGTTCGATGGGTATTATCTAAATACAAACTAGAAAGCTGAAGGTAGATTGTTTTCACCCACTTGTTCTATGTCAGCTTTGCCCTGGATGCTGTCTGACAAGCTGTACACGGTGAAGGCCCAGAGTCCGAGGATGGGCAGGAGGGTCAGCGCCAGAATCTTCAACAGCTGAAGTCGTTTACCTGAATCTGTCAGTGGCTCGCCTCGACATATCCCAACTATAAACAGGGCACACAACGATAAGTCAATGACAGTATTACGAATGACACTAGTATGAAGACTCGCGGATTAAAACAAAACCCTCATCCCCCGACACACACATACACATCAAAATACACACAAATTAATAATAATAATAATTATTATTATCATCATCATCATCATCATCATTATTATCATTATTATTATTATTATTATTATTATTATTATTATTATTATTATTATTATTATTATTATTATTGTTATTATAACAACATTTTTTATTTTTTTTATCTGAACATATATCGCTAAATATTCAATTGGTAATGGAAAAATTGGCAATCATCTAATGCCTTAAGTTTTATCTTCTCTAGAATACCGATACAATTGTTAGTCGATACTTACGGTTTAGTCGGTTTAAAGCTGTTTTGGGCAGTATTTAAGTTGTATCAAAGCGTGTCAACTTAACGTGGAGAAATGTCAACGTGGTGCAGGTCGTTGACGTTTACCGCTTTGGTGAAAACCACGGCTATGGGTATATGTGGGTATTCGACCATAGATCATAATCATGTCGAATCGAGTGTCCGAGTGAATTCAAATATATTTTGCAAACAGTCGGATGTACAGAAAGTTATACGCCAAGACTCTATTCCTGGCATTAAATAATCCCTATTCTTATTAATTCAAAAAAAATGTTCATTTCAGATAAAGAGAATGTATTTTATTGATATACCCTATTGCTGACGTTTTGCTATTTTCCGCGAAATTTGTGTGATACAACAGATGACCATACATTAATTCCGCTACAGTCTGCAACAGTTCCGCGGAAATCCCGTATGCGTACTGGGTTCATTCTACAAAAGTACCGCTGTAATTCAGCAAATGTTCCGCAATTCCTCTGGTATTTCCGGAATTGTTCCTTGATAAAGGTGGAAGTAGTTGTGGGCAGTAGTGTTTGAGTTTTAATCTCTTACTTACGTAATATCTCAGTTTTCCCAGTCTGTGGGTGCATGACGTCAATGATCTCCTGGCTGTTGAGGCTCTCGGCCGTCGACATGGATCGGGGTGAAGCCGTGCTCATCTTCTTGTCGAGGAAGGAATTGTCTTGTAAAAAGTCTGCAAACAGATAATGTCATGCTATACCTTCGTTAAATCTTTTTTCAACATGGAAGAATTGTTTTTTGAAAAATAACTGTTCCACTCCCTTCAGAGTAAAAAGTGTTTGTCGTGTAGCAGTGAAAATATTTAGAAATATTTACGTATGAATTTTGTAATTATTATCCATACGGTTAGAAATAATCGAGTTCATAAAACTCGTATGTGCACAAGTGCAAATAGCATTTCAAGCACACCAGTGTAATGTTTATGTCATCTGGACGGCATTGTTGACGTCATTCAAATCTTATTGTGACGTAATGTCTGAATGACTAGAAACGACGTCATAGATGAAGATTGTTGTTTTCTATGACGGCTGTCGTGATCTTGCGACAAGCATAAGATGACGAAGACCATTTCTAAAATGATGAGAGAGAGGAGACTAAAGTGATGCAGGCAAACCTAATGAGGACGTATCTGGTCATAGGTTTCTGGCACGCCTAAGGTACGCAACTCTGCATAAGGTAGTATTCAGTGTCAACACTGATCGTCTAAATAAGAAATTGCAGAATGAGCAAATGTCTCTAGTTTATTTTGTACAAGTGCTGAAACCACCTCCGGAAAGACTGTCTGATTAAAAGATGGTACTTGTTGTTACCCTGTCTGGCGCTCTGCATTAAGGGGCTTAAACAAGGACTGGTCGGCTCGGAGTCAGTATAGTGTGTCTGCGTGCGATATCATTCGCATTCTGTGAACATTGCGTTTATCAGAGGTGGCCATATTGTTTGAAACACCTTCCTGATAAGACAAACTGTTATGTTGGTTTCCATGACAACAACATAAAAAAACGTGACGATAATATTTGCCGTCTTACGTCTTTCTTGTGCAAGAAAAGTGGTTTGAACTTTTATAGTACATAAACATGTTTTTCTGTGATTCGTAAGGTCTTGACCAAAATACGTTAAAATATGGTACTTGTTGTTTCCCTGCCTGGCGCTTGACATTGATGAGATAAAACAAAGACAGGTCGGCTCGGAGTCAGAATACTGTGTCTGAGTAGGGTACCCAAGGCATTGACTAAAACAAGCAGCCACACATACATACATACATACATACACGTCGCTCTATACGCGCCATAAACTTGCACACGACGTTAAAGACCATGGGCGGATACAGCTTTTTTTAAAAGGGGGGGGGGGGGGGGGGGGGGGGGGGGGTGCACAATTAAGATATATTTATTGTCTCTGGTGGTAATTTATACAAAAATAAAGATTTTTTCGAAATAAAAAGGGGGGTGTGCGCACCCCCCTCTGTATCCGCCCATCATGAAGATCATTTCACCTCACCTTGCATATGTTGCCGGAAGTCCGGACTAGGGAGACTTCATATCATGAACATTTTTGTTTTTTTAAGATTGAAAGCTAAATGGCGTCTTTAAATGCTCTAAACTATATATAAATCCCAATGCGTCTAATTCTGCGAATGAAATGATATAATTTTTTAAAGAAAAAATTAATTTAATTATTTCGATCATAGAGGATTCCATTGAGCTGTCAGTTCAATTCCAACTGGTATCGGGAGACATTACAAAGCGAAATGGCACAGGATTTCCGTTAAAGAAATCTAGTCATCAGTTATATCAACACGATACAAAAACATAACCGTTTGCGAAATAACTCACTATATTAACCAACTAGCAAGTAAAGATTTAAAGTTTGAGATTCTAAATGATAGTTATTACCGCCTAGAAGTACGGATTTATTATCATAAGAATCGACATATGTATATTTCAAACCAAACGTGATTGAAAATTCTTTTAAACAGATGACACTCTCATGACACTCTCGTTCAGTTATCGGATTTTCAAAATCGACAAATTAGCAACATAGTAGCATTGCCTAAGAAACGGAAAAATAAGGGTTTATAAAAAAACACTTACGTAAAATTATTTACCTAGAATATGTTTAAGAAAAATATAAAGATGGCATAAAAATGGCGTACTACCTTCGTGACACAGGTCGCTCAGAATCGTACAGCGTCTCCGTCCTAAGTGCGAGCCATCAAGAGGCAGATGACATACTGGTGTGGAAGGACTGTTTGGCCGCCCATGGCAACCGTTCTCTGTTTATGGCGGTGCGATGAGACACATCCATTTGAGACGGGTTTGTATTTTACACCTTTGTTATTGTTGCCAGGCAACATGTCATATGTGCAATCATCACATTATTCATATATTAAACATTTAGATGCGCATGTCTAGGTGGTACGGCAGTAGTGAGTGAGTGGATTTAACGCCCGTTTAGCAGTAGTCTAGAAATATCACGTCGGGTGACGCTAGAAGTGGGCTTCATACATTGTACCCATTTGGGCAACGAACCCGGGTCTTAGGCGTGACGAGCGGTGGCTTTAAACACCGTACCAGTAGTAGTAGTAGTAGTAGTGGCAGCAGAAGAAGTAGTAGTAGTGGTAGTGGTAGTAGAAGTGAAAGTCGCATTACGAGTAGTACTAAAAGCAGTGGTAGTAGAAGTAGTAGTAGTAGTAGTAGTAGTAGTAGTAGTAGTAGCAGCAGCAGCAGCAGCAGCAGCAGCAGTAGTAGTAGTAGTAGTAGTAGTAGTAGTAGTAGTAGTAGTAGTAGTAGTAGTAAAGATGGGATTCAAGTTAACGGATTAACAAAACACTTGTCAGCTCGGAGTAATCTTTATATACACATATTAAGTTACTATGAAGTATCAGTTTGATGAAATTATTCAATATGATACGTGTGTTCTTCTATATATAGCATACGACTAGAACTTGAATTCGCATTGACTTATAATTTGGATTTATACTGCCAGTCATGAAACATAAGTTTAAAACATTTAACCAAAAAAATCAATCATAAATTAGGACGATGCTTAAAACCCAAATATTGAAAGAAATCGCTACATTGTGAGGTTAGGTGATGTGACGCTTAACATGGCGTTCAAAATTGTTGCACTTATATAGCGACGCGCGTGTGTGTTTGTGTGTGTGCGTGAATGTGTGCGTGTATGTTTGTGTGTGAATGGCTGCTTGTACTAGGTCTGACTCATGTTACAATGCCGATTCTCCATTCAGACACAGTATACTGACTCTGAGCTGACCAGCCCTTGAACAAGTTTATGTCATTAATGCATAGCGACGAGCAGGGTAACAAACAAATATCATATTTTTGTGTATTTTAGTCAACACACAATACAAGAAACATACAATACATGTGTACATGATTTACGTTTACTTCTTGTACTGTAAAGATCAAACCTAGTTTGACAGACGTCCATTGTTAACGTCAAGTGTTTATATCTTGTTGTTATGGAAACCAACAGTTTGTTCTTTTTAGGAAGGTGTTGATTCAAACAAAATGACAAAACAAAGAAGAATTGCCCGGCGAGGAGAAGCTGAAGTAACATTCAAGGCGGAGAAGAATATTGCAAGGTACATGTAACATTCTAATTCTTGTTGTTGATTATAAACGTATATAAATTGAAAGTCGAGATCTAATGAGGAAAATATTTTACATGGAAAAATCGAGGATTAGTTCAACAAAAGTCGGAGATGATATTTCTAGTAAGAGTCCATGCATGGCTAAACTAAAATGGTGGTTGATGTTTTAGTATTCTTTGTAATTGTTGGTTCGTTTTAGTGTTGGTATGTGTATTTTTTAATTTATCACCGCTATTTGTTTACGCTCGTGGGGCTGGATTCTGACATGACCATTGTTAGACATGTCAAATTTATTACTGTAAAACGTGAAATTAACGCGAGCGTGAATTCAATGCGAAAAATGCGAGTGGTCTTTGCTCGCATTATTAAACATCGCATTTATATCAACAATAAGACATTTTGGATAGCAGAAATACCAACTTAGACATACGCTGAAAACAAACAACTATGTATTCCACATCAATGTTTATTGAGCAGCACTTGTAACAAGTACATAAACAATGTCATTCAAACACTAATTACATCCTGTGAATTGATACTGCTGGGGTGAAGACAAGCGTTCTACTCACTCATGTCATCACTGATCACACCTGCAAGTCCAGACACACGCCACCCAACACGGTGTCTTTGCTCTTTGCGACTGCATCAAAGGCCGACACGAGCCAGCGCGCACGTATTGTTTTAGCTGAAGTACTCTACCCAGCGCTACTAAGCGGTGCTATTTGGTGTGTGATTGGATTAATGTAAGGTTGGATCAAGGTGAGGATTCTCATGTAAACCTGACAGAGGACATTTTGTTTAGATATAAATCAACTGATGCTTGAGAGGAGGGGGTTTCGCATTCATATTGAGTCGCATTTTTGGCTAGGGGCAAGCGGTCGCATTCTTTTGGAGACGCATTAATTTCACGTTTTACTGTAACTTCTAATAGAGCATATATATATATAACATCCCTATCATCCATCCCATTTATGCAATAGCTTGATGCATCCGTTATTTTTAGATTGTGAAGAAGCCTCTTTCAACTTGCATGTACAGAGACACACGTCTTACCCGGACTGCCCTGTTCTCTAGAGATGGGGTGAAACAGGGTTTAACGTCACCTTCAGGATTATTGCATTTATATAGCGACGTACATTGTGTGTGTCGCTGCTTTACTATTCCGGACTAATGGCGGCTTTATAGTGCCGAGATACCATGCCGCAATTTAACATGAATTCCCCACTCGTCCTTGCTTTCCCTTGCTTCCCTTGAATTCCCCGGCCAGTCCTTGCTTTCGCCCCTTTAATGCCCAGCGCCAGGTAGGGTAACAAGTAACATCTTTAAAACCCCGACCTTCCACTCTTCGAGCAGACGCTCCACCACTAGACCACGGGGGCGGTCAGTAGTAGTATTAGTACTAGTAGCAGCAGAATTAGCAGTAGCAGTAGCAGTAGAAGTAGTAGTAGCCGTAGCAGTAGTTGCAGTTCGTCTGGGTGTTCCAGATTAACAGGGTCCGTACAGAGGAAGTTTTATTTTATTGTTACGTATCGTCACCAAATCAAGTCAACGACCTACTATTTGATATTATGGAAAGAAGCGCGAGGTTGGGGGATGGGGGAAGGTGACTATGTCCAATGTTCAAGCTCAGTGAACAATTAAAGTGTTTTTAATATTTGTTTAAATATTTTACCTGAGGACAAATTAATTTTTCCCTATTTTCCTTGGAACAAATGACACTTGTACGCGAATCCTAGCCAATGCCAGTCCTCTGAATATGAGGTGAGGTGAAATGGGGTTTAACGTCGCGTCCAAGATTATTGCACTTATATAGCGACGTGCATGTACGTGTGTGTGTTTGTGTTGCTGCTTGTACTAGTCAGGACTGATGCCGATTTATAGTGCTAGGTCACTGAGATACCATGCCGCAATTTAACATGAATACCCCACTCACAGTATACTAACTCCGAACCGACCAGTCCTTGTTTTAGCCCCTTAATGTCGAGCGCCAGACAGGGTAACAACAACGGGTAACGCGGTCGGGGATCGAACCCCGGACCTTCCGCTCTCCGGGCGGACGATCTACCACTAGACCACGGAGGCGGTCCCCTGAATATGAAATTGTTGCTCGTGTAGTTAAAGAAATGCCAACATCTAACAAAAGACTCAAATAAAATGACATTTCGAATGAATGAACACGTGTACAGATTAGTACTTACTGCAGCAAACCATTCTGTCTGGGCGATGTAAATGTCTTTTCAATGGTGTTGCCGACTTCTGGCCCGCGTCCTGTTTTCGTTCAATGGACAATTATCTGCATAGCGTCCTCCTTCAACTCTGCTCGGTACGGAATGGCAGGGTTTCTTTCACAAACTACCTCTAATCCAATACATACACGAAACCGACTTACTGTCTGCATGGCTGTGTCTATCGAACAGTTTTGTATTCCCAAACCACGGTTTGCCCGTTATCATGATTAAGACATCATGTTCCAGTGTACGGTTTAATGGTCGTGCTGCCATCTTTATACATATAAGATTAAGTCGTCAGTCATTCTCCGTCGCCTCTAGGACGATCTGGAATTTGTTTTCAGATTAAGCTTTTGGAGTAGTTTTTATCTCTTTTATTTTGTCTCTTCTTAAGACGTTTATATTGTTCCTTCGGTATTTTCATGAGCAATGATGGCACTTCGAAAATATTGGATGCATATAATGCTTTTGTAAAGACAGATAACTGAGACAAAGGGATTAGATGGGGTGGGGCTGTGGCGAGTAGCTACTCACTCACTCACACACACTAACTCACTCACTCACTCACTCACTCACTCACTCACTCACTCACTCACTCACCCACCCACCCACCCACTCACTCAATCACTCACTCACCCACCCACCCACCCGCTCGCTCGCTCACTCACTCACTCACCCACCCACCCACTCACTCACTCACTCACTAGCCGGGAAACTTCATACTGTTCTAATGCGTACTAGAGCTGGGAGTTACTCAAATATTCTTTACGCTATACATTTTTAATTATAATAATAATCAGACGTTTTAACGTAACACACAAGGAGAACAAAACTAACGCAAACACACACAAACAGATCCATGTTTCTGTCTTCAAATAAACATGTTCAGGTATGAGTTCTTCACTACATAAATATCGAATTAGAATGACACGACGATGATACACAATACCCTTTGTTTTGTATTTGAGTATACTCACGCACACTAGCAGCAAGATACAGTCACACACCATCAATATGTCCACTGATGGATTAGTGTCGGTAGCAAGACTTCACGATCTAGTTAATTTAATCACACTGCTGTGCTTATTAAGGAGATACTTTCTCTGGGACATTAGTTGTTTAATCAGATCGTGACGTCAGTAACTACAACAGATATGTTGTTTTCCGAGCAATTCTCCGCATGGCAGCACGTCATTCGCCTGTTAGACATTGAGTGTGTTGTGCACAGACAAAACTTGCGCGGTAGAAACGGTAGGTTGAAACACTTGTCTTTAACATGTTTTTTGGTATGCATATGTCGCAACTTAATGCAAATATGCAAAAATGTAAAAGCAAAATATGTTTTTGAAATATGTTCTCAGTTTGTATATCCTTACTAGAACTATGAATGTTTATCTTTTTCTGGGGTCACGGGTGGCCCAGTCGTCTAAGGCGCCGCGATTCGCTGCGCAGAGTTGCGTCCCTTGGGCACGCCAAAAACCTATGATTGTGGGTTCCAAATATGTTTCTAGGTTTGTCAGCACCATACCTGTGCTCGTGGGTTTCACCGAAGTGGTAAACGTCTGAGACCTGCATCACCTCGGACTTTCCTCCCACATTAAGCTGACACGCCATGATATAACAGGAATACTGTTAAAAGCGGCTTTAAACCCAACTCACTCCATCTGAAACTAATGTGTTCGAAACACAGAAGAGAACCAACTAAGATGAATAAGTGAGTATGGTTTTGCGCCGCTTTTAGAGCAATATTCCAGCAATATCACGGCGGGGGACACCAGAAATGGGCTTCACATATTGTACCCATGTGGGGAATAGAGCCCGGGTCTTCGGCGTGACGAGCGAACGCTTTAACCACCAGGCTACCCGACCGCCCCTGAGATGAATAAACTTTTAATAGTTAGTAACAACGTGTAATATCTTGAAATAACATGTATCACGTCATTCATCATTCGCGGGGCGTAAACAAACAAACAAACAAAGAAAGAAAGAAAAGTAAAATGGGCTTTCCAAAGTGACACAAGTGTATATTAGTAATCATCTTTGTCGTTGCAGACAGTCGAGATGTCGTGGTTGCTCAACAAGAAGAAGGGCCAGATTGAGCCGATACGACGTAGTCAGACGTCAATGCAGTCGACCACCGGGTCCATGACGCCATCACAGTTGGATCTAGCCATCAGGGACATGCTGCAGACCAACCCTCCTCGCTATGCATGGGAGAATTTCTGTCGAGGTGGGATATTAACAGAGTCTGAAACCTTGTCATTCTCTTCCATACAAGGCCATGGAAGTTACAAATATTGTTTATATTGTGTCGTCATTCTCTTCCCTACAAGGCCATGGAAGTTACAAATATTGTTTATATTGTGTCGTCATTCTCTTCCATACAAGGCCATGGAAGTTACAAATATTGTTTATATTGTGTCGTCATTCTCTTCCCTACAATGGCCATAAATGTTTAAAATATTGTTTATATCGTGTCGTCATTCTCTTCCCTACAATGGCCATAAATGTTTAAAATATTGTTTATATTGTGTCGCTATTCTTATCCGTACAACGGCCATAAGAGTTTAAAATATTGTTTATATTGTGTCGTCATTCTCTTCCCTACAATGGCCATGAAAGTTAAAAATATTGTTTATATTGTGTTGTCATTCTCATCCCTACAACGGCCATAAAAGTTAAAAATATTGTTTATATTGTGTCGTCATTCTCTTCCCTACAACGGCCATAAAAGTTTAAATTATTGTTTATATTGTGTCGTCATTCTCTTCCGTCCGACGGCCATAAAAGTTAAAAAATATTGTTTATATTGTGTCGTCATTCTCTTCCGCACAACGGCCATAAAAGTTTGAAATATTGTTTATATTATGTTGGTCATTAAAGTCTGTCGTGTGAAAACATTCGACCTTTTGGTTTTGACCAGTGGGCAAAAGCTATGTGGATATTGGTTTGATCAGATTTTGATAGACGAGTTATCTTTTCTTGATCCAGTTCGACAAAACCATTTTAGCTGAACGTCTGTCGGAAATATCTAATTTAATTAATCTTAGCTAAACAACTATCGTCACTATTAAATTAAAGGAATTACTATCTGCATAGCTCTAAGATCGCTTTATGGAGCTGCTCTTATCTAGATTATATATTGTGTTGAGGGAGCATAACTTGCCTCGTTCCAATCCGCTGTGCAGAGTTGCACCTCTTTAGATGGTGCGTGTTTGTACTTTCAAATCACATAATCGCCCTGATTATATTTCAAGGTTTGTCAGCACCATATCCGTGCTCGTGGGTTTTGCCAGAGTGGTAAAGGTCTCATGACTCATACAAATTTTGCCATGGTTTCTGAGGAGTTTGAATTAATTTTCTGCCAGCCCCCAAAAAGCTGGGAAATAGACATGTTTTAATAACTCCCCATTACCCAAAGCTTCTCGTTAGCGCCGATTAATGAGGGTGGACAGGTAACAATACATGACAACCCGAGGATCATAATCTGGGCATAGAGATTGGAACCAAAGATCATGTGATCCTGTCCTATCCAAAGGAAGTAACTTCTTCTGGATCTCCAATGCCCACCATCCCATACTCACTCACTCACTCACACCTACTGTGTAGAGAAGTAAGTATCCAAATATCTAACCCTTTCCTTCCAGGGAACCCGATCACTTCTTCTGGCAAGAGGAAGCAGCTCTTTAAGATGGTGTCCATCGTGATGATCCCCGTGGCTGTGTTGACGGGGCTGACAGGGAACACCTTCTTCGCCACTTTCACCAACTACGTCCAGTCGTCCAAGATCAGAGCAACTCTTTTGTACAGTGTCGAGTTGGGAGCAGTTATCCATTATCTGCAGGTTGTTGCAACATTACTCCGAAGCAAAGTTGTCCTGCAATGATATGAAGTGAAACCTCGTAAAACCTTGTGAAACCTCGTAAAATCTTGTGAAACCTCGTCAATCCGGGTGGAATCGTTTCAAATGTGTTCGTCTGAAGAAATATAAATAGATTCCAGATTTGTGAATAATTGGAACTATATTGTAAGGGAGGCGGGGATTTTAGATCAACTGGGTTCGTTTCAACGAGGTTTCACTTTATTGCCATTTGATCACGTGGTATACATACACATCCTATTAATTTATCACTCGTTGATCCAATTTGTGACATTAAATAAATTATGTCTTATAATAGCCACACATACAAATGATATTGGTGTGTGAATAGCCCGAATTGATGCAGGCCTCAGATGTAACTATACAAGCCCGGGTAGTGTTGACGATAGATTTCACTCTGTGTGAGTATGAACATTCAAAAAGTGGAGGCAAAGTATAGTCAATCAAGCTTCGTTGACTTACTTGTTTTTTTCTTCTTTGAGAGGCATTTAGTTTGAGTATTAAGTCAGGACAAGATATATGGATGAACACGTCATCACTTCCTTGGTAACGGTGTTAGAACCTACACTGTAACGTCATCACGTGCTTGATAACGATATTGGAACCTACACTGAAACGTCATCACTTGCTAGATAACGGTATTAAAACCTACACTGAAACGTCATCACTTGCCTGATAACGGTATTAGAACCTACACTGAAACATCATCACTTGCCTGATAACGGTATTAGAACCTACTGAAACGTCATCATTTGCTAGATAACGGTATTAGAACCTACACTGAAACATCATCACTTGCCTGATAACGGCATTAGCACCTACTGAAACGTCATCATTTGCTAGATAACGGTATTAGAACCTACACTGAAACATCATCACTTGCCTGATAACGGTATTAGAACCTACTGAAACGTCATCACTTGCTAGATAACGGTATTAGAACCTACACTGAAACGTCATCATTTGCTAGACAACGGTACTAGAACCTACACTGAAACGGCATCACTTGCCTGATAACGGCATTAGAACCTACACTGAAACGTCATCACTTGCTTGATTAGGGTGTTTAGAACCTACACAGAAACGTCGCTCCTAATTGTAATAAAGAAGTTGTTCATCCATATTTCTTTTCCTTACTTGTTGTTTGCTGTAAGTGTCTGCTTCATGGTGTTTTCGATGGTGTGCATGCAGGAGGAACGGGACATGAGTGCCCTGTACCTGAGCTCCATAGAGGAGAAGACAAAGACCTTGCTGTTACAACGGTACCCCGAGACTGACCGGTCCTTGGAGAAGCTGACCTTCTGGACCACAGGACCGACGCTCACCAGGACGGAGTTCCAGTCCAAGGACAAGTTTCTCTCCTACCTCAACAGGCACAGGTAGTTCATAAGTTCACTTATTTATCAAGTGTGTGAGTGAGATAAAATTTAACGTCACATCGGCAGTTTCACCCATTGATAATAAATACATTTAGACTATATAAAAAAGGTTTCGACAAAGGTTTTGGTTTGTTTTGGTTTTGCACTCAGCAATACTAAAGCTATATGATAGTCAGTTGGCCACCAAAGGAAAAGAGGCTTAGTTAAGATTTTCGTTCCCACCTTTTCCTGTATATCTAAAACTTGTTCTATTGCATGAAGGATGTATCTGCATACAATTTCCAATTGATAGTAAGCTGGCAAGTGTGCGCGTAAATTTTCAGGGGGTCAAAATTGAAATGTAGGGGAAATAGTATTTGTTTAAATTAGGTATAATATTTAAATTTAGTCATCAAACTATCCAAATTATGTTTTAAGTTAGAGGTAATATGTTAGATTATCTGTTAAACATTTTGTTTCATTTAGCTGGTATTCTGACTCATATCGAAAACATTGACAAAAAAAATCAAGATAATATAATTGAGAGCTAAATCAAAATCACTACAACAGTATGTTAAAATTTGCCTAAATCACTGTGCTATCCTATACAGAAAACAAAATGAAAATATTTTCAATAGCGGATGAGATATTGGAGAAAATGTTAACCCACACCACCAAAAATCAAATTTTACAAAAAGGCTGTAAACTTTGAAATCAAACAGCAGCTGGTTGACTGTTTCAGCTTTTGGTGTTTTCACATGGGTACATTGTATGAAGCCCCTTTCTAGTGTACCCCGCCGTGATATTGCTGGAATGTTACTAAGTGCGGCGTAAAAGCATACTCACTCACACACACACTCCTATCATCGATTTCTAACTATTCAATCCAGTAATTGATATCATGAGTATCGATCCACGCAATTAGGATCGATGACATTCTTCAACCAAGTCAGCGAGCCTGACCACCAGATCCCGTTAGTCGCCTCTTACGACAAGCATATTCGCCTTTTTTACGGCAATAATGGGTTGACCTATTCTACCCCGGATCTTCACGGGTCTGTCGACAAAGGACAGTACAATACCTAGACAACCACAAATTTTAGTTAAAACTAGTTTGAAAGTATGTAAAGGAATACTTCCTTTGCATGATATATCTGATCGAACATCTAAAGACAACGTATTAATCACTGTATGGGGTTAGCATTTATGTAACAGATTTGTAGAGTGCTACTTTAGCCGCAGCAGTCAATGTGTTACCAACAATGACAACACAACAAAAGACGATGTCGTATTGGCCAGAAGCAAGATAATTATGTAGTTCAATGAATTCAAGTAAAATTGGATGCTAACACGAATTATTTTATTTTGCCCGAAGACATGACAACGAGTCTGAAAAAATAATTAAATCCTTGTTTAGATTGATCATATATATTCTAGAGCAGTTAAATTGGTTTTTGATTCGGTTGCAAAGATATAAGCATTATCTGGTAATTTAGTTGAAAAAAGTTCTGGATCCAATGATACTTGAGCTGGCGTCACCATCCTTGGATCCATCAGTAAATATAGATTTGTAAATATAATATTCTCTTCTTATCTGATTATATTCTTGTTGATATTGTAGTTGATTTGTTTCAGATTTCTTAAGTTTAGATAAGGTAAGATCCACCTGTGGTTTTAGCAGTTGCCAAGGAGGAGGAGAAAGTAGACACAAGTAAGATAGTGCATTTAGGCGTTGTTTAAGAGAGAAGACTCATCGGCTTCAACGTACAGACTGTCAATGGGAAATTTCGGAAAGATCCAAGACAAAGTCTGAAACCTTATTGGTGGATAGAATCTAACAGTTTGAGGTTACTTTTGCAGGCACCACCATACATGTTAGGTGCCATAGTCGAGTTTTGAACTGATAAGTGATCTTTACAAGTGAAAGAGGGTCGACTGATCACTTCCTCACTTGGAATTAGAAACAATTGTTAATACATTTAATATGTTTCAAAAATGTAAGATGCTGATAAAAAAATCGATAAAAATGAATGCAATATAGTTTTAGATTTAGAAAACTTAAAGCCGTTCCGTTGCGACCATTCATATATTTTATTGAGACAAAGCTGCAACTGTAGCTTAATCATGTGCATAGCTTTTATATAAGCTGTTATATAATATATTAAAATCATCTTCAAATTATGACCCATGACCAGAGTGATTCAAAACCTGAGATACATTATTCATCTTTATGCTGAACAAAGTTACTGATAATATTTTACCTTGTAGGACACCCTGATCTTGATCGTAAAAATCAGACAGTCTTTAGACATGACCATTCGATTTCGTTGAGTAGGTGCCAGTTGCAGGATGCAGATAAGTGTTCGTGTCGCCATTACATAGGTCATTATTAGATATAAAATCCTCAAGTATCTACACTTTAGTGTGTGTGTTTGTACCATCCTAGAGAGGGTTATGGCCATTTAAATCACCCATGGCTTTGGGAGTTGATCACAGAGAACTTGAAAACCAGACTGCTGGAGAGATGAAGAAGGTGGACTATACAGAGAGCACACTGAAAATGCAACGTGCAAATTTAGCCGCACTGTAACCTCCTGTAGAGTAGTTTTAATAATAACAGGGCTATTCTGCCTCACAATGATTGACGATCATCCAGTAGCCTTATCGCCCAGTAGCCTTCACACATTGTACCCATGTCGGGAATCGAACCCGGGTCTGGCTGCCAGATTAGTTGACACAGACAGGGGTTTTGTCACATAGATTACTGTCTTCACATGTTCCAGCACATCGATGACACGCAGATGGATCATGGACTGACTTTGATCCATGACCTTACTTTTAGCAAGTGTAGCATGTCAAAGGATGAGGGACAAATGTATCCACCCTAAACTTGCAATAGGGGGCACGGGTGGCCCAGTCGTCTAAGGCGCCGCGATTCTCTGTGCAGAGTTGCGTCCCTTGGACACGCCAGAAACCTATGATTGTGGGTTCGATTACCGCTTCGCCCCGATTATGTTTCTAGGTTTGTCAGCACCATACCCGCGCTCGTGGGTTCCACCGAAGTGGTAAACGTCTGAGACCTGCATTACTTGGGGCTTTCTTCCTACATTAAGCTGACACGCCGCGATATAACTGGAATACTGTTAAAAGCGGCGTTAAACCCAAATCACTCACAATTGACTTGCAATAGCCAGCTTTAAGGGATTCTGGACCCATTGGACGACAAAATGTGTATAGATATGAGTTCTCATCCTTTTAGCTGTGACAGCAGTAACTCCTTGGAACTGTCACAATGTCAGCCTCAGTCAAGTCTAAAAGAAAAAGTCTAATATCTAGTAAAATGCATTTACTACTATTCAATGTCCTGTGGGGAGAAACCTCAACACTAACATTAGCTAGTGATTTGACTGATAGGAGAATTTGAGACTGTTTTGGTTTTCTGCATTGGATCAGTAGAGAACCAGATCGAAGTTTTTTTAACTTCCTTTACGTGCCAGCCAAACTGTCAATGCCATTTGTTTTGGCAAACGGATTCAGTTCGTGAGGACCACCATCTCGAACAGGCATAGCAAGAAATCGATGCAGAAGAATCCTCATCCTACGATGAGAACGAATCATCAGTTTCATATGAACGCTTTTTGAGTGGGGGTGCCATGGTAGTATCGATTATGATTCACCCTCCTAGCTACCCACCCACCAGAGAGTGTCTACATGGATGAGGCCTCAAGTCTGTGGATCTCCAAGGATCCAAGGAGGGTTTATTCAAGCAGTAACATCTTGGAAATATATGTCATACCAGATTGGCCAATGTAACGTCCATTTTGCTGGGGTAACATTTCTTCTAGCCAATAACTCGTAAACTCGTCAGTTTCATAACCCGCTTGATTCATACTGTTCTTGTACTGTCCGGTTTAACAAGGTTTTGCTGCAGATCAGTTGTAAGTGGTTTATCATGTGAACTATCAAAACAATTACGAGTATCATTGTTGATGTATTCTGTGTAGCAATACTCTTAGTTATGGTGTCTGTTAGCCGTATACGGTGTCAACAATATCGTCAATATTTTCATGCTTACCTAATACCTAATAAACGGCACCAAAACGAATTTATTATGCTGATTAGTTTACACTATCTGGTGTCAAAATGGAAAGTTGACACTTAGAACCGTTGACGTTAGGGGACAAAGGGAGACTACTCTTCAAACCTTAGAGGCCAAATCTTGTTGAATTTTTTAACTGTAATTTTAATTTATAAATTCACGATACAATGACAAAACACTGTCGAATAACGTATTTCTGTAAAATAATTTTCATGGGAAATATGTAAGGTGCGTGTTGGAAAATCCAAGATGGCCGTTACTGACGGTATATGGTCTCATATTAGGTCAGTAACAACCATCTTGGAATTTTACTGACGGTATACGGGCTGATATGGGATTAGCTCACATGGGGTGTTTGCCCGTCCCGCCAAAGCCCAGGGTTCGATTTCCCACATGGGTACAATGTGTGAAAGACATATCTGGTGTCCCATGCCGTGAAATGTATGGAATATTTTACAAAGCGGTATAAAACCTCACTCACTCACTTCCTTCCTCCCTTACTCGCTCACTCACTCCCACACTCACTAACCCATTATACCCGTGAAGCTTCCGGGGTTGAATAGGTCTTCAGCAACCCATGCTTACCGTAAAAGGTGACTATGCTTGTCGTAAAAGGCGACTAACGGGATCGGGTGGTCAGGCTCGCTGACTTGGTTGATGCACGTCATCGATCCCAGTTGCGTGGATCGATGCTCATGATATCGATCCCTTGATTGTCTGGTCCCGACTCGATTATTTACAGACCGCCGTCATATAGCTTGAATATTGCTGAGTGCGGCGTTAAACAACAAACCAACCACTAACCCATTACGTGTCCCTTTGCAGATACGAGCTGGACACTTTGAACCAGACCGTTACGATGGAGTTACAGATGTACACGACTCTGATCCGGGTTTTCATCACCTGGCTGTACGATGCCGTGACAGAGGACCAGTCAGGCTCCATATGGCGCAGTCTGGTAGCATACCAGGAAATCATCATTGCCAAAGAGTACATGGGTCTTGAGCGAGCTTTGGGAACCATCTTCTATGCCTCGGGGAAGTTTCCGTCACGTGACGTGTACCTGTGGTTTTCCGAGAGCCAGGACGTGACAAATGCTACCTTCCTGTCTGCTAGGCGGTATTCGGATCTGGTGCATGCGTTGTACGAACGAAATATAAACGTAAGTATTAATCGGTGGGAACAACATCTTACCCGTCTCTTGTAATATCGAGACAGTGATATTTACTGCTGAACAAACTTAAGTGAGTGAGTGAGTTGGGTTTAACGCCGCTTTTAACAGTATTCCAGTTATATCGCGGCGTGTCAGCTTAATGTGGGAGGAAAGCCCGAAGTGATGCAGGTCTCAGACGTTTACCACTTCGGTGAAACCCACGAGCACGGGTATGGTGCTGACAAACCTAGAAACATAATCGGGGCGAACCGGGATTCGAACCCACAATCATAGGTTTCTGGCGTGGCCAAGGGACGCAACTCTGCGGCGCCTTAGACGACTGGGCTACCCGTGCCCCCCGAAACGGCGTAGAACCTCACTCACTCACTCTCGCATTTCTCTTTCAAGGGTAACCGAATGTTGCTGGGTGTGCTGGGACGAATGAGAGCGGAGATCAGACGAAATGACCTGGCTGGTCGCGGGTCAGTCAAGATGGCGCAGCTGTGGTTCGGCAACATGACTCGCTACATGGACCTGCTGTTGGAGACCCAGAAGGAGCTCGCTGACGAGATCACACAGATGCTGGACGAAAGACAGGCCACGAACTTACAGAAGATGGTGGCGATCTCCATCGTGTTTGTCTGCGTCTTCATACTGTGTCCTGTCATAATATACGCAGTGTACTCTTTGACCAATGAGATACAAAAGTATTCTATAACACTGGCGGAGAGGTAAGTTCCCATGTGTTTGTTTGCTTGTTTGTTTGTTTGTTTGTTGTTTAACGCAGCACTCAGCAATATTCCAGCTATAAGAAGGCCGTCTTTAAAATAATCGAGTATGGTCCAGACAATCCAGCAGTGATTGACATCATGAGCATCGATCCACGCGATTGGATCGATGACTTCTAGTTCTTACTCAATATTAAAAGCATACTAGTAGTTTGTTAACAGAAACTCAATGTGAACAAAGACGACTATGCTTGTCGTAAGAGGCGTCTAACGGGATCGGGTGGTCAGGCTCGGTGATTTGGCTGATGCATGTCGGCGTGTCCAAATTGCTTGGATCGATGTTCATGATGTCAATCTCTGGATTGTCTGGTCCAGATTCTTACGACAGTATAGTCGCCTTTTACGGCAGGCATGGGTTGCTGAAGATCAATTCTACCCCATCTTCACGGGTCGCAACTAAGATGTGTATCATGGAACATTGAGGTTGTATTATTACTATTTAGGAACTGAAAAATGGAAATGAGAAACTGCTTCATGGGTTGGGTAAGTTGAGTAATTTAAGTTGATTAATTCATTATTTCGTCGACGAATTGCTCATTCCACGCAAGAATTTACAGCATTGGTAGCGCACTCTCTAATTATATAATGAACTATTTTGGGAATAATGTAAAATTAGACATCGTACCATTGCACCTAAAAATGACAGTAAAATGAAATGATGGTAGAATGTATTAGAAAGCGTACGATTTAGTGATGAGTGGATTACGCCGCTTTGAACAATATTGCGTTCCAAAACTACACCTTACGCCCAATTTGTATTAGATTAATTTCGAAACCTTTAATATGTAATCTGTGCAGAGTTGCGTCCCTTGGGCACGCCAGAAACCTATGATTGTGGGTTCGAATCCCGGTTCGCCCCAATTATGTTTCTAGGTTTGCCGTGCTCGTGGGTTTCACCGAAGTGGTAGACGTCTGAGACCTGCATCACTTCGGGCTTTCCTCCCACATTAGGCTTACACGTCGTGATATGACTGGAATACTGTTAAAAGCGGCGTTAAACCCAACTCACTCATTACCATTAAAATTACGGTCGGTAGAGTCAGAGAAACATGAAAAGAATTGTTTTTGTCACTTGACTATGCAAGCGCAGCACTAGTGTTGTTTGTAATCGTCGGGTCCTGACGCATACACCGGTATATATGGAGCCGGATAAAGTGCCTCCATCTGACGGACTTCGCGGTGTAGTGGATAGAGCATCTGGAAGATCGAAAAGATTATCCTGTTTCCTTGGGCTCGGGATTAAGGGGCTAAAACAAGGACTGTTGGGCTCGGAGTCAGTATAATGTGTCTGAGTGGGGTATCCATGTTAAACTGCGACATGGTATCTTACCGGACTGGCACTATATAACCGCCCAGGAGTGTGAGTGAGTTTGGTTTTACGCCGCTTTTAGCAATATTCCAGCAATATCACAGCGGGAGACACCAGAAATGGGCTTCACACATTGTACCCATGTCGGGAATCGAACCCGGGTCTTCGGCGTGACGAGCGAACGCTTTAACCAATAGGCTACCCGACCGCCCCTTAACCGTCCAGGAACAGTAACAACAAGTTCAAACGCGCGTAAAACCAACATATTAAGACACACTTGAAATGTGACACATACTCATTAGTATGGAAACGCTAACAGGAACATTTTCGCGTAGGTGCCCTTATAAATAAAAGCGACAAAACCCTTTCCCAAATCATAAGAAAAGCAGATCTAGAGTCGATTGCACGATTCAGACTACACTATTATGAGCAAATGTTCAAATAGAGATTATACCAGGTGTTCGCGAGAAGGCGTGCGCACCTGCTCACCTGTGGCACCTGTGGCACAGTCACAGACACAAACAACAGCAATTCAATTGTTAACCTGAGGTGAGGTCAGGTGAGGTGAGGTGAAATGGGGTTTAACGTCGCGTCCAAGATTATTGCACTTATATAGCGACGTGCATGCACTTGTGTGTGTGTGGCTGCTTGTACTAGTCCGGACTGATGCCGATTTATAGTGCTAGCACACTGAGATACCATGCTTTTACTATTCCGGACTTATGTAGATTTTATAGTGCTGAGAAACCATGCCGCAGTTTAACATGCATACCCCACTTAGACACACTATACTGACTTCGAGCCGACCAGTCCTTGTTTTAGCCCCTTAATGCCGAGCGCCAGACAGGGTAACAACAAGTACCTCCGTGGTCTAATGGTAGAGCGTCCGCCCGGAGAGCGAAAGGTCCGGGGTTCGATCCCCAGCCGCGGTATACCAAAAGACGTTAAAAGATGGTACTTGTTGTTACCCTGTCTGGCGCTCGGCATTAAGGGGCTAAAACAAGGACCGGTTGGCTCGGAGTCAGTATAGTGTGTCTGAGTGGGGTATTCATGTTAAATGCGGCATGGTATCTCAGTGAGCTAGCACTATAAATCGGCATCAGTCCGGACTAGTACAAGCAGCCACACACACATACACGTGCATGCACGTCGCTATATAAGTGCAATAATCTTGGACGCGACGTTAAACCATATTTCACCTCACCACCTAATTTTACAAAGGTTATCCAAAACATAACAAACTTAATCAAATCGATATGGCGACAATATTCCTTTCTAGGACCCCATACATAAGCCCCCCTATCACTTTCATTCCAGGACGAAAGCTCTGAATAAAGAGAAACGAAGGACGGACACGTTGCTGTATCAGATGTTACCGAAGTCGGTGGCTGACATCCTCAAAAGTGACGAGGAGTTTCATGCCGAAAACTACAGCGAGGCCACCATCTTCTTCTCCGACATCCAGGGCTTCACTCAGATCTCGGCTCGCAGCTCCCCCGTACAGGTGGTGCAGATGCTCAACAGCCTCTACTCCTGCTTCGACGACAGGATCGCCCAGTACGAGGTCTACAAGGTGGAGACAATCGGGGATGCCTACATGGTGGTGTCAGGTATGTGTTTTTCTTTGTTTTTTGTTTAACGCCACACTCAGCAATATTCCAGCTATATGACGGCGGTCTGTAAATAATCGAGTCTGGACCAGCCAATCTAGTGGTTGACATCATGAGCATCGACCAACCCCATTTGGATATGATGACATGCATCAACCAAGTCAGCGAGTCTGGCCACCCGACCTCGTTAGTTGCAACCTACATGTACACCAAGCATAGTCGCTTTTTCGGCAAGCATGGGTCGCTGAAGACCTATACTACCCCGGATCTTCACAGGTCCAGGTATGTGAGATGCTTGTTTACCCTGTGGCAGGTGTTTGTTGCCAACGTGGTGCTCTCAGGTGTGTGAGATGGTCACATGATGTTACATGTGGTGGTAATATGGTGGTGTCAGGTGTGTTGTGTGTTTACATGAAGGTATGAGTCACGTGTGGTGATTATATGTTGGTGCCATGTATGTTGTACGCTTACATGAAGTTATGAGGCACGTGTGATGGTTATATATTAGTGTCAGGTTTGTGATGTGCTTGCATGAAGTTATGAGGCACATGTGCGTGTTATATTTAGGTGTCAGGTTTGTTGTATGCTAACATGAAGGTATGAGTCACGTGTGATGGTTATATGGTGGTGTCAGGTATGTTGTATGCTTAAATGAAGGTATGAGGCACGTGTGAAGGTTATATGTTGGTGCCAGGCATGTTGTGTGCTTACATGAAGGTATGAGTCTCGTGTAATGGTTATAGGGTGGTGCCATGTATGTTGTACGCTTACATGATGGTATGAGTCACGTGTGATGGTTATATGGTGGTGTCAGGTGTATGATATGCTTACATGAATTTATGAGGCACGTGTGATGGTTATATGGTGGTGTCAGGTGTGTTGTATGCTTACATGAAGGTATGAGGCACACGTGGTGGTTATGTGTTGGTGTCAGGTAAGCTGTATGCTTCCGTGAAGGTATGAGTCACGTGTGATGGTTATATGTCGGTGTCAGGTATGTTGTGTGCTTACATGAAGGTATGAGTCACGTGTGATGGTTATATGTCGGTGTCAGGTATCTTGTGTGCTTACATGAAGGTATGAGGCACGTGTGATGGTTATATGTTGGTGTCAGATAAGCTGTATGCTTACATGAAGGTATGAGGCACGTGTGATGGTTATATGTTGGTGTCAGGTATGCTGTATGCTTACATGAAGGTATGAGTCACGTGTGATGGTTATATGTTGGTGTCAGGTATGCTGTATGCTTACATGAAGGTATGAGACACACGTGGTGGTTATATGTTGGTGTCAGGTAAGCTGTATGCTTCCATGAAGGTATGAGTCACGTGTGATGGTTATATGTTAGTGTCAGGTTTGTGATATGCTTGCATGAAGGTATGAGTCACGTGTGGTGGTTATATGTTGGTATCAGGCATGTTGTGTGCTTACATGAAGGTATGAGTCACGTGTGATGATTATATGTTAGTGTCAGGTTTATGATATGCTTACATGAAGGTATGGGGCACGTGTGGTGGTTATATGTTGGTATCAGGCATGTTGTGTGCTTACATGAAGGTATGAATCACGTGTGATGATTATATGTTAGTGTCAGGTTTATGATATGCTTGCATGAAGGTATGAGGCACGTGTGATGATTAAATGTTAGTGTCAGGTTTATGATATGCTAACATGAAGGTATGAGGCACGTGTGATCGTTGTGTGGTGGTGTCAGGTTGGTGATATGCTAACAAGAAGGTATGAGGCACGTGTGATGGTTATATGTTGGTTTCAGGTATGTGATATGCTAACATGAAGGTATGAGGCACGTGTGATGGTTACATGGTGGTGTCAGGATTGTGATATGCTTGCAAAAAAAAGGGTCGTGTTTTCGGCACGTGTAATGGTTATATGTTGGTAACAGGTATGTTGTATGCTTACATGAAGGTATATAGGCAGATGTGTTATTACATGGTGGTGTTAGGTTTGTGATACGCTTGCATAAAAATGTCATGTTTTAGTCATGTGATGGTAAAACACAATGCCACATTTATGAGGGATAACAAGTAAAGGAGGTATTTCCAGGAATACCCAGGAGAAACGGACAGCGTCACGCGGCTGAGATCTGCACGATGGCCCTGGACTTGCTGCACCACATCAGTCGACTGGAGATTCCACATCTTCCAGGCACGAAATTTAAACTACGGATCGGTTGCCATTCAGGTCGGTGTAAATGTCGCCATGTTTGTTTCTTATTTTTTTATTTTTGAACAATCACTGCACACACTCTGCCCGTCTGTCGTGTACTTCAATCTATTTAACATGTACCTCCACCCCCATAGTTTGTATCTCCATCTCCTAAAACCAGCCTAGCCCAGGGGTTAAAGCGTTCGCTCGTCACGCCGTAGACCCGTGTTCGATTTTCCACATATCTTCGGTAGATAGATATGAATGTTTAGAAAGAATTCACCTACTGGCATGTAAAAAAATTCTTCGCGTTGGAATAGCAACACCAAATAATATATATGGAGAATGTGGAAGATACCCACTTAACATTAATTCGCAAATAAAGTGTTTAAAATATTGGTTTAATATCATCCGTATGCCAGAACATCGGCTTCCGAAAAAAGCTTACAACATGCTCTTTCATTTAGATAGTATCGGTAAGGTTACATGGGTATCGCATATTAGGACACTATTATTCTCACATGTGTATGGGTATATATGGCTTAACCAATCTGTTGGTGATCAACATTTATTTCTAAATGATTTTCGTAAAATAGCAATAAATATGTTCTATCAAGGGTGGCAATGCAACTTGGAAAACAGTTCACGTTATGATTTGTACAGAACATTTAAGGCTTTACTAGAGCCAGAAAATATCTATCAGTTTTAACAAATAGTCACCTAAGAAATGTATATATTAAATACAGACTTGGCTTGTCAAAACTTATGATTAATTATGGACGGAATATATCACTTGAAAGAATACAAAGAATGTGTCCATTCTGTAACTCTGCTATAGAAGACGAAATACATTTTACCTTTGAATGTCCTTATTATGCAGAATTACGTACTAAATATATACCAGAATGTTTCTTATCTAAGACGAGTAGAATAGCGTTTGTTTCTATTTTGTCATCGAATAATGCCAATGTTATTTTTAAACCGTCTTTATTTGTAAAACATGGGATGGAACTACGAAATAACATGTTGAGTGGAAATTCAGAATTATAATTACCTTACCCTAGAAAGTCCTCATGATTATCACCGATTGTTAAATGAATGTTATATTTTTATAATTTTTGTTGTATCTCCCAATCTTTAAATTCTCACCCACTGTATTTATCTGAACTTGTATATGGGCCGATGGCCTTTGATACAATAAACGTCTTTGACTTGATTTCCCACATGGGTATAATGTGTGAATCCCATTTCTGGTGTACCCCTCGTAAAATTGCTGGAATATTGCTAAAAACGGCGTTAAATTATATTCACCCACTCATTCCGAAACATTTAGTTCCATTCCTGTAATATATATGTAGCTCCAACCCTTTGACATGACAAGTCATCGGATACCCATATACAGTAAACTACGGTTATAACGAACACGCTTATAACGAACTGACGGATATAACGAACTTACTTTTTAGTCCCAACTATTTGCAGTAGTTATGCTGTATATATGCTTATAACGAACTACGGTTATTACGAACTAAAATAAGTTGTTCCTATGAGTCCGTTATAACCGTAGTTTACTGTACATAACGTTAAGTGGGAATATACTTGAACTGTGTGTATTCCCCAGGTTCGGTGGTAGCTGGCGTCGTGGGAACTAAGATGCCGCGGTACTGTCTGTTTGGTGAAACCGTCAGCGTTGCCGCCAAAATGGAAGCTCTAGGGAAGCGTAAGTTCAACATTATCTCTTCATCCCTATCGAAGTGAGTGATGTAAGATTCTGAATTATGTTTAAGGTATAAATAAAAGCGACATCACCCTTTCCATACTCATAAGACATCTCTGCTCTAAGCAGACGATTTGTATGATTCTGATTCTGATGAAATAGCGATGACACCAGGTGTTCGCGAAAAAGTGAGCGTATCCTGCTCCGCCGGTGGCGCCCGTCACAAACACATGCAATGGCAAGGCAAATTGTAGATTTACAAATGCTGCTATGTGGTGGAAACTATGTTCATGTTGATTCTATGTCACGGGGTGTTAGCTATTGGTTTAAGCTTCTGGAGAGACACCTCCATGTTATATTATGTTGAATAGTCTAGGCCTTGGTGATAAAAAACATTGGTGCACTTTGTTTAAAATATTGAGTTAATGATCATTTGTGGATTTGGTTTTGTGTGGGATGGTGACAAAGTAATGTTTTAAATGAATTTAATATCAGGGACGGCCATAAACAATCAATATGTTCAGATATTCAAATAGTGTCCATCTTTAGATGAAAATTCAGTTATAAAACAGACCTTATTGAACCATATTTGATAAATGTGAATTTATCTAAAGATAATGGCCTTATTAAGGATTGGTGCATTACCCTTGTATAAAGTACTGGTAGATATGATGGAGTTCACACGCAATATCAACTTTCAACTTTAAGTTCGATTGAAGATGAATTTCACCTACAATTTGAAGGCCCAGTCTATTATGACTTCATAAAATATTTCAAACTTGTCCTCTGATTATTGATAAATATTTTTTATTAGTACACCGCTTTGCAAAATTGTGTCTGTCACAACAAATTGTTCAAACTATGTAAGAGATGTTTATATATTACATGTATTATTGCCGCTCTGCTTCATCATGTTTCGACGGCCTCCGTGGTCTAGTGGTAGAGCTGCCGCCCGGAGAGCGGAAGGTCCGGGGATCGATTCCCGGCCGCGTCATATCAAAAGACGTTAAAAGATGGTTCTTCTTATGACCCTGTCTGGAGCTCGGCTTTAAGGGGCTAAAACAAGTCCTGGTCGGCTCGGAGTCGGTATACTGTGTCTGGGTGGGGTATTCATGTTAAACTGCGGCATGGTATCTCAGTGAGCTAGCACTATAAATCGGCATCAGTCCGCACACACACGTACATGCACGTCGCTATGTAAGTGCAATAATCTTGGACGCGACGTTAAACCCCATTTCACCTCACCTCATCATGTTTCAAACTTCATTATACTTTATTCGTGGGCCCTTGTAATTACACAAAATAATATGATTGATTGAGTACACCGCTTTTAGCAATATTCCAGCACTATCACGGCGAGGGACACCACACATGGGATTATACATATTGTATAAATATATCTAAGCGTTCCCGACCGCCCCTGGACTCAAAATGAGCTAAATAGGTAGTTATATCAGTAAGGTACGATGGCCAAGTTGGCTATTCTCTTTGCAGATTTAGCTCACTTTATCGTCAAAATATACTGGTCATGGGTTCGAATCCAAGATTAGTCTTGATTTCAGAGTCTTGGCTTGTCATCGCCACACTCGTGATTGTAATTTTCCCAACATAGTTTCAATCGACCTGACAGTACTCGTAGCCTAAATACAGTAAACTACGGTTATAACGAACACGCTTATAACGAACTGACGGATATAACGAACTTACTTTTTTGGTCCCGACTATTTGCTGTAGTTATGCTGTATATATGCTTATAACGAACTACGGTTATAACGAACTAAAATTAGTAGTCCCTTTGAGTTCGTTATAACCGTACTTTACTGTACCAGACTATCTAGTAGCCAAGTGCTTATAGTGTTCGCCCTCACGGATAAAATTTGTGAAGCCAATTTATTGTGTCCCCAGCCGTGATATTGCTAGAATATTTCGAAAAGTGGCGTAAAACAATACTCACTCACTACTCTAACAGTCCTTAACCATATTAGTTTCCCTTTCGCCCAACCCTTTTTTGTTATGCGATAGCAGTAGATAAAACGGCCGTCAATCTAAGCGAACTATATGCGGCGGCAGTACATGGTTTACAATGAACTGCAAAATCACTACTCTTCCCTAGGTGTTAGGTAGACAGCGGAACAAGCCGAGTTTACCCAAGTTTACCCGAGTTTTGTTAATGGAGTATTGGGTGTTTCAGCCGGTCGGATCCATCTGAGTCAAACTTCTCAAGATGCCCTGTTGGCATTTGGAGACTTCTATGTCGAAGAACGAGAAGACATGCTTGCTAAGGTTTGAAAACAACAGACACAACTCGAATACTCTCACCTCAACACATCGTCCCAGATGACTCACATAATGTTTACGAAAATTCGTTGTTGTCCTCGCTTTAAGTTTGTGTTCGTCGCTCAAGGACGTCATCACACTACATCAAACTACTAAAGCTTTTGTTAAATATAGTATTACTTCTAATGTAAAGGAACCCTTTACTCTCGTTTTTGCTTGATGTTTGTTTGTTTGTTGTTTAACGCCGCACTCAGCAATATCCCAGCTATCTATATGACGGCGGTCTGTAAATAATCGAGTCTGGGCCAGACAATCCAGTGATTGACATCATGAAAATCGATCCTCGCAATTGGATCAACCAAGTCAGTGTGTCTGACCACCCTATCCCGTCAGACACCTCTTATGACAAGCATAAGTTGGAAGAACTTTTACTGTTTTTTGGCTTGAAGTAAAGTCGATGGAGAACTTCAGTTTTACTATAGAATGTGTACGTTCCTTGCAGAGGTATACGTGTGTGTAGCGGGTATGATAAGGCGTCACAATAAGCTGTACATAGTCCCTTACGGGAACGCTGCTCGTGCACATGTATTGTGTCAGCACATCAGTACCATACCAGCACCATGCCAGCACCAGTGGGCTTCAACATGATGTCTATGGCCTCACTTACTCACTCACTTGTCGTAAGAGGCGACTAACGGGATCGGGTGGTCAGAATCGCTGACTTTGTTGATGCATGTCCCAATTGCGTAGATCGATGCTCATAATGTCAATCACTAGATTGTCTGGTCCAGACTCGATTATTTACAGACCGCCGTCATATAGCTGAAATATTGCTGAGTGCGGCGTTAAACTCACTCACTCACTCACTCACTCACTCACTCACTAACTCTGTTGTCAGGAGGACCGAGAGCTCCAGATGTTCCTCAAGGGAGATGTACACACCTACTGGCTGACTGGGAAGTCTGGGATGACTCCCGCTAGTCCAAGTTCCAGATCCGGACAAAAATACTCCTCGGCGGAATCCACGGACAGTCAGGAAAAACTGCACCAGGATGGTTAGTATAGAGTAAATGAGAGACTGAGTTTGGTTTAACGCCGCTTTTAACAGTGTTCCAGTTATATCACGGCGTGTCAGCTTAATGTGGGAGGAGCGCCCAAAGTGATGCAGGTCTCAGACGTTAGCCACTTCGGTGAAACCCACGTGCACGGGTATGGTGCTGACAAACCTAGAAACATAATCGGGGCGAACCGGGATTCGAACCCACCATCATAGGTTTCTGACGTGCATTGCAGTGTTAATTTAGTCATGAAAGATTATATGAATCTGTCACTTAGAAACATCAATTACTTTTTTTCTCGTGTTTCAAAATATGCTATAGTTGATAAAAGTGGAAACATTCCGAGGCTTGCCGAGGATTTTTGTCACTTTTATCAACGAGTGTTGATATATTTGATATCAAAAGACACGAGGGTGAGATTCTGTTTATCATCCAACATCATTCTTCCAACTTTTTCAATTTGTAGACAGTAATTAGCAGTGTCTTCAGTGTAAAAAGTACTGCTAACAGCTTCAGTCGCAGACCCATTAGTGATGTCATTTGATTGTGACGTCATTGTAACAGTGACGTCACAATGGTCTGCAAAGCATTGTGATGTAATTTCATTTGCCAGTTTTGGATGGTAAATGCGTATATAATATACGTGATCAACCTTTAAAGTAATACTAAGTAGGGTGATGACCTATCTCTACACTCACTAACTCAACAAACGAGCAAGATGGCATTCTACATTGTGTGTGTAAATTCTCATAGGTAATGCATTGTCATTGTCCGCGATGTTTTCAGCGAATTTTGGATTTCACCGATAGGTGGTAAAGTATATATTTATTTAAAAGCATTCTAATTCACAAGTAGTTTGTATTTTTGTTATAGTCTAGGAAGCTTATTACATTTATTTATATTTCAGTTCATATATATGACAGGTTAGACCTCACCACGTGCTTGCAATAGTTATAAGCTGAACACTTTCAAGAATACTTGTTTTTCTCTCGTGAAACGTGCAGGGTTGTGAAAGAAGGGTGTCAGCTGGTTTGCCTAAGACTATGTGCATAAATATCGAAACGTGTCAAAAAGCGAAAGAATATCTGTTTGGAGACATGAAGACAAACATGCAGGGAAACCTTTTTAACTCGAAAAAATGTGGACAATGCAAAATATATCGGGGAATCCGAAGTTCGAGACAAGAGATGAACATTTGCCCAAACTAGATATCTATGCCTATCACGGAAAAGTACTGGGTTAAAACGGCCAGGTGTGTCTTTTATATGAATTAAGTTTGACAACCAATATATCACACATATCTTGAAACCATGGAAGTGTACGGAACAAGCGAACATGTTTACGAAATTTGAGACAAGTAAAAAGACCAGAGTGAGTGAGTGAGTGAGTTTGAATTTACGCCACTTTAGCAATATTCCAGCAATATCACGGCGGGAGACACCAGAAATGGACTTCACACATTATACCCATATCGGAAATCGAACCCGGGTCTTCAGCGTGATGAGCGAACGCTTTAACCACCAGGCTACCCGACCGCCCTATAAAGACCAGAGGGCTAAGCAGGACTTTCATTGGACCATACAGTTACCTTATTTGAAACAGATTTGAGATTTCAAGCACTGTAACCTTTAACAACTGATATATTTTCTGAAGCCAACCGCCTCGGTGGTCTTGCTGATAGGGCTTCTGTCCGGAAAACGGAAGCCGGTCGGCTCAGAGTCAGAACACAGTGTCTTGGGGTATTCATGTAAAACTGCGACATGGTATCTCATTCACAGTAGGCTATCTCTACAAAAACGGGTATTCGTCCAGACTAGTATAAGCACACACACACACACACACACACACACACACACACACACACACACACACACACACACACACACACACACACACACACAGACGCACAGACGCACAGACGCACACAAACACAGACGCACACATACACACACAGACACACAGACTCACGCACAAACACCCACATGCACACACACGCGTGCGCGCGCACACAGACGCACACACAGACGCACACACACGTGCGCGTCGCTATATAAGTACGTTCATCTTGAACGCGATGTCAAACATAAAACAAATAATGATAAGTGTGGGTTGTCTACCGATACCCATTGGGCGTAGAAGGCAAAAAATCGTGAAAGTTATATGAATAGATCACTATAAATCACCTCACCTCTGAAGCCACACCTTTGCTGTCATCCTTCCTTGAAATTAGTTGGTTTCCATTATCAATCAAGACCGAATACAATGTGTATAGAATATCAAATATGTTAATATGACACTGGCGAATGTTTCATACCAATCGATACAAAACAATTCAATATGCATTTTCACATTCAACCGTGCGCATGACAACACCGATCTAGACTTAAACATGCTTATGTAATTATTTCAGTTTTTCGATATAATTTCTGATCAATTGAAAGTACACATGTATGCTGAAATATGTTTTAAAATAATTTTTTATTACATTACGATCTAACGAGAGAAAAAATTGATATTGTTGTACAGTACGCACACATGGCGAATTTTACGGAAGTAATTTGACGTCAAACGTTTTTCTTTATGACGTCACAGCACAATTGTATCCCAGCACCCGTAAGGTTCTTTTGTTCTGGTGGCTCACAATTCTCGAAAATATCTGCAGTTCATGCCAGTTACATACTTCGAGTTTAACGAGTTCGTTATATCCGAAGTTCAGTGTGTTTCTTACCTTTGTTTAATTTATCAATTTACACTCGTTGCACATTGCATGTATTTGTATAAATCGTATGTTTATGCAATGTCAATAAGGCCCAAGCTCTCTAAATTGTCTTAAAGATTCGTCTGTATGAGTATTTCCTTAACCGATTTATTTGCCCTGAGCTATAAGGAAATATATTTTCTAAAACAACTGACTTTACACACTTCACCAAGCTAATAAATTTAATAAAGTGTGTTAAGCCAACATGAATAACTTATGCAGTACTTTATTAACTTCATTGCTTATATTTCAGGCAAGGAACACGTATGGGGCCACCATTAGGAAGAACTGCCTATTGAAACAGCGGATAACGAAATCCTTGCATGACTAGATCCAAGTGAACATATTTTGTGACTATTGTATTCTTTACGTCGTTTACAAAATGACAAGGTAGGATAGGGGTTGTTTTTTTGTCTACGCAATCTTCATAATTTCAATATAAAACGTCAATGCCAGAAAATGGCCAGTCTTGATTATCCAACGAAACAGATTCAAAGGGCGTAAAAGGAAAAATATCGAAGAAAATTAAATGAGTGGATAACAGAAAATCATCGATTAATTGACACTGGTGAATAATCAGTGACGTATGTGATGAAACTTGCCAGTACAAGAGTGAGTGAGTGAGTTGGGTTTAACGCCGCTTTTAACAGTATTCCAGTTATATCACGGCGTGTCAGCTTAATGTGGGAGGAAAGCCCGAAGTGATGCAGGTCTCAGACGATTACCACTTTGGTGAAACCATCGTGCACGGGTATGGTGCTGACAAACCTAGAAACATAATCGGGGCGAACCGGGATTCGAACCCACAATCATAGGTTTCTGGCGTGCCCAAGGGACGCAACTCTGCATAGCGAATTGCTGCGCCTTAGACGACTGGGCCAACCGTGCCCCCGCTAGCACAAGAACGAACACAGTGTAGTTATCGGCAATGAGAACATGAACACAATTTTCATGTCACTATTTCAAACTTTATAATGATTTCTATAGGACCAAAAACAACCCTTATACTACCTTATCCATAATCGTCAAAGCAAATCGCACCTTAATGCCGCAAGAAAAATATTAATTATGGAGTCGCACATAAGCCACAACACATATAATTATGATTAATGGTTATAGAAAAATAATGTATGCAGAATATATACCAAGTATCGCAAGCTTGCCGCAAAAGACGACTGACACGAGGACTTGTGGTCACGTTGAGGAGTCTGCAGTGCCGTAGCCAGCCGCGGAGGGGGAGGGGCAGTTTTTACAGAAAACCTTGTGATAGTGAACTTGAATAAAAAATGAATAATCTTATTTGGCCCCCGTCAAATAAAGTTAACTACGGCCTAGGTCTGGATGGTAGTGGGTGCACGAACACCACAGCTTCAAAATTTGCTTATGCTATCAATCATTGGTTGACCTGACCAAGAGTCAATATCATGAAGGCTGCCGTGGTATTGCTGGAAGGTTGGTAACAATATTCACCCCCTCGCTTACCCCCTCGTCTACGTACATGTCGTGAATGTATGTGTGTTGTATTGTGTTTCAAAATAGCTCATCGAAGCCAGCTGTGATTTCACGTTCTCCCAAAGAGGAGATCGTATTAGTCTTAGTGCAAATGTAACGTCCCATTTAAATTCTTTAAATAATTTCAAATACGTTGTCATACGTTTGTGTACGAGTCCGACTGTATCATGAGCTAGTGTTCATGAATCACTATTGTGTATTGATGATACCAGGTATTCACGAAAACGTGAAACCGAAACGAACTTGAATGTATTCGAGGTAAATAAGTTCGAGAGATGCGTTTACCCTTATTGTATGAAATAACTGTTTGATTCTCGCTTACGTACATTGTACCTACCATTATTTTTCTGTCTCTTACTTCAAAGGCGTTTTCCAGATTTTGTGAACTTTAGTGGCTGAAACGAAAGGTAGTGTTTGAAAAAAAGGCATCCAGTTTCAAAGTGAGTCAAAGCCAAACATCGGTTGTAGCAAAGAACTGTTATCCTGTTCGAGTGGATGCTTGTCGCTAGAACCTACTGATGGTGTTCGGATTGACGTGGGTCGTTGTTCATGCTTTTAATCACTGGATTGCCTGGTCCAGATTTGACTTTATACAGGCCGCTGTGGTGTAACTGAAATAATGCAGACTGTGATGTATTCACCTGATCACTTACACAGAGGGATGCTGAGAGGAATTTTGCAAACCCCGAATCTTGAGAGTTATTCCGTAATTAAAAGTTTTAAGTAGGTTATCGTATGTATTACTCATTGTCACTATCAGAAAGACAACGAAGAAACAATAGGACATGTCATGATGAGTCCTGCAGAGATACTTCAATGAAGTCAACCTATTGTTCAGGTGACGTAATGCAATCACTTTGTGACGTCATGAACAATAGATGACGTCATGTAACAAAGTATGTGACGTCATGTTGCAGATTGAGCTCAAGCGTTTCTGTAACAATGGCGTTATGGACACTATATATCAACGATGCTACGTCACATTAGTTACCACTTGTTGCCAGTAGTTACCAGTTACTGATGCCCACGAACACGGTCATGGTGTTATAAATAAATGGCCATTATCAGAGCGAATCGGATATTCGAACTTTGATCCTGAGACACCTCAGGGACGTAACTCTGCAAATACTTACACTTATTTTTTTCTCAGATGGATGCCATCTGTACAGTTCTTCAGACTCAGCAATATCGTACAGCATGTTGATCCATCATTGTACACAGTCAGGTATATGAAGTCACTGACGGCTTCCCATTTTTTTCTGAAATCTTCTCGAGTGGATCCTTCTGGATTGTTTTCCCCAAAATAGGTGGTAAGGTGAGATGAAATGGGGTTTAGCGTCGCGTCCAAGATCATCGCACTTTTATAGCGACGTCCATGCACGTATGTGTGTGTGTGGCTGCTTGTACTAGTCCGGGCTGATATACCATGCGGCAGTTTAACAAGACTACACTCAGACAGCATACCGTGCCGACCAGTTCTTGTTTTAGCCTATTAATGCCGACCGCCAGACAGGGTAACAACAAGTACCATCCTTCTTTTGGTATGACGCTGCGGGTGATCAAACCCCGGACCTTCCTCTCTCCGGGCGGATGCTCTACCTCTAGTACGCGGTCATCCCAAAATAGGAAACCTTTGGTGGTCCATCATGTTCAGTTACTTGTGAAAGACATTAAATATAAGCGACCAAACCCTTTCCATTGTCGATTGTATGATTCCGACTATATAATGACCATGTGTTTATGAATCACTATTTAATGGTCATGGCACCAGGTGTTTGCGAACATTCGAGCGTATCCTGTCCCACTGGTACCACCGGTCACAAACACAAGCAAATAGAAATCTGGAATTAACCCAAACGTTCAAGGTTGGTTATGCTTTTGAAGACGGAAATCTGATTTTTTATGCTGTTGTACCAATACTAGATATCACATAATACGTCAGGAGACAGTTATAGGTATGGCACGTCCCTTAACAGAGGTTTCAAGTTTCTAAGTTGCAATGATGTTGTATTCCGTCATGTTGTACTGTTGTATTTTGGTGATGTTCTTTCAGCACGATGTGCCACGGTACAGTATGAATATCAACACACGAGTCAGCACGTGGTAGTGAATGTATTTGTTTTATTTGATATTGATGTTAAATATTAAGTATATGAATAAACCCCACCTGTAAGTATATAGAGTTGTGTTTTGTTTTCGTTTAACAACCATTTTCCTATTTGACCCCGACTTTGTCTTCTGTATTGTCATTTCCAATTACGTATATAACTGTCGAAATGAAAATCAGCTTTTTTCCTCTCACTATTATTACTCCTCGCTTTATGGCTGAAATATTGTGATATGTTTAATTGAGCAAATGTGGGCTTTATCAAAAGTACCCCAAAATATCGAAAAGTACCCAAAAGTATCAAAAAGTACACAATACGCACTATAACTTAAAATCTAGTCGAACAGGCGTTAACCCCAACTCACGCATTCAACACTAACCCTAAACTGAGACATACTATCAATCTATTCGCCTAAACTTAATCCATTCATTTTCCAAACAACGTGTACGAAAAATAAGACATCAACGCCACAGAACAGTCATCCCGAGTATACACCGTAACATACTCCACATATCGCAAAGGCCAAATAGTTTTGTTTCTTTCTTTTTCAACGCCGTACTCAGCAATATCTCATCTATATGACGGCGGTCTGTAGATAATCGGGTCTGGACCCGACAATCCAGTGATTGACATCATGAGCATCGATCCACGCAGTTGGAATTGGGTAACATTTTCTGGAAAGCGAAGTAAAGTGTGACTTCATCTAGCTGTGATGTACAGTATATTGCCCTTGATATGCTGTATACTGCATGTGATGTACAGTATATTGCCCTTGATATACTGTATACTGCATGTGATGTACAGTATATTGCCCTTGATATACTGTATACTGCATGTGATGTACAGTATATCGCCCTTGATAAACTGTGTACTGCATGTGATGTAAAGTATATTTCCTTTGATATACTGTATACTGCAGGTGATGTACAGTATATTGCCCTTGATATACTGTATACTGCATGTGATGTACAGTATATTGCCCTTGATAAACTGTATACAGCATGTGATGTACAGTATATTGCCCTTGATATACTGTATACTGCATGTGATGTACAGTATATTGCCCTTGATAAACTGTGTACTGCATGTGATGTAAAGTATATTTCCTTTGATATACTGTATACTGCAGGTGATGTACAGTATATTGCCCTTGATATACTGTATACTGCATGTGATGTACAGTATATTGCCCTTGATAAACTGTATACAGCATGTGATGTACAGTATATTGCCCTTGATATACTGTATACTGCATGTGATGTACAGTATATTGCCCTTGATAAACTGTGTACTGCATGTGATGTACAGTATATTTCCTTTGATATACTGTATACTGCATGTGATGTACAGTATATTGCCCTTGATATACTGTATACTGCATGTGATGTAAAGTATATTGCCTTTGATATACTGTAAACTGTGTGTGATGTGCAGTATATTGCCCTTGATAAACTGTATACTGCATGTGATGTAAAGTATATTTCCTTTGATATACTGTATACTGCATGTGATGTACAGTATATTGCCCTTGATATACTGTATACTGCATGTGATGTACAGTATATTGCCCTTGATATACTGTATACTGCATGTGATGTACAGTATATTGCCCTGCATATACTGTATACTGCATGTGATGTATACGTACAGTATATTGCCATGCATATACTGTATACTGCGTGTGATGTACAGTATATTGCCCTGCATATACTGTACACTGGGTGTGATGTACAGTATATTGCCCTTGATATACTGTATTCTGCATGTGATGTACAGTATATTGCCCTGCATATACTGTATACTGCATGTGATGTACAGTATATTGCGATGCATATACTGTATACTGCATGTGATGTACAGTATATTGCCCTTGATATACTGTATACTGCATGTGATGTACAGTATATTGCCCTTGATAAACAGTGTACTGCATGTGATGTAAAGTATATTGCCTTTGATATACTGTATACTGCATGTGATGTACAGTATATTGCCCTTGATATACTGTATACTGCATGTGATGTACAGTATATTGCCCTTGATAAACTGTATACAGCATGTGATGTACAGTATATTGCCCTTGATATACTGTATACTGCATGTGATGTACAGTATATTGCCCTTGATAAACTGTGTACTGCATGTGATGTAAAGTATATTTCCTTTGATATACTGTATACTGCATGTGATGTACAGTATATTGCCCTTGATAAACTGTGTACTGCATGTGATGTAAAGTATATTGCCCTTGATATACTGTATACTGCATGTGATGTACAGTATATTTCCTTTGATATACTGTATACTGCATGTGATGTACAGTATATTGCCCTTGATATACTGTATACTGCATGTGATGTACAGTATATTGCCCTTGATAAACTGTGTACTGCATGTGATGTAAAGTATATTTCCTTTGATATACTGTATACTGCATGTGATGTACAGTATATTGCCCTGCATATACTGTATACTGCATGTGATGTACAGTATATTGCCATGCATATACTGTATACTGCGTGTGATGTACAGTATATTGCCCTGCATATACTGTACACTGGGTGTGATGTACAGTATAGAGCCCTTGATATACTGTATTCTGCATGTGATGTACAGTATATTGCCCTGTATATACTGTATACTGCATGTGATGTACAGAATATTGCCCTTGATATACTGTAAACTGCACGTGATGTACAGTATATTTCCTTCGATATACTGGATACTGCATGTGATGTACAGAATATTGCCCTTGACAAACTGTATACTGCGTGTGATGTAAAGTATATTTCCTTTGATATACTGTATACTACGTGTGATATACAGTATATTGCCCTTGATAACTGTATACTGCGTGTGATGTAAAGTATATTGCGCTTGATATACTGTGTACTGCATGTGATGTACAGTATATTGCCTTTGATATACTGTATACTGCGTGTGATGTGCAGTATATTATCCTTGACATACTGTATACTGCATGTGATGTACAGTATATTACCTTTGATATACTGTATACTGCATGTGATGTACAGAATATTGCCCTTGACAAACTGTATACTGCGTGTGATGTAAAGTATATTTCCTTTGATATACTGTATACTGCACGTGAGGAACAGTATATTGCCTTTGATATACTGTATACTGCATGTGATGTACAGTATATTACCCTTGATATACTTTAAACTGCATGTGATGTACAGTATATTGCCCTTGATATACTGTATACTGCATGTCAAATTAAGTTAGTCAGTGGGTATGCTTTTGCGCCGCTCCAAGCAATATTCCAGCAATATCACGGCGGGGGACACCAGAAATAGGCTTCACTTATTGTACCCATGTCGGGAATCGAACCCGGGTCTTCAGCTTGACGAGTAAACGCGTTAACCACTAAGCTACCAGACCGCCAGAGTGGATATTAAAAGTCATAAAGTTAAAACACACTGTTGCATTTTGTGACTTAATAGCACTTCAGAAGAAGATTGTCAATAATGGTGAGTTCAAATATATGCTGATAGGAGAGTCTAAACGTTCTGATAAACAATAATTTTCTGAATCAATACATTTTGCCAAATGTTTGACATATATTACGTGTAGGCATTGGAACACATTACATTGTACCCTTCCATGCGTTTGACTTATAAACTCATGCTAGGCAGTATAGTTTTGATGACTGTCAACATTGTGTTTGTACCATGTTTCCGTGGTTCGTTTAGGAGAGTAGTTAACTTGACTTTGCATGTGTTTGTGACGGGTTCCTCCGGTGTGGAAGGATATCCTCACCTTTTTGCGAAAACATGGTTCACTTCGAGCTTTCATCCCACATCAGTTAGACACGCCGCGATATTACTGAAATACTGTTCAAAGTGGTGCTTAACTGCCTCACTGTATTGTGTGCAACTGTCAAGGCGATGTGTAGTGATTTTATGTGATATTGACGAGAAAGCATATTCACTTATCCAGTTAAAAGGATTAAAATATTATTGCATCAGTGTGTATTATATCAAGGCCCCCAAACCATATTTTAAACACATTTATACAAGATCATGACAAGCATGGCACTAATTACTTTATCCTCCAGTGGTCGGAACTTGCTTGGATCTGAGCAGCTACAGTACGTCCCAATCACAGGCCCTTGCTGACTCTTATGCAGGCCCTTGCTGGCCCTTATACTGGCCCTTGCTGACTCTTATGCTGACCCTTGCTGACTCTTATGCTGGCCCTTGTTGACCATTATGCTAGCCCTTGCTGACTCTTATGCTGGCCCATGCTGACTCTTATGCTGGCCCTTACTGACTCTTATGCTGGCCCTTGCTGACTCTTATGCTGGCCCTTGCTGACTCATACTGGCCCTTGCTGACTCTTATGCTGGCCCTTACTGACTCTTATGCTGGCCCTTGCTGACTCTTATGCTGGCCCTTGCTGGCTCTTATGCTGGCCCTTGCTGACTCATACTGGCCCTTGCTGACTCTTATGCTGGCCCTTACTGACTCTTATGCTGGCCCTTGCTGACTCTTAAGCTGGCCCTTGCTGACTCTTATGCTGGCCCTTGCTGACTCTTATGCTGGCCCTTGCTGACTCTTATGGTGACACATGGGGACAGCTGGTGTTTAATGCCCATACGATGACATGCAAGCGACGCATTTATAATTCCAAAATAGAGAAAATAAAAACATTAACTCGAATAAATTTACTCAACTTTTAGTTGTAAGAGTTTAAAAGGTAACATCAAGATTTCAAATCACATTTAAGCCTATCAATTTAAACCTAAAGGTTTCCTTTCACCGGACGAGACATCTTCACGAGGCAAGGGAGTTAACTGACTATAACAGTCCCTTGCCGAATTAGGCTGGAATTTATGGAGTTATATTTTGACTGGACTTCATGTACTTAATCAAGGTGCTCAAGTGATTTGTTGGATTTTGCGAAGTAGGTCCCGTTTGTCACAATAGAAGAGACATAACTCTTAAAAGCCATTGGTGGCGCTACGATCGAGCCCTGAAATTGCAGATTCGGCAAGGGTGAAACTTGACTTTTACAGTCCGTTCCCTTTCCCAATTTCACCTCACCTCACCTTTTACGGTAAGCATGGGTTGGCGAAGACCTATTCCCTACCCCGGATCTTCATGGGTATTGCTTTAAACAAATCCAAGGCAACTAAAAATATCAGTGTTAAAAATACATGATGTGTAATATTTTGAAATACTGATAAAATAAGTAGTTAACTTTTTTCTATTTCAACATATCCCTCGTATTTTCTTAATTAAACTATTTTTGTTCATATTTCAAATGATATTACTGGAACAATGCAAAATAATATGTAAACTATTCTTAGTCACTGTATCTGACACCCTGCTACTATCTATTTAAAAAAACTAACATTAACTGGTTAAAGTTTGTTTGTTGTTTAACGCCGCACTCAGCACTATTCCACCTATATGATGGCGGTTTGTAAATAATCGTGTTTGGACAAGACAATCCAGTGATGGACATCATGAGCATAGATCCACGCAATTGTGATAGTCGCCTCTAACGACAAGCATAGTCGCCTTTTACGGCAAGCATGGGTTGCTGAAGACCTATTCTACCCCGAATCTTCACGGGTCCCTTTTACGAGAAGCATAGTCGCCTTTGACGGCAAGCATGGGCTGCTGAAACCTATTCTACCCCGGATCTTCACGGGTCAACTGGTTAACGTATCCATATCAAAATATTAAATTATCAAAATTCAGCGGAAAACTTTTTCCCCGTCAAAACTTAATCCAAACTCACTTTTCGAAAACTCGAATCCAAATACGGAACAGGATAATTCCACAAACTAAAAACAGTTATCATTGGATAACACCTATAATTATGCAAAAGTATACGCACCGTGACACTGATATTTATTTATGGTTAGATGTAAACATAGTTTTGTAGTTATCTCAGTTCTGGTCTTCCTACCACAGATTTTTCAATCCTAGCAAAGAATACTAGTATGATATGATATTTTATGATTGTTTATATTTGCAAAAGGTTTTGAAAGTTTGATGTAAAGGGATTGGTTTTTGAATAATGTATAATTGATGAAATGTAACTTATTGTATTTCATTTGAAATGTGAATAAAGATTTTTTAAAAACAAAAAACAAATGATTCCAAAAGAACGTTTGAAAGTTAGAGTTTTTTATTTCAAAATTATTTTTTTCTGTACGATTCATATTTTGTGTGTTTGAACTGCTTGTTACATATCCGGCACAACTCGATAGAAAAGCTTGAAAACAAGCAAACAAAGTGATTTATAAAAAGGGCAAATTCCGCGATTTCTCTGCAATACTGCAGTAAGTTATATTTACTGCAAATCTTCCTACGATCGCGGAATCGCAGAATTCGTCTAGGACTGTTATGCAAGAATATGCAATGTAACACGTTTTATATTTGAGAAAAAGTCGACACATACCAAAATATTCATATTTCATTTATTTCAACAGCGATCACCTGTAACCAAATACATAGCAGACATTTCAGATACCCAATTTAAGAAACGTATTATCGTTAAAATCATGTAACACTTGACCGTTTGACGAAACATGTGAATTACCCAAACAATCAACATGCAGTTAAGTTTTGTTTGTTTGTTTGCTTGTTTGTTTAACACCACTCTCAGCAAAATTCAAGCTATATGACGGAGTTCTGTAAATAATCGAGTCTGGACCAGACAATCCAGTGATTGACATCATGAGCATCGATCAACGCAATTGGGATACGCTTACATGCACCAACTAAGTTAGTCGCCTTTTACGGCAAGCATGGGTTGCTGAAGACCTATTCTACCCATAGTGATCGTTGGTAGATTCACATTAGACAAAAATGAACAATGATCGACTTCATACCTACAGAAGTATCTATTTAGCAACGGAATTGTAAAGGATAAAGTGAGTGAGTGAGTGAGTTGGGTTTAACGCCGCTTTTAAGTCTTAAAGTTATATCGCGGCGTGTCAGCTTAATGTGGGAGGAAAGCCCGAAGTGATGCGGGTCTCAGACGTTTACCACTTCGGTGAAACCCACGAGCACGGGTAAGGTGTTGACAAACCTAGAAACGTAATCGGGGCGAACCGGGATTCGAACCCACAATCATAGGTTTCTGGCGTGCCCAAGGGCACGCGGCGCCTTAGACGACTGGGCCACCCGCGCCCCCGGAAAGGATGAAGGCATAGATGACACTGGATCATTTCAATGTTGAGCGAGTGAGTTCGGTTCAACGCAGGTTTAAACAATATTTCAGTCTTATCCCAATGTGTTGGCGCAATGTCATCGAGCTTGAAAGGTGTGTGTGTGACGTTTGACGCCGACCCATCTATATCACAGCGGCTGGGTCAGTAATCGGGTCTAGGCCATGCTTTCGGGTACAATCAGTCGAAGAAAGATCATTTTGGAGGCAAAGACAAGACAATACCAGGAATCTATTCTGACATTGATTCCCAACAGACAAACCTTTTTTTCATAAATCCACGAGTTTAGTTCTTACAAATCTGTTTTCAAAATCAGGGCTATTCGAACCAACAATCACCGGTTCCTGACATAACTAAGGGGCGCAACTGACCACAACTTGAAGCACAGAAATAATATTCAACTTTGAGAGTTCCGGTCGCTGTTATTAGAAGATCCGGACGTAGACGGTACAACTTTACGATATGCATGATTCACATGGCTAACTCTTCCTGCAGCTGCACCAACTGCAGCTGCATCATCAGCTGCTGTTAGGCGTCCTCTGTAGCCAGCAGGGAGTGAGATGCTAACGTCCGGCATGCTTGCCCGCTTCCGGTGATTTATGTGTCTCAGTGGCCTTGCTGTGGGACCGATAGCCCTTGCCGTGGGCCCTCTAGTGCCCCGATTGATGTAGCAGGTGATTTGGGGCGATCTGGGGACATATATGTTTTCCTCGGAATCATACCGGTACAAGGGATTGATAACCATGTCTATGTGTTCCTTCACAGACTGGGTGCTGAATGTGCTGCCTCGCTTGTCTGATTGTTCTAGGGATGAAACGCGCCTGCCCATCAACCAGTAACTTTCACACGTATAGCCATTCTGGAAACAAAACATAGAATACGAATGAATGCTTCTATGAACAGTTCCCAAAGAAAAATCAATCGTCAGCAGTCGTCCTGCTACATCACGACGGGTTGTTAATAATCAAGTCTGGCTGGTCACACAATGGTCGATATTATTTTGGAACACCTACGGAGTGAAAAATCAACACTGCATTTAAGAATGAACTTTAGTAGTCCTGTCCAAGGACTAAAGAAGGTCTGGTGGGCAGAATCTGTGGCCTTGCTGATATAGCGCCTTAGCGCTTTGATGTATCATGATATAACCCACTGGTGTCCTGAATAACAGTGACAGAACTATTTCCATAATTATACGAAATCTCTGCTAAAAGCAGAGTCTGTATCATGATATAACCCACTGGTGCCCGAATAACAGTGACAGAACTTTTCCATAATTATACGAAATCTCTGCTAAAAGCAGAGTCTGTATCATGATATAACCCACTGGTGCCCGAATAACAGTGACAGAACTATTTCCATAATTATAAGAAATCTCTGCTAAAAGCAGAGTCTGTATCATGATATAACCCACTGGTGACCCGAATAACAGTGACAGAACTTTTCCATAATTATACGAAATCTCTGCTAAAAGCAGAGTCTGTATCATGATATAACCCACTGGTGCCCGAATAACAGTGACAGAACTATTTCCATAATTATACGAAATCTCTGCTAAAAGTAGAGTCTGTATCATGATATAACCCACTGGTGTCCTGAATAACAGCGACAGAACTTTTCCATTATTATACGAAATCTCTGCTAAAAGTAGAGTCTGTATCATGATATAACCCACTGGTGTCCTGAATAACAGCGACAGAACTTTTCCATTATTATACGAAATCTCTGCTACAAGCAGAGTCTGTATCATGATATAACCCACTGGTGCCCGAATAACAGTGACAGAACTATTTCCATAATTATAAGAAATCTGCTAAAAGCAGAGTCTGTATCATGATATAACCCACTGGTGTCCTGAATAACTGTGACAGAACTATTTCCATAATTATAAGAAATCTGCTAAAAGCAGAGTCTGTATCATGATATAACCCACTGGTGTCCTGAATAACTGTGACAGAACTATTTCCATAATTATAAGAAATCTCTGCTGAACGCAGAGTCTGTTGTACAATTCCGACTATATCACACCAGGTGTTCGCTCTTACCACTAGCACCAGTGACAAACACACGCAAAGGCATGTCAACTGTCAAAATGGGCAATGCATCAGACACCATTTTGGTCACTGATGAACGTGTCCTCCACATGTCTGCCATAAGACATTTTGAAGCCTTACTTCGGCCTTGAATGGTGTAAACCTGATCAAATAACTTTTAAGCAATATTTGTGTCACCCTCTTTCTAATCGGAAAGAAATAACAGGCTCGGTTGAACCTCAAAAGATGTGAAATGTAGACAATAAGGCTGAAGCTGTTGGAATATTGCTGACATAAAGGGCAAAATGATTATTTAAAAGTTGAATTCCAGATATAATTATTTACAGGTAGGTGTTAAATTGGAAACTTACTGACAGCGGGGTAAAACAGAAAAACAGCAAATGATAAGCTAACGAAGCCACGTAGTTAACTCAACTATAGTCGTTGGTTGGTTTTACGTTTGTATTTCAATTTTATCACGGCGTGTCATACACATCTTAAACATTAATACCGTGGTGAAACCCACCAGAAAGTGCTGCCAAATCACGAAAAATCAAGGATTCGACCCTGAGTTTCAGGCACGACTTTTGGAAGGCAACTCTGCAACTGTGTCCTCTCCTATAACTTAACGTCCCTATTTGTTGCAAGGACATTACATTGACCGTTCAATTGACGATTGACCTTTATGTGTTGGTTACTACCTGCGTTATAACGTGACCTGTTTTCGCCAATCTGTAGAAGCCATGAGCTTCCAGTAGCTCCGCCGTAGTTTCACTGAGGTGGATAGCATTTACTGAAACATAACGACATGTAATAAATGTACAAGAAATAATTTCACAGGGACGATCACTGCCAATGCTTATTCTATCATGATACTGAAGAATGCCTGATTCTGATAGATCAAAATAAGATTAAAATCAGGTATCTAATTCCATTCGATACCTCCAAATTGACATGCCGTTTCACACAAAAAACTTGCGCATGAAAACATCGATATTTCGAAAGACTTGCATCGATGGATGTAACAATTGATGCAGATAACATAATTGCATACGATCGATATCAGAACAACAGCTTATCGAATCTATTTCACACTCACACTAACCACTGTGTCACAAACATAAGCTATCTCTCGGATTTCCTCATGTCGTACAATGCTCAATTCTCAATTCTAAACGTTCTTGTGGTATAATGACTACGTAACTATGTGAACATCTAACCATGAATAAATCTCACTGACACTATGTATTTGCATAATATCCACTGATAACTGTTTATAATGACAGTTTGTGGAATTCTTCGTTTCAGATTTGGATTCGAGTTTTCGAAATTGAGTTTGTATTCATTATGAGGGGTAAATGGTTAACGTCTTTGTAAACACACACACACACGCACACGCACACGCGCACACAAACACACACACACACACACACACACACACACACACACACACGCACACGTCAGTTACTTGTTTGATAAAAACCGGAAGTGACGCAGGCCGGAGACCTTTAATAATTTGGTCCAATCTCATTAAAATCAGATCAGAGTTCTCGCTGCCGCTAACACAAAGATCTGATGACATCCCATTACGGGTCATGTCAGAACGACCTTTCATCCAACCAATCAAAGCGTCGCTTATCAGATCACGAAAGTGTGTCGTTTCATCATGCAACCTCGAAAACTTTTACACGGGGTATTCCGAACGACAGTTACGGCCTGTACGACTGATTCCGTCAATACCATCGTCTGTCCCTCGCTTCCGTGGGACAAACATTTGAACAGAGGAGGCGTTGCACAATACGTATGAAGCACTGCCATACAATCGCAACCATATATTAGACATTCCGGAATGTCCGTTTGTTCGGTTTTTCAAAATTTGAATCAAGAACTGTGTCAACATACTTTAGTCTGAAATTGAAGTCGACAGTTTGAAACGAGTGCCGTAAAGCTCGAGAAAGCTGCTTCCTAATTGGCTGATGTCGACTTCTTGTTGGTCATTTCAGTGGTCGGTCAAAGTCGCGAGAGGTCGTTCTGGCGTGACTCTTAATGGGATGTCCTCAGATCGTTGTTTAGCGATAGCGAGAACTAAGATTTGATTTTTATGAGATTGTAATTTGGTCGAACGATAAAGCCAGGTGGAAAAATTATAAAAAAAACATCCAAACATCCAAACATCATGATGAGGGTAAGGCTGGTATTCAAACCCAAGAGCAGCATGACCTGCCAGGCTTTCAGGACGGAACTCCGCATATACTTACGCTGAGATGTTTTCTCTAGTTTCGCCGCCATCTGTACAGTTCTTCCAACCAGGCAATATCGTATGGGACGTTGGTCAGGTATTGTACCTATACACGGCCCTGAAAATTTGGAAACCATGTCAGTTGTTATATTAAACATATTCGAACACATTTTAAGTCCATATTTTGTAAAAAATGATTATAAGGGAGGGGGGGGGGGGGGGGGGGGGGAGTAGACTAAATAACCAAAAACGTCTGGCTAATATCTATTTCCTATATACCCGTGAAGAACCGGGCTAGGAATATTTTTCAGCAACCCATGCTTGCCTTCAAAGAGACGACTCTGCTTGTCGTAAGAGGCGACTAACGGGATCGGGAGGTCAGGCTCGCTGACTTGGTCGATGTATGTTATCGTTATCGATGCTCATGATGTCAATCACTGGATTGTCTGGCGCAGACTTGATTATTTACAGACCGACGTCATATAGCCGGTGTCAAACAACAAACAAACAAAATTTTATATACTCATTGCAAAAAGGGTCCATGCTTTAACAAAGAACATGACAAGGAGGCTTATGCCAAATACACTACCGGTAGAGCAAAACAAATGCAAATTCCTGGGGTTTTTCAGGAATCAATTCAAATACTTTTTAGCACTACTTTGCCTGTAACGTCCCATGGGATATTCTTTGGCGTTGACGTTTTAAATGTCAATGAATGGAAAGACACAACAGACTTTGAGTTTGATGTGGCATTAGAGACTGTTGTAAGTCTATGTGTAGTGATTGTCAATGGCAGCAAAAGATTGAAGCATTCGTAAAATGTCGATTTCAGATTTCAGCTATTCGCAGCAGCGAGAGTAATTACCCCCCTGTTTGTTGTTTACTAATGACAGGCTCGATCGCTCGAGACGTTTCGGGAGGGGACAGGTTGTACGTATGTAAGAGCTACGCGCGGGCGACTCCATGTCCTTTCCGATCTGACTTGCGTCTTATCTACTTGCCAAATGCGGGAGGCTTATTTTACCTATCTGCAAACACCGAATTCTTGACAGCTTTCAACACAATTCCGGATTCTAGAACAGTGAGTGAGGATTTACGCTGCTTTTAGCAATATTCCAGCAATATCGCGGCGGGGGACACCAGCTACCCGACCGCCCCTTCAAGAACAGAGACAGGCTTGTTTCTTAAAATTCTGAACATTCGTGAGAGCGCTTGCACATTATGTAGAGTCTGTCACGCATTGCGGTTGTCACTCATTTGTCCCAATGCGTTTTCTTTTGTGATTTTAAACCTAAAACTGCGTGTTTCTATTTATTTGTTAATTACTCCTTGACCGTCTCTGTTCATTCACTGATGTCACAATTTAGTTCTTTACTTACCGATTGCTGGCTTTACATTTGCGTTTCAGTTTTGAAACCTCGTAACACTTTGTTTACGGATCCGCCGACCCTAAAAATTTCACCACCGAGCCTGATTATGACCCTTAATGAGCTACAACAACCCATAAACGAATCAGCAACCCATAAATGTACTCGAAATGACCCTGAAGCAGATACAATGGAGACTATTCATACCTTTACCAGTACTGTTAGTAGTTGTGTACGGTTCTGTTCCAGTGTAAACACTACGCTAACTATTCAAAATAGAAAGGTATTGCTTTCAAAGAATACTTTGCCATTGTGGGGGGTGGGGGTGGGAGGGGGTGCTGGAGTAGATATTAATAATATGTTTTAAAGAAACAATTAAAACACCCAAGACCGAAGTTGAAAAGACTCACCTGTGCAGATTCCTATCTGCAACTGGACTCTAGAGTCTGGCACAATCTCTATCTCAAGGTCACTGCAGGAGTTGAGCAGGTCCAGGGCCATGTTTGCTATGTCCGTCACATGCCTCGCCCTACTGTGGACGTTCATTCCTGTAATGGACGATCTTCCTCTTCAAATTTCAAACACAAAAGACAGTCAAATAGAACTGTTTCTTTTAGTGATGGAGACAATCTCATTAAAATCAGATCTTAGTTTTCGCTATGCTAAACAAAGATCTGAGGACATCCCATTAAGGGTCACGTCAGAAAGACCTTTCATCCAACCAATCAGAGCGTCGCTTACCACATCATGAAAGTGACAGTCGAAATGTGTTTTCTAATCATGCAACCACGAAATATTTAACACGGGATATTCCGAAAGGCAGTTACAGGTTTTATGATTATATCCATACAATCTAGGCCATATATAAGGTATTCCAGAATGTTCTTCTTGTCAGTTTTAATTTTTTTAATCGAGAATACGCCAAAACAGTGTCGTAAAGCTCGAGAAAGCTGCCTTCTGATTGGCTAATGTCGATTTCGTGTCAGTCATTTCATTGGTCGGTGAAAATTCGCGAAAGATCGTCCTGAAGTGACTCGTAATGGGATGTCCTCAGATCTGTGTTTCGCGGCAGCGAAAACTAAAATCTGATATTAATGAGATTGGTGATGCAGTTTGATTTTGATTTTGCCTTGTATTCTACTTTCATTTGAATTATAACAGAATTGCTTGGAAAGTAATCACAAAAGTGCCATAAAGTACACTGAGTGGACTACATGTATCTTCCCACTCTAGTTGAGATGTTTTTAACAGTATAATTTGTCCCAGAAAGTACTGAGGCATCAGGTTTTACACAAAACTGTAATAGTCCACTGGATGTCCTGAATAAGGTATGACCTCACATTTCAGAGAAATCCATGTATACCCTGCAGCGTTAATCGAAACAACAGTTTGTCTCTAACAAACAAATACAGTAAACTACGGTTATAACGAACACGCTTATAACGAACTAACGGATATAACGAACTAACTTTTTAGTCCCGACTATATGCTGTAGTTATGCTGTATATATGCTTGTAACGAATTACGGTTATAACGAACTAAAATTAGTAGTCCCTTTGAGTTCGTTATAACCGTAGTTTACTATACATGATTCACGACAACCGCTTACCTGCAGCCACGGTATACGTGAAACTAGCCTTTTGTATGATATGTACATCATAGAGAGAAATCCTCTGTTCCACAAGTTTCAGGATGGAGGTCAGGATGTTGATTAGCAGTCCGGGTGTGCAAGCATTAGTCAACTTCTGAAGACTTGGAATCGATAAAGACAACACTGAAACACATTCATAGCTGTGTGTTCCGACTGAGGCCGACTGCTGGCCAATAAATGGGGCATATCTGGCAGGAACCAATTTGCATAGGACAGAGTTAGATCGGTCCTTTTCGTCCACTGTTCTGGCAGCCAATTCCCTGAGAACCTTGGTGAGCATTTGGATGTCGTTGGAAAACCTGACCATACAGAAGGGTAAGGGAAGAGTGCCTGCAAGGAAGCACAGAACTGCAACTGCGATGAAGACTGCCAGCTCCATTTGATGTTTCATGTGCTTGTTACCGAGTTCCGCCAAAGTGTTCTTGGTTTGTAGGACAGCAACGTCGTGCGTTTTCCTAATTATCTGGCTGCTATAGTTTTGGATTTCTCTGCAGAACTGCACATTGGAATCATTATCTGAAAGATGAAATAACAGGGAGTCCTCATGTGTCCACCACGTTTTCTCACCTTTGAAATACCTCGCCAGGTAGATATTGGACAGGAAAGTATCGGCAAGTCTCAAAGCTTCATCAGCATCAAATTCATCGTGTTCACAGTTAACAGGTAACCTGCCTGAGAGTTGGGACAGCTGAAGAATTGCGGAGATGAGATGCTGGTATCCCACGTGGTTAATCCAGTTTTCCTGAACATCAAGCTCCCTCAATAAGTCTGTTGTACATTTGAAAGGTTGAAACACCAGTTCACCATAAAACGCCACGATTTGAGATAATGTCTTTTTGCCATCTTGTCGAAATATATGCAGGTACTTCAACATTTCTGCTCCATTAGAAACAGGGAAACCATTATAGGCTAGACAATATTCCAAGTACTTCAAACCCTTAATTACCTCATCTGAACGTAAGAAAACGAAAAGTGTCTGGTTCCTGTCCGTTGGTTGAACAAAGTGCCACCGAGACTGAATCCATTCCTGTGTCAGAGCCTCACCAAGAAGAAGCATTTCATTCGCCACTTCATACGCGTTAATGGCCTGAGAACATAAGACATGGTCAACGTTCCAGGTCATGTTTAGTTGTCGTAAATAGAGGTTATCACGCTTGTGTGTTTGGGGATGGTAAATATCCTGCATTAGGAATAAACATTGTATTTAGCGAGCCTTGGCGAGCTAAATACATAGTGTTTATTCCTAATACAGGATATTTACCATCCCTAAACACACAAGCGTGATAACCTCTTTATCATATAATGTCATTCTTCAATTCTGTGCTTGAAAATCGCTTCCCCTCACTCACAAACATTACCTAAACATTGCGAGTTTTCCTGGAATGCGCGCATTAATATTTATTACGTCACAGGGTAGGTGATGTGTCAGTCGGACAGTGACAGTGGCCAATATAGTTCAAACTGAAAGCTGTTTCTTATACAGTGGTGAAGCAACATATACGCAAAACAACAATTGTTTTTACTTGCCTTTAGCGACAATCCATCGGTCTGTCCGCTAGAGTAACTGCCCTTTGTCAAAGGGAAGCTACTCTAACCCTAGTCTGTGAGACATCACGGCCAGTGATTGTTCACAGTCGGCCTGTTCTGTCATAACGTTAAGAAGTGTAGTCAGATGTTAAACAGCGCCCAAACGAAACAAGGTAACAATTCATACATGATATTTCGCCTAAACCCAACTATTTTTATTTGTGGAAAAGGTTTCAAGCCGCAGAGGTCTACAAGCACAGATATGGCTTCTGATCCCGCTTGGCTAGGCCTAGTGCCCTCGCAAAATTGTTTCGAAATTTATAACTCCAAAGTTGCCCAAACCTATAAAATGCCTTAGTTACGTCGCTGTTCGACACTTACTTTCAGTATATAAAACTGTTGTTTTTTTTAAATTGTATCAATTATCCCTGTAGTTTTACCAGATTCACGATGGTTAATTCTGACTCGATCGCCGAATGACAAGTGCGACGCCATGTTTGTTTATAAACACTGAAAGTAGTCCTACTTGACCTTTGATATTTGCATCTCTATCCGCATATGACCCCAACGGATATCGTTTTTATCCGTTGACTTTATCCTGCCGAGAAACCTACCCATTATATGATAAATGCATTTACATGTATTTCTCTTAGGTTTAACCAGAAAAAAATTCATTCCAGAGCTGTCCTATGACATTAAAACATCATGTTCAGTTGTCTTTAATGCATGTGACAAACTCTATTCAAAACTCCCATGTGTTGACTATTATACCCAATTCCAGGCTCTCGTTACAAGAGTCGTATGACATTAAAACTTCGAATTCCAAAACTATTTTCATATTTGAATTCCAAAATTGCACGTGCTTGTTTTGAACTGTCTGCAATTGGTATAGACATGGTCAGGGAGATTCTTGTACTGATAAATAAGCAACATTTGAACAAATGCAATTCAGTTATGTAATTCCTCATTTGATAGGTTGAAGGATTTTGTAAGGATTGTTTAATCCAATGATACGCCGACCTCAAGAGTCCCTATAGTCTTTCCAACTGCAAAAGGCTTCTGGTCAGAACTTCATATTTTGGATATTCCGATTATCCTAGCCTACGTGGTAGTTCGTTTGTTTGCTATATTCCAGCTATGTGACGGCGGTCTGTAAATAGTTGATTCTGGACCAGACAATCTAGTGATTGACATCATGAGCATCGATCCACGCAATTTGGATCGATCACATGCATCAACCAAGTCAGCGAGTCCGGCCACCTGATCACGTCAGTTGCCTCTTACGACAAGCATGGGTTGCTGAAGACCTATTTATTCTACCCCGGATCTTCACGGGTTCATGGTAGGTTGTGGTACCAGGCGACTAGATAGATCGGGCGGTCAGACTTGATAACTTGGTTTATTGTCTGTCATTGTACCCCGACGGCGTTGGACGTTGGTAATAAAATCAATGACTGTTTTGTCCCCGCAGATTATTTTCATGTACCGTCATATAGCGTCATAGAGTTCGGTGTGAATCAACCAAAAGCTTATCCAAAATGCTACTGAATCCCTCACACACAAGTGGTAAAGGAGATTCACCATGTCTTGGTAAGTTTGGTAAGTGTGTTTCAGACTGGACCATATACTATCGTACACTGATTGTCCATGAGCACGGGTGGTCAAGCCATCTAAGGCTCTGCAGTGTAGAGCTCATCTTCCCGAGTCAAGGGCGTTAACTGACTTAAAACAGCCAGTTTCCACCATTGCCGAACTTGGCTGGAATTTCCAGGCTCGATCGTTGCGCCACCAGTGATTACGTGTTAAGTCACTTGACGCCCAGTTGGTGGTACATATTCAAATCCTGCAATCAACCGAAATCTGCACTTGAAATCCACTTTGTTTACGAACCGGATGTCTTGTTCGTTAAGCGATTTTGATTGGACTATACATAAACTCGTTAGTCCAGCCAAAATGTAACTCCATGACTGCAGCCTAGTTCGGCAAGGGTGGAAACTGGACTTTTATAGTCAGTTAACTTCCTTGCCTCGGGAAGAAGTGTAGAGCTGTGCCTCTTTGGCATGCCAGACACCTAAGATCGTCGAGTCCGACCCTGGTTCGTACAGATTATGTTTCTCATTCGTGACCAACTCGTGTTATTCCGGGACAAGCCGAATAGCGACTCGTGCCCCTCACATGGCCATTTTTGCGACCGGGATCCGTCTTAGCGCAAACGGGCACACCAAAAACAATTGTCAACTAGTTGCATAATGGTTCATATGTATTTCCCCATATATTATATATATTTCAGATGCAATTTAAAGCACATCGGGACATGCGGACTTATACAGTATGATTGAACACATGAAACTGTGTCTTGGGTATATTTTTAGATGCAATACATATGTAAAATCAAAAATTATTTCTGAGGGATTCTTTGACGAAGAACTTGAAATCATACGCGCATTCTGATTGGTTTGTCGTATTTTTGCACATAACATTCATCGATAGGGGGACGAGTCATCTTGCAGGTTACAGAAAGGGGCGAGTGGTGACGAATGTATGTTTCTAGGTCTGTCAGCACCATACCAGTACTCAGAACCCGTTGCCATGGTTTCACCAAATTGGTAAATGTCTGGGACCTGCATCAGTTCGACCTTTCTTCACCATATAAAGCTGACATGCAGTGACATACCGTTCAAAGCGGCATTAAATGCAAGCGAACTCGCTCGTTTCTTTCCCTACTCACCGCCTGCAGGTTCTCAACCCGTTCCCGTTTTGGACCAACGAAGTACATTGACGATCCAAACAGCAGCCAGATAGGAAACAGCATGAGTAGGGAATTCGTAATCAGCATGAACCTCCTCCTCACATGAGTCATCAGCTTGCTTCCTGTTCAGCATAAAATGATTGTTTTGTTTGTTTATTTGTTTGTTTGTTATTTAACGCCGCTCTCCGCAATATTGCAGTTATATGACGGCGGTGGGCAGATAATTGAGTCTTGGACCAGACAATACAGTGATTGACATCATGAACATCAATCCACGCTATTGGGATACGATGACATGCATCAACCAAGTCAGCTAGCCTGACCATCTGATATCGTTAGGCGCCTCTTATGACAAGCATAGTCGCCTTTGACGGCAAGCCTGGGTTGGTGAAAATTGGATTTTTGTTAGAGGACTTTTCGCTCAGTGCTCTAAAAATATAGAATTAAACATGCATTCTTTCAGGTCACACTGCGTGTCCAGTAAGCAAAAGTTTTGTGGGTTTGGGGGTGGGGGTGGTGGGGGTGGGGGGGGGGGGGGGGGTAAAATTGGAAGCAAAATTATGTTTTCTAGGATTTGGGGGAAAAATAGTTTTTACAAAATTATAGATAGATAGATGGATAGATAGATAGATAGATAGATAGATACTATACAAATGTTTTCATGTTACTCATTCGAGTAGACCTACTCGTGAAGATTCGGGTTAGAATAGGTCGTCAGAAGCCCATGATTCTCGTAAAAGGCGACTATGCTTGTCCTAAGAGACGACTAATGGGTTCAGGTGGTCAGACTTGCTGACTTGGTTGATGCACGTCATCGTATCGGTCGGTGCTCATGATTGCAATCACAGTATTGTCTGGCCTATTTACACACCGACGTCATATAATGATCACTTAGGGGAGAACAGATCTTCAGCAACCCATGCTTGCCGTAAAAGGCGACTATGCTTGTCGTAATTAAGAGGCGACTGACTTAGTTGATGCATGTCATCCATCCAATTTGCGTGGATCGATGCTCATGATGTCAATCACTCGATTGTCTGGTCCAAACTCGATTATTTACAGATCTCCACCATATAGCTGTAATATTGCAGAGAGCGGTGTTAAACAACAAACAAACAAACTAACAAACAAACAAACAAAAATTCAGGTAGCTTATTATCTTTAAATTTCAAGATCATTATCTTTATATTTCGACTCATGTATCTTGAAATTTTAACATAACATCTTGAAATTCAATTAAGAATCGTAAAATTCAGAAACAAAATACCAGTTGGTCCATACTCTATTATTTACAGACCGCCGTCATATAGCTGGACTATTGCTGCGTGTGGCGTTAAACAACAAACAAACAAACAAATGAAACATACCTTTTCGTTCCCCCTTGCAGGATGATAATTCTTTCAAAACTCCCTCGAGTTCGTTCCGAATGCTCCCAGATCCAAGTTCTTCCTGTTCTGAGTATCCGGCCCAGTCCGGGTCTACCATCGTATGTGCTATGGCCGCTTGACGTAGTACCGACTGCCATACAAAGAATACGCGAATATTGTAGCACAATGGTGATCGTAGTAATACAAACTTTTTTCGTTTCTTTTTTATTCTCAAGATAGTTGCCACGGCTTTACAATTAACCCTTACAAACTCAACATGGCGAGAGTGAGTGAGTTTGGTTTAACGCCGCTTTTAACAGTATTCCAGTTATATCACGGTGAGTCAGCTTAATGTGGGAGGAAAGCCTGAAGTGATGCAGGTCTCGGACGTTTACTACTTCGGTGAAACCCACGAGCACGGGTATGGTACCAACATGGCGAGAGGTATATGGCTTGGTGTGATAATAACATTACTTAGAATAATAAGTTCCAAAATAATAGTTAATATATCACTTAACTTCATCTAAAAATAAGCATTTTTTTAATTAAATCTAAATTATCCTTAACTTTGTCGCATTATAGGAACAATATCCTTGAGTCCTTTTACAAAATTATCAAAAATACAGTTAACTGTTATTACTCTTGATCGATACACAAAAAATTGCTAAAAATGGTATAAAATATAACGATTGAGAATGAGAAGTTTTAGTAAAAGAATCTTTATATGGCATTTGACCCGTGAAGATCTGGGGTACAATAGGTCTTCAGCAACCCATTCTTCCCGTAAAAGGCGACTATGCTTGTCGTAAGACTAACGGGATCGGGGGGTCAGGCTCGCTTACTTGGTTGATGCATGTCATCGTATCCCAGTTGCGTGAAACGATGGAGTGTGTGAGTGAGTATGCTCATTTGGGATAAAATGACATTCATCAAACAGGTCAGCGAGCCTGACAACTCTTACGACAGTTAGTCACCCCGGCCCTTACGACAAGCATAGTGGCCTCGCACAGATGAAGATGAAGGTCAATTCTAACCCGGATCTTCACGGGTTCATTTCATAATGAGGGAAATACATGCACGTCGCTAAATAAGTGCAATAATCTTGGACGCGACGTAAAACTCCAATTCACCTCACCTCACCTAGATAATGATATAACGTTCTTGGTGAAAATGAATACTTTCATCGATCTTAAAAGATCTTTTGAATAAGTTTGTTTGATAATTTCACAATTCTTAATGAATAACTTTCAGCTCACAATAAATAACTTTCAGTTCGATGTTTGATGTACAACGGATGATAGAAAAAAATAAATTCGAACTATCCTATGAAGGGATGGTTGGTCCTTAATCATTTAATAATTATGTTGATTAACTATTTCACATTCAAGCCTACGTTTGACAAGAAAAGGAACATGATCACTATTATATTACATGAACGCGGTAAAGATCATACAAACGTTAACGATTACAACCTTCAATGAAATATTTGAATAATGAAATAATAAATAATAAATAATGAAACATAAAGAAAATACTTAACATCTAAGAACTAACCAAAACACTAACCTCCTTGATTGGGGCACAAACAGCATTCTGACCATTGAGACATTTCTGTGTGAAAACTTCTCTTATAAAGCGAACGTGTCTAAAGTTGCCATGGGACGTACTCAAACACGTCACGATTCCGTTGGTGTGGGTAACCATGGCAACGAAAGAGAAAGAAAGCGTGTTGATCACAGCATTTGCACAATTTGTGAAAACTACCCACGTGCTCTATTATGATTAGGCCTAAGGTGAATGTTTGAAAAGCTAACTTATGCAACTGTCGTGATAGCAATTTTCTCGTGTATCTGGTCATTTTCGCCAATAGCTGAAACATTGCCGATGCGACGTTGCATAGTACCTCTAACTCGCTGCAGTTTTCAGATGAAAATATTGTTTCCACATCTGTGACGACAGTCTGTAACGTTGAGACCCGTGAGGATCCGGGTTAGAATAGGTCTTCGGCTACCCATGTTTGTCGTAAGAGGCCACTAACGGGGCTACTAGATCGATCATAATGTCAATCACTGGATTGTCTGGTCCAGACTCGATTAATTTACAGACCGTCATCAAATAGCTGGAATATTGCTGAGTGCGGCGTTAAACAACAAACAAACTTTAACGAAGAATTACATTTCCCGAATGGACAGCAGGTTGTCATTTTTTTAATATTCACGCATCTTGAACAAACATTTCAGTTCAACTGACGGAACTAGTTTGTGTTTTGGTACACCAGTGAAAGATTCTACATTTTGTGGGAAACCCATTTTCCCGAAGCGGGAGTGTCCAGTGTTCATCCATGACCTTTCGAAACGACGTTTTGGCTAAAACAGGCTCGCTCAGGAGAGGATCATCACACATCTATATCTATAGTCCCATCAGAAAACGTTCTGCTAAATCAAACTTGCGCTGAAATTATTCTAACAATTAAGCGAAAACAAAAGTTTTCAATCAACTCAGTCAAGTACGTTTATGTATTTGCGTGCAAACTTCATTGTATGATAACTCGAACGACTGAACGCTTATCGCAGTGACTGGGGAGCAGTGCTATTTTTAGACGACCCAAGCTGGGCGTTTCATGTCACCGCGATGTCCAGTGTTACTTGATTCTGTGTGGTCTTTGAGCCTCTATTTATTTTAAAAGCGAAGTTAATATATATCTTTACTGTGGTAATTTGTGGTTATGTATGTGTGTCAGGGATGAAATCTCGAACCTTTTCTTTATCTGACCGACCAGGTCGTTTATGCGTGGTAGTAGCCATCTTCGAGAAGCCATCCGAATAAAAAAAACTACGATGTGATTGGATATCACGTTTTCCTAAAACCGTTTGGAGTTGTATTGAAATGTAGAAACAACAAAATCAGGTGTCAATTGATAAACTTGTCTCTCTAATTTCTCTAATTTCTGTTACAAGCCCCCAAGGAACAAACACGCTGGGGATTAAGGAGGAATGCAATGAAAAATAAATTGTTCGGCTCGACTGTTCAGAGAAACAAATTGTCAGACTTTAAGCAGTAGATGAAGAAATATTGTCTCTAATTAAAATCCCATGCACCCATCCCGTGCCACTGCCGTCAGAAAATTGTCCGAGGCCGGCGATCGTGCCCTACGAATTATGTTTGTTTGTTTGTTTGTTATTTAACGCCGCAACTCACCCGGCGAGAGACTCATTCAACTTCGTATCGGCATCAACACAGGTGAGAAGTAAGGTTTGCTGTTGTTTGTTGTTTAACGCCGCAATCAACAATATTCCAGCTATGTGATGGCGGTCTGTAAATAATCGAGTCTGGACCAGACAATCCAGTGATGGACATCATGAGCATCGATTCACGCAGTTGGAATACGATGACATGCATCAACCAAGTCAGCGAGCCTGACCACCCGATCCCGTTAGTCGCATGCACTTGTAGATTGTATCGAGTCTAGTGATAATTGAAGTGCAAGTCTCATGGGTGTATATATACAACTTTGCAGATTTGGAGAGATCGTAATATCGTTTATGCAAACATCGTATTCCAAACATCGAAAGCGGCGCGTAAATACGGCTTATATGCACTGTTGTCCTGTCTAACAATTTCAAGACCGCCTCCGTGGTCTAGTGGTAGAGCGTCCGCCCGGAGAGCGGATGGTCCGGGGTTCGATCCCCAGCCGCGTCATACCAAAAGACGTTAAAAGATGGTACTTGTTGTTACCCTGTCTGGCGCTCGGCATTAAGAGGCCAAATCAAGGACTGGCTCGGAGTCAGTATACTGTGTCTGAGTGGGGTATTCATGTTAAAACTGCGGCATGGTATCTCAGTGTGCTAGCACTATAAATCGGCATTAGTCCGGACTAGTACAAGCAGCCACACACACACACACACATAAGTGCAATGATCATGGACGCGACGTTAAACCCCATTTCACCTCACCTCACCTATCAATTTCAAAGGCTGAAACGAAAAAACAACGGAGGAGGAGCCATCTATATACATGTTTAAAGGTTCAATATATTGTTTTGTTGGAGGAAAGTACCTCCAAAATTACACTCTTGATCCCTCAAGCTACCTCCAGGGGACACGTTTTGCCCAGTCGTCTGAGGCGCCGCGAATCGCTGTGCAGAGTTGCGTCCCTTGGACACATCAGAAATCAATGATTTAGGGTTCGAATCCCGGTTCGCCCCGATTATGTTTCTAGGTTTGTCAGCACCATACCCGTGCTCCTGGGTTTCACCGATGTGGTAAACGTCTTAGACCTGCATCACTTCGGGCTTTCCTCCCACATGAAGCTGACACACCGCGATATAACTGTAATACTGTTAAAAGCGGCGTTAAACCCAACTCACTCTCTCACTTACTCAAAGCTACCTCCAAAATTACACGCTTGATCACACAAGCCCGACCCCCTCTAGTAGGCAAGTGAAATAAACTCGACGTGCAAAGCTTTTTATTTCTTCAGTTGCGTGTACCCATCTCATTTATTTGTGGTAAAACAAAATATTAGCTGATCTGCGTGTTCACTGAGTAATCATATAGTACTTACTTCGTTCCTTTCTGCGATATCGTGAGCTCAAATCGATCATAAATTTCCGATATGTCCGACCCTGACACAGACATTAGTTAGAATGTGATTGTTTCTCGAAGATCGAATTGCTGATTTCTGAGGAAGAAGTACAAGTGCGTGAGTGAGTGTGGTTTTACGCCGCTTTTAGCAATATTCCATTATACCCATGTCGGGAATCGAACCCATGTCGGGCATGACGAGCGAACACTTTAACCACTGGGCTACCCGACCTCTCCAGAACAAGTACAAGTGAAACCCTACATGTTGCTTGCCGTAAGAGGCGACTAAAGGGATCGGGTGGTCAGGCGCGTTGACTTGGTTGATGCATGTCATCGATCCCAATTGCGTGGATCGATGCTCATGATATCAGTCACTAGATTGTCTGGTCCAGACTCGATAATGTACGGACCGCCGTCATATAGCTGGGATATTGCTGAGTGCGGCGTAAAACAACAAACCAACCAACTTCACATATTTGAACGTGTGAGTGACAATGGTGACGAAAATTATCAGGATGCTCCCCATCTTGGACGCATGGATTACAAGTGATTGCAAAACACAGCTTGGTCCGTTTCTATAAAGTATTTTCTCCAAATCACATTATCCCGTTGCAGTATTGAAATAACATTACAAAGATGTCAAAGCGATATGTCATAGACTCTGTGAACTCGAGTCACTGGTTAACGTGACACATTCTACTATACACATAGCTGAGTGTTTTATGATACCTGGACTGAGCGCGCACACCCTACTAAATAAATATATAATAAATAAAACATTTCATTTCGTCAGTGACAAAAGGCTGATCTGATCTGTCGAGTGGGGGAGGGGGGGGGGATGGGGAATTAGGCTAGGGGGAAATTCCACTCTCTGACACCGGCATACGTTTCTTTAAGGGGCGTTGGGTAGGGCAATAAAATTATATACTCCACTTCAAATCCAGGTTACTTGACACGCCTCCTCTAGTCATACTCCAGACATGCATGCAACCCATGGTATCATATATCTAACACAACTCCCCACCACTAATAAAACGATCCGGTATATTCTGTACCCGCCTGGTGGTTGTACGCCACGCCACGCCACGCATCCTTGTTAGCGCTTTTAATTTTCTTTTTGGTTGTTAGAAATACAGAGCTCAAAATACGTACTTTTTATTAAGCGCAACTTGACGTTTTCACGCTTTTTTCTCGGCCATCGTATTGTACATCATACTGGCAACATAATTATGTGACCCGTGAATAACCGGGGTATAATAGGTCTTCAGCAAACCATGCTTGCCATAAAAGGCGACTATACTTGTCCTTATAGGCGACTAACGGGATCGGGTCGTCAGGCTCGCTGACTTGGCTGATGCGTGTCATCGTATCACAATTACGTGAATCGATGTTCATGATGTCAATTACTGGATTATCTGGCCCAGACTCGATTATATACAGACCGCCATCATATAGCTGTAATATTGCTGAGTGCAGCGTTAAACACCAACACAAACAAAACATGATTATGAATAAAAAATGTATTACTATATTTCATGATACTTGCACATAAGATTTAAAAAAAGTTATTTCATATTTCTGCAGGGAATTATGGATAACCACACACTGAACGATAATGAAATGTGGCCTATCTAAATAATACACAACCAATTTCAGTGGTGTTGCATTGTGTCTAATACGTAAATATGTCTCTTAACGTAAGGGTGTAAGCAATTAGGTGGATCCGCCAATCAGTTGGCCCTGTTCGTGGATTTTCAACTTAGGGCACCGCTCATTGAAGGTTTCTTTTTAAACCCACCTCTAATAAACCACAAGGTTAGTCTTACATTTGGCATCTTAGCAAACTAATCATGTGTGCTCTACCCCCATGTATAGTGTGTAATAAAGTATACTTTTGCCCTGAATTATTATAACTTCAAAGCAGTCGAACGCAATCTATCGATTCTTCAACTCCTTGTATTATCTATTAATCTATTCTTTAACTCCTAGTATTATCTATCTATTTAATCTTCAACTCCTAATATTATCCATCCATCTATTCTTCAACTCCTAGTATTATCTATCCTTCTATTCTTCAACTCCTAGTATTATCTATCCATCTATTATTCAACTCCCAACTTTTAGGATAGTGGTAAACAACCTTCTAATCAACACAAACAACACTCTATGGGTGAACTCCTAGATAATAAGACCGCCTCCGTGGTCTAGCGGTAGAGTGTCCTCCCGGGAAGCGGAATGTCCGGGGTTCGATACCCGGCCGCGTCACACCAAAAGACGTTAAAAGATGGTACTTGTTGTTACCCTGTCTGGTGCTCGGCATTAGGGGGCTAAAACAAGGACTGGTCGGCTCGGAGTCAGTATACTGTGTCTCAGTGGGGTATTCATGTTAAACTGCGGCATGGTATCTAATCGGCATCAGTCCAGACTAGTACAAGCATCCACACACACACACACACACACACACACACACATGCACGTACCTCGCTATATATAAGTGCAGTAATCTTGAACACGACGGTAAACCCAATTTCGCCCCTAGTATTACCTATCTATCTATTCCCCAACCCCCAGTAATATTATCTATCTATCTATCTATCTATCTATCTATCTATCTATCTATCTGTCTGTCTGTCTGTCTGTCTGTCCGCCCCTAGTATTATTATCTCGTGTTACCACACGCATGAAAACCACCCAGATCACTGCCGCTACCCTCAGTATGTATTGGCATGTACATGTACAACGTTCAAGATTTAACATATGCCATATTTCAATAAATTAGACCCGTGAAGATTCCGGCCTAGAATAGGTCTTTAGTAACCCATGCTTGCCGTAAAAGGCGACTAACGGGATCGGGTGGTCAGGCTCGCTGACTTGGTTGATACATGTCATCGATCCCAATTGCGTGGATCGATGCTTATGATGTCAATCACTGGATTGTCTGGTCCAGACTCGATTATTTTACAGATTGCCGTCATATAGCTAAATGCGACATTAAACAACAAACAAACAAACATTAAATTAATCTGAACTTAGCATGTGTATCATTGTATAATGTAATACTTACGGATTATGAATATTTGAACGTTCTTATTGGTCGTACTGGTATTTTTAGTACTCTTTACACGATATGTATATTTATTTTCAATTTTCAAAATTGTGCAATATTCTACGCGAGCGGAAAACGATGGTCTAAATGTTGGGAATGGGCGGTGATTTCTAGGGTTAGCAAGATAACCCATTCCCTCCGGACCATCAACAAGATTTGATCGCTGTAGGTTAATATAGATTGTATATCCACATCTCGGGAAATTGTAGCAGTGCTAATTTGCATATAGATTGGGGTTACCTCCCTTTGATAATTTCTGTTTGTCATGAGTACGAAGTTATGTCGATCTGTTCGTGGTCATGACTGGTCCCCTAACGCTTATTGTATTAAGGCCTAAAGTCATGTTTGTCGCAGAAGCCAGGTGCGAATGTGTAACAATAAAAACGGGAAAGACCATCAGATGTAAACAAACGGAAATAACAATATCGATATCGCGCTCACTTCGCTACAGTAAAACGAATCATAAGTGACGGTTGAATAAGTATAAATCGTCTAAATTATTTCACATTTAAAATCCAATTTATATATATTGCTATATCTGATCATATGATGAAAATTGAACCTGTATGTGAAAAATTAAGTATAATACGATATTTTATGAACGCCCTCTATATTCACATTGTGAACGACAGTCAGTTTACCAAGGGAGACAACTTCATCGTAAGACGAGAAACACGAGCCTTGATCGTGCAGCAAGGCAATATATGCATCTGTCATACAATTCATAACCTTTTCATTTAGTTCCGCCCTTGGGATACATTTTACCACGTATAATGACTTTCGTTATGAATTACAAAATATATGAGTACGGTAGTGCATTTTTTAGGCTAAATCATCAGTTAGAAGAACAAGCGTGGATGATAAGCGATATTGCGGCAGAATATCGCGAGGTGCTATCTACCAGATGAATCTTTTGCCGAGGGAGTTGAGAATGAAAATCGAGTGCTCACTGATCCATTGACCGGGATAATAATAGTGTAGCGCTATGAGCATCCACTTGGTGAATGGAATCTGGCGCATTATAAATGCACTTATTATTATTATTATTATTATTATTATTATTATTATTATTATTATTATTATTATTTGTTGTTGTTGTTATTATTATCTATAGCACTGAGTTATGAAGATCGCTGCATGTAGCAAGATCAACAAGGGGCCGACCTTTACAAGGGCAGGTGGGAATGGTACGGCCGAGAGCCGCGATGGGGTCCTTCAGGCAAGACATGACCCGACTGTAGGAGACCCGTCAAGATCCGGGATAGAATAGGTCTTCAGCAACCCATGCTTGCCGTAAAAGGCCACTATGCTTGTCGTCAGAGGCGACCAACAGTATCGGGTGTCAGGCTTGTTGACTTGGTTGATGCATGTCGTATCCCAATTGCTTGGATCGATGCTCATGATGTCAATCACTGGATTTGTCGGTCCAAACTCGATTATTTACAGACCGCCGTCATAAAGCTGGACTATTGCTGAGGGCGGCGTTAAACAACAAACAACAGCAAACCTTACTTCTCACCTGAGTTGATGCCGATACGAAGTTGAATGATCATCGAGTCTCTCGCCGGGCGAGTTGCGGCGTTAAACAACAAACAGCAACCAACTTTGAGTACAAACAACATGTAATGTTTACGAAAATAAACATTTGGTATTAATTGTATGTATTTGCCTGATCATTTCAGACATAGTTTATACATTTAGATATTTAAATATTCTTAGGGTTTTTTCTCCAAGCAACTTATCCTCCCTTGAGCTTTTCATCAGATGTTTGTTCAAAGTGCACAATCCAGCATCGACTGCAACTAGCATGAATACACTTACAGCTGACATGTTCCACAGAGTTCCACAGAGGCCTACCACACAAACTCTACTCAGATGTCAGCACATTTGCATCACGTGGTGTTCTGCACACAAAGGAAAGGCTGACATTCCACCACCAGAAGAGTATAGGTGGACGTCTACAGATGATGTCATAGAACCCATCCCAATGACCAAGAAACGAATGCCAGCACTGTGTCTAGAATTGCTCACCTGTAAATGCACAACAGGCAGATGCTCCTCCTCCAGATGCAGCTGCGCCAAGAACGTCATGGGATGTTCCCTTGGATGCAGTTGAAATTCAAGATGGCCACCATAAATGCTCAGAGAAAAACTTGAAACATCATTTTTCTTTATGAGTTTACTATTTTGGGCTGTTTATGCATTGTTGCAATTATTCCACCCATCCACTACATCAACATAATCTACCACCATATGTCAATAAGAAATTTTCGTCAAAAAAATTATTTATTTATTTATTTTTATTTATTTTATTTCTTTCTTTTTTCTTTTTTTTTTTTTTTTGGGGGGGGGGGAGGGGTGTAACATTGTATACAATATCTCAGCCCCTTTGTAATATATTTGCATTTTGCTTTTTGTATAGGATAGTACAATTATTCAGGCAGATTTTAATACCCAGTTATAGTGTTTTTATTGTCAAAATACTCACTCCTACCTACTCACAAGATTTGAAAATGAAGTAAAAAACATGATTTTTACCAATGTTTCCACTGAGAATTAGAATAACAGTTATATGAAACAAAATGGTTGCCAAATTCTGATAACTGAACTCATTACCTGTAATCAAAGACATAATTTGGATAGTTTAATGACTTAATAAAAATGTTACAGTCAATTTTGTTAAATTATGCATTTTTCCTTCAATTTATGCAATTTTGCCCCCCTGAAAATTCACGCAAACACTTGCAAGCTTACTGCCCAATGAAAATTGTGTACATATACCTCCCTTATGCAATAGAAAAGGTTTAAGGTATACAGGAAAATGTGGGAACGAAAATCTAAACTAAGCCACTTATCCGCTGGTGGCCAACTGACTATTTGGCGTGTCGAGCGAACGTTTTAACCGCTACCCGAGCGCCCTGCCTCTTGGGGAACGAGCATATGATATGACAAGGTCCCATATGAATACTCCTGTACAATAGGCCTTGGTAGTACTTGTATCTCTTGACATCCACTGTCATCTCATCGAGTCCCGCTTACAAATCAGGAGTAAGGCTACTCCCAAAGTCATTGCCACAACAAGCAATGCGTGTTGTATAACGGCCATATGACACCCGTGGATAAAGCCCCAGTTAAATAGATCTGACCGAGAGGCATCGTTTAGTTGGTTAAAGTATCATTGTGTATCTCTCACTCTCTGTAAATTGTTGAAGATAAGGCCCTATTTTGACAGACACGTGGAAGAGGCCTACAGTAGACTACGGTTATAACGAACTCGAGGGGACCACTATTATTAGTTCGTAATAACCGTATTTCGTTATAAGCATACATACAGCATATATAGATCAAATGACCAGGACTAAAAATAAGTTCGTTATAACCGTCAGTTCGTTAAAAGCGTGTTCGTTATAAACGTAGTTTACTGTAGTTTACTCAGTTAGTGTAAGTGTGCATATCTCACAACCACTGCCCGCAATATTTAGCTACCCATTGAACAGACCATCCCCAGTGCCCTCGGTTAATCGGTTAAATTCAAGTGTCACCCATCAAACTGATTGGAAATAAGTATTGCTGCTCCTGTTGTAGTTTGTTTAGAATGATAACCGTTTAGAGTGAGTGAGTGTGGTTTTGCGCCGCTTTTAGCAATATGCCAGCAATATCACGGCGGGGGACACGTCTGGGCTTGTACCCATGTCGGGAATCGAACTCGGGTCTTCGGCGTGACGAGCGAACGCTTTAACCACAAGGCTACCCGACCGCCCCTGACAACCGTTTAGACGCAAATGCAATTAACGAATGAAGCAGGACTTCTAATTATCTCTTGAAATACCACATGTCCCCATTTCCAACTGTTGAAGGACGACCAAAGTTTATCCGTGTGTGTCCCATTTTGCTGCAATCGCAAAACCAACCGCACTCCTAGTTGAGGGTCAAGAGAGCCGTAAACGTGTTGTAAATAAATGGTATGACAGGTATGAGTGCAGTAGTCTGTTTCTTAGACACCCTAATATTCGCTCCTCTGGGTTGGAATATAAAGGATAATACGTGGTCGGTGCACTCCGGAACCCACAAAATAAAATAGAAAAATTCAAAGCCTTAGGCGTATACTTAATCAAAACAGGACTAATAAATCGCATTTAAAACCCCAATAAACTACAAAAACCAAACCACATAATCAAACAAACAAACTTCCATACTCAGGTCCCTCAGTTCGCCCCCCCCCCCCCCCAACCCTCTTGGCATTTTTTCCAAATTTCCAAATTTCCAAAATTCTTTATAAGCAACCACTAAGACACCCCTACTGGATTGCCAAACAACTTTTTCCCCTTTTCGGAAACACATTAAATGGCCTGGCCGGGCCCGTGTGCGAAATATGCTGCAGTCGGAAAGCGCACGTAAAATCTCGCCTGTTTGTCCCCAAAAGACAATTATTTTTACATACAAAGCAATGCAGCCGATACAGACTTAACGCCGCACTCAGCAATATTCCAGCTATATGACGGTCGTCTGTAAATAATCGAGTCTGAACCAGACAATCCAGTCAATAAATCATGAGCATCGATCCATGCATGCAACTGGGATACGATGACATGTGTCATAGTCCTAAAATCACTTTAATTAACCCATACTTATGGTGGTCGTATTTCAATAATATGTTTTGTATAGTTAATTCCCCCACTATCTTGGTCATTGTGACGTAGCTAACAGGACCACGCCCACACAAGGCAAAACGGTCCCAAAGACAAGCTACGTCACATTCATCAACCAAGTCAGCGAGCCTGACCACCCGATCCCGTACGAGCATAGTCACGACAAGCATAGTCACCTTTTACGGCAAGCATGGGTTGCTGAAGGCCTATACTACCCCGGAATCTTCACGGGTCTTAAGGCAAGGAGAATTTAACAAGAATATGATGTTCTTTAAACAGAGAGAAGGCTGCTGAGTCCCTTTAAATCTTTATCCGCGGCAGAGTGCAGTATCTGCCACCCGAAACCGTTAGTCGCCTCTTAGAGCAAGAATGAGTTGCTGAAGACCTATTTTATCCCAGATCTTCACGGGTCAAAGTGTCTGTTCACTTAACAAAAAACAACCATCCCTTTGTGAAATACAATCAGTGTTCATTGTGTGCGTGTCTTGTGTACACAGTGATTTGTTTGTTTGTTTGTTGGTTGGTTGACGCCGCACTCATCAACATTGCAGCTATATAACCGTGGTCTATTCGATTATTTACAGACCGTCTTCATAAAGCTGGAAAGTTGCTGAGTGCGGCGTTAAACAACAGTGGGTGAGTGAGTATGGTTTTACGCCGCTTTTAGCAATATGCCAGCAATATCACGACGGGGGGACACCAGAAATGGGCTTCACACATTGTACCCATGTCGGGAATCGAACCCGGGTCTTCGGCGTGACGAGCGAACGTTTTAACCACTAGGCTACCCGACCGCCCCGTTAAACAACAAACAGACAGACCTTGTAACATCTTTTTACTGTAGCAATGAGACCGCAGGAAAGACATTATTTTGTCCATGAAAAGATTAAATGCGGGACAGAGTTCGTTCAGCCAAACACACCCACAATCCTATTTCAGATCATGCATAACCGATCGCGAGCTTAACGCTGAGCCGTTCTCCAGCGCATTCACTAGCTTGGCTTCGCGATGGTGGCAAGACGCAGGAAGATGGGATTTGCATTGGTTCTTGTGTTTTTCGTTGGAATTCTGGGCTATATGTTTACAGCCCAGGGGGTGAATCAACATCGTGGTAAGTAAAACTGTGAATTCCCGTACGTACACGTGCACAACAATCTGAAAAATATGTGCCGCGTTTGTAAAATTTGCCATCGATTGAATTGTTTTTAGATTTCGCTTTAAGAGCACAACTTGAGAACCGTTCCCTACCCTTCATAAAAATTTGGCAGATATACCAAACAGATCCTGAGGTGGTGCCGTTTGCTATTTGCGGATTTCATCATTTTTATTTTTCTCCATTTGCGTGGAAACAATTGGACTTTGTCTCGAGATGGGGTTGGATGTCGTTTTCAGAGCAGAGCTCGAAAATCATGAAACATGCTAGGTTTATCACTGATGTCCTGAAGTGGTGCATTTATTTTGAAAATGACTTGGTTCATGCATCTCATCGTATCCCAATTGCGTGGATCGACTCCGCAGAATTGTTGTAAATTGTCTGTGTAGCTTCGCACACACTCCTCGGAGGACAATGGTTTCATCGTACATGGCTTGGCATGGTGGCCGAGAGGGGACATTGCATTCACACGTTCTCGCTTGTTTTGCTTCACCGGTCAAGCGATGTATCCACTTGACCACTGAAGGGGTCGCATGTGTTATTTGTTTCTGGGAGGGATTGTTGAAATTTTCTCACCATTTACTAACGCATAATTTAACTGTACAGAAGTGGGTGATTTTGAAACATTCCACGGATTTCTGCGTCAATGTAATGGGTTGATTTAAGTCCTTGTTTGGGGCTTTTAAGAGACCATTATGCTGATATTTGATATGCGTCTAAGGGGCGATGAGTCTTAGGGGCTTGTTACAATTTGTTGCATGCAACACATTGCATCGTGCTAACGGGTAAGTCGGGCCAACTTTTGACATACATGTATGCCACTTGTTGGACGTGAGTTGTACGAAATACGACATGTTCTATTTTATTGCAACATGTTGTATGAACGCAGCCAATCAAAACGCGTATGAAAGTCACGTGATATTTACACGTCAATATGGATGCAAAAATGGCGACACTGATTCACGTCGGTAACTTTTAACACGTCCCATTTTAATTCTGGAAACCCAATAGAAACTCTACGGTCTTTGCTCAGACTCGGTCAAAGGTATTTACAAAATTAAACATGCTGTTTTCATGGGATCATACTAAGGAAGAAAAAATGAAACAAAAAGTTTAAAAAATCAATATATACACAATGTGGCACATGGTCCTACCCATGGGACCATGGGCAGCCCTATGGGCAAGAATATATTCCTTTGCTCAAAGCTCATGTTTTTGCCTCCCAAATATATACAGGTGTTCTTACAAGTTTCATGACACATAATTTAACTCATTTTAACTTAATTCAACTATTGTACGACGTTTTTGAAATATTTAGAAATTTAGAATATATAGAAAGTTTGGCCCATGGGCGAGAATATTTCCCTTTGCTCAACAGTTTCAGTTTCAAAAATAAATAAAGGTGTGTCTACAAGCATGACACATGATTCAACTCATTTTACTTAAATCAACTAATTTGTGGCGTTATTAAAATATGAGTATCGATCCACGCAATTGGGATACGATGACATGCATCAACCAAGTCAGCGAGTCTGACCACCCAATCCCGGTAGTCGCCTCTTACGACAAGCGCAGTCGCCCTTTAACCCCGGATCTTCACGGGTCCATTGACGCAGGGATTTGTGTAAAGTCATTCCTACAGCATACAATGCCAACTCAAAAATGATACTCAACTTCCTAACTTATATTGGAAATTTAACTTGCGCTTTCCGTGGACTGCAAGCTTATGTCGCACACGGGATGATAATACTCAGCAGTACAGTAATTTAGAGTTTAACGACAGCTTCAGCCTCTGGCTCTGTCGCAGTCGGGGCCAACGGGATATACTTGACAAAAAAATAGTGGGAATAATGATAAACGTCTAGCCCCAAAAAATATAAATGAGTGGGGATAAAGTAGGAGAGGAGAGAGGTTGGGGGTATAGAGGCAGAGGAGTGCCTAAACAGAGATATAAAGGGCTACTTTATCCTGGTTCTAATGCTAATATAGTGTAAAAAATATAAAAAAATAAAAGTATAGTAGAATGTATGAGAGGGTAATCAGTTAGGCTGATAAGCTACATATAAGGAGGTATAAATGGGAAAAGAATAGTGCAATAGTAATGGGAAACCTAAGCTACTAAAGGTGGGTCCTACATGTCGTGGGGAGAGGTTGGCTGTCAGGCCGTGACAAGGGTGTCCTTGACCCTGGTTGAGAGGCTGGTTGAATGACTATTATCGTTAGAGTGTATGGTTATGGCGGAATTTTGGAGCGCGGACGTCGGAGAAAGCAACTTGCGCTGTGAATTTCGATCCCGATCCGAATCATGAAAGTTTGCAGAAATGATGATAGTTAAGGCTGGTAATTTATGTGGGATGGTCTAAAGTCTTGTTTGTAAGTTTGTTGTCTTCAGGAAAGTTTCTATTTGTTTGTATATTCTTGTTGGATTTGATGGTTTGAGAAGCAGTGTTATATTATTTTTGTAGTTTGAGGGGAGGGTGCTGTAGAGTGTTTGTTGTTGTTGTTTGTATTTAGTGCAGCTGTTGAAAATGTGGTTAATGTTCTCTGGTGTGTTGCAGTGTGTGCAGTCGTCGGCAAATTTTGCTGTGGTGGTTTTATTGGGGAGTTTTGGAAAGATGTCATCAATCATAAAGTTGAAGAGGGTTGGGGACATGATGCTTCCCTGTTGGGGGCCGTTCTCAAGTGTGTGGGGGTTGGATAGAGTGGTATTGGATTTTACTGTTATATTTCTGTCTGTTAGAAATGATTGAATGAAATTTAGAATTCTTCCATCAATGGCTTTGTCTAGTAATTTTTGGATGAGGCCATTATGCCAAACCATGTCGAACGCTTTTGAAAAATCAATGAATATGGCCACAGTGTATTTTTTTGGTGCTTGTGCTGTTTTGACGTCATGTTCTAAATTTAGTATATGATCTAAAGTTTGTCTATTTGCCCTAAAGCCGCTTTGGTCCTCCTTTAGTAGGCTATTGCTATTAATTAGAAATTTTAGTCTATTGTTGATTATAGTTTCCATTATTTTACATATATGAGATGTTAGTGAGATGGGTCGATATGAGTGTTTCGTTGGGGGGTTTCCCTGGTTTCAGGATTGGCACCACTAATGCAGATTTCCATGTTGTGGGGAGTGTTCCAGAGGTCCAAATTTGATTGTATAGCTGTAGTAGCAGTTTTTGAATTTTGATGGGGATATGATTCAATATTTTATAACTGATGTTGTCTATTCCAGTGGCTGGGGCTGTGTTTTTGTTTTTTAAAGCTGATTGCAGTTCATGTATGTTGATGAATTTGATGGGTGTGGGGTGGTCTGTTTTGATAGGGGGGGAAGTGATTTAATGGTGTCTTGTAGGTGTTTAGTGTGGTTGGTGAAGCTGCTAGTGGCCGAGAAGTGGGCAGCCATGGCATTAGCCTTTTCTTTATCTGTGTGTAAGTTAGGAAAGTCGGGCCTGGTGAAAGTTCTTGCATTACCCTTTATTGCTTTAATTTTTTCCCATAGAATTTTGGAGTTTTGTTTGCCCAGTTTCAAATTGGAAGTGAACGTCTGCCAGTGTTTTCTTTTGGCTGCCTTTATTAATTCTTTAGTGGAATTTCTTTGTTTTCTTGCCAAAGGGATGTTGGTGATGTTATGTTTGGCTTTATTTAGTGCTTTTTTCTGCGTTTTCTTGATTCTATAATTTCTGAGCTCCCCAGGGGACTGGTGTGTGAGTGGGAATCTTTTTGGAGATAGAGAGGTCGACAGCAGTGGGACTTTGGAGATGGTTACTGGGGAATTTAGTGGCTTGATTATTATTTAGGCATATAAGGTTGTTGGTGTCTAGCCAGTCCAAGATGAGTTTTCCGTATTTATCAGAGTAATTTTTTGTGCCCTATGGTGGGTGATGTGCATTAAAGTCGCCTAAAAGGAGGGTGTTTGGGCCTATGAATTTTGATAATGTTTCAAGGTCTTCAGTAGTAAATGGTCTAGTTTTGGTGTGGTAGCAGTTTATAATAGTGATTTTGGTTTTATTTATTGTTGCCTTGACAGCCAGGACTTCTAAGTTTGGGATTGGAATGGTAATTTCTTCATAGTGTATGTGTAAAGAGTCCAAGGCCTCCAGGGGGTGGGGGGGTGGGGGGGGGGGTCCGGGGGTATTAGGTCTGGGTCTGTCTTGCCGAAGGAAAACATAGCCTGGCAATTTGAAGGCTTTTGGGGGGCGGGAGATTTTTGTTTCCTGTACGGCTATGATGAAGGGGTCAATTTTGTTTAGGGCAATGAGGGCCTTAAGTTCATGTCCATTGGCGTTAAGCCCATTATACACAGTTCCACTGTAGAAACACCATGATCAGGATTGAGACATAGATGGAAAATTTAATAGAAAATTGCATGGTGTTGTGGGGCTCAATTTGGAAGAGATGGGGGACTGATTGGGTTTACTTTAGTGCTTTTATGGCTGTCTGAAAGTGATGAAAAGCTTTCTGGTAGAGGGTAGGCACCAGGGCAAGGGTGTGGAGTTTTTTAGGGGTGGGTTTTTTGATAAGTAGAGCTGCCGACAGAAATTCAATAATTTTGTTGGTGTTTGTATGTAGCTTTTTTTGGGGTGATTGGTTTGGGCGATTGTATTTTCTGGGCGATGAGAGGTTTCTTGGAAAAGTAGGCTTTGGCTTTGTGTGGTCGGGTTTTAGTCTGGGGTTGTGCGGCAGGGATTGG
>NW_027266277.1:13039187-13154187 GCF_022045235.1 Haliotis cracherodii | reverse complement strand
GGATTTGTATACTGTAGTAGCTGTAGAAGTAGTAGAAGCAATACTTGGATTTGTATACTGTAGTAGCCGTAGAAGTAGTAGTTGCAATACTTTGTATACTGTAGTAGCAGCAGTAGCAACAGTACTTGGATTTTTATACTGTGGTAGCAACATTACATGGATATCAATACTGTAGTAGCCAGTGTTCAGTGATATACTTGTAGTAATATCAGGTCTTCAATTACATAGTAGTAGTAGTAGTAGTAGTAGTAGTAGTAGTAGTAGTAGCAGTAGTAGTAGAACTATCTAGAATCACTGGGAATACTAGTAGCTTATTGCACAAGTATTGGTAGTAGTAGTAGTAGTATTGGTAGTTGTAGGTTTAGGGATGGTAGTTTTAATAGTAGTGTAAGTAGTAGAGTTCGTAGTAATGTTAGTAGCTGTAGTGGCGGTGGTATTGATGGCATTGGTAGTAGAAGTGGTGGCAATGGTAGTCGTGGTAGTGGTAGTTTGTTTCGTTTGTTGTTCAACGCCGAACTTATTCCAGCTATATGACGGCGGTCTGTAAATAATCGAGTCTGGACCAGACAATCAAGTGATTAACAGAATGGGCATGGATTCCTCAGTTGGAATATGGTAGTAGCAGAAGCACTAACAGTGACTATATGGGGACTCGGGTGGTTTCCAGTTGCGGAAGAGGGTGCGGATGTCGTTCTAGAACAGCTAATGCTACCACGCCTGTTTAAAATTTCGTAGATCAAATGCGTGTCAATACACCACCCTGTGTATGTTATCTAGTGCAGCTTTTTGCTGCAACACCACGAAGTCTTAGGTAGGCATTGACCAAACAGGAAGACCATATTATCATGTTCTGAAAAGGGAAGTGTACGCGCCCGCAAAGCGACATGTCAATTTGACACAAGACAAGGAAGAGATGACATGCGCACTTTAATTCACCGGATGTGGAATGTCTATTTACGGTTGTCGTAGTCTAGGAACAGGAAGTTGTGCGTTGTGTCACGTGACCACAGCTATGAATAGAAACTGTAGCCCGTGATTAGTGCGCGCTTGGCAGGATCTTAGAGTAACTCGGTGCATCTGGAGTGTCCATGGTATTTCGATGGTAAAACCTTCATGATGTGTCAACATGAGGTTAGATGAAATCGGTGACGGAATTTTCCTCGCGCGATTACAGTGGAAATACCTCTACGAAATCACGTTTAACTATTGGTTGGACAGTATTCAGTTTTAACACTTCGTATAGTTTGAGTGAGTGAATGAATTCGGTTTTACGCCGCCTTTAGCAATATCTCAGAAATATCACAGCGGGGACACCCAGAATTCGGCTTCACACATTGTACCCATTAGGGGAATCGAACCCGGGCCGTGGCGTGACGAGCGAACGCTTTAACCACTAGGCTACCCGACCACCCCTCGTGTAGTCTGAAGTTTGGAGGAACGTTCGATATGTCACAGATCATTATGAGAAAGATAAGATGTAATTCTTTTTACATCAGAGCGTCACTAAACGTTACATATTTACGAAAACATGAGTAAGTGAGTTAGTAGGGTTTACCGACGCTTTTAACAGTATTCCAGTTATATCGCGGCGTGTCAGCTTGATGTGGGAGGAAGGCCCGAAGTGATGCAGGTGTCAGCATTTATCACCTTGGCGAAACGAGCACGGGTATGGTGCTGACAAATCGAACACACGATCATCGGTTCCTGGTGTACCAAAGGGACGCAACTCTGCACAGGGGATTGCGGCGCCTCCTTCGAATACATGAACGAATACAGATACATATTTAAGGTATAGAAGACCGCCGTCATACAGCTGGACTAATGGTGAATGCGACAACAGACAACAAACAAACAAAGTCACGATCACTACATATACATGCACAAGTTTAATATCATATCGTGACTGCTTGGGGCGGTCGGGTAGCCTAGTGGTTAAAGCGTTTGTTTTCACGCCGAAGATTCTGGTTCGATTCCCGACATGGGTACAATGTGTGAAGCCCATTTCCGGTGTCCCCCGCCGTGATAGTGCTGAAATATTGTTAAAAGCGGCGTAAAACCACACTCACTCACTCACTCACTCACTACTGTTTGGAAAAGACATGAGTCATTGACACTAAGTATAAATTGAACAGAGGTTCAGCTTGATCAAAAGCCATTTGCACGACGCTGTATGATGATGATGATGATGATGATGATGATGGCGATGATGATTTAAAAGAACGCGTGCTCACGAGTTTAATAAGTGTTTAGTTATAAAAAAATTCAACTGGTGTTCAATTTAAAAATAATGGACACATTTGCCTTGATTGTGGTCAAGGCCCTTCAACAGTCAATGCCTTGGTAAAACTTTCAAACGGTTTTGTGGAAGACATTGAAGGACATTTCCAAATTGACGCTTCAGTGACAAAAAGTATGTCTGTTGCAATTCCCTATTTAATTTGTACCATATGTTCCCGTATGGTTCAGGGGAACACTTCACTTGCCTTTGCATGTGTTTGTGATGGGTGTCACCGGTGGTGCAAGTTACGCTCCCATTTTCGTGAACACCTGGTATCATCTTTATTTGATAATGATTTTTGAAGACATACTTATGATAACGTCGTGCGTCGGATTCGGATTTTAGTAGAGTTGGCGTATGGTTATGGAAATGGTTGTCGTTTTAATTTATACAGACACGTTTGGATACATGATAGTGACGCTGACAGTATGGGGGCTGTAGCTCCGTGTAAATCAAATCGGCGGGCGATCAGATCACAGACCTTCGGGTCTCACCCTCAGACACCTTAAATCACAAATGTCACGGTTGATTTCTCCCAATGTCCAATGCATGTTACCCAGTGGTAAAATGGATTAGTTTCCCATCATATCTCATTTGTCAGACACCTCACGAAAATATAAGACGTAATCAACAAATAGGCTTTGATAGTCACACAAATAATTCAAATAATTTAACAAGAGTCAACCCAATGTCACCTGTCTGGTCGCAGCATCTAAATACAGCATTGGGGTCTTGACCCCCCGCCAGTCTTTGCGTCTGCCAAGGCGGTTGTCTGTCTCCCATTTGCATCCGAGTAGATCAATTATTAACATTAACGGACTTTATTTACGTGATCTTTATTATATAATGAAGATGAACCGTGCCTTCTCACGCTTGTCAGAGGGGTACACAAAGTAGGTGATCTAGACTTCCAGCTGTCCTATCTCATTAAAATCACATCTAAGTTCTCGCTGCCGTTAAAAAAAGATCTGAGGACATCCTATTACGGGTCACGTCAGAACGACCTTTCGCGAACATTGACCGACCACTGTCCGACTAACAAGGAGTCAACATCGGCCAATTGGAAAGCAGCTTTCTCGAGCTTTACGGCACTTGAAAAATATGCTGACACAGTTTTCGATTAAAATTTGAAAACTGAACAAACGAACATTCCGGAATGTCTATTAGTAATATAATTGATATTGTAGTTTGTCACACGGAAGCGAGAGAAAGGCGATAATTTTGACGGAATCAGTCGTACCTGTCGCTCGGACATGCTGTTAACATTTTCGAGGTTGCATGATTAGATAACGCATTCCCATTCGTGAACAACTCGTGTTATTCTGTGACAAGCCGAATAGCGACTCGTGCCCCTCTCGTGGCGATTTTTGCGACCGGGTTCCGTCTTAGCGCAAACGGGCATACCTAAAACAATTGTCAACTCGTTGCGTAATGGTTCACACATTTTCCCCAAATATTATATATATTTCAGATGCAATATAAAGCACTTCGGGACGTGCGGAATTATACAGTATGATTGAACACATTTGACTGTGTCTTTGTTATATTTTTAGATGCAAGTCATATGTAAAATCAAAAATTATTTCTGAGGGATTCTTTGACGAAGAATTTGAAATCATACGCGCATTCTGATTTGTTTGTCGTATTTTCGCACATAACATTCATCGATAGGGGGACGAGTCTTCTTGCAGGTGACGGAAAGGGGCGAGTGGTGACGAATGAACGCATTCCAACTGTCACTTTCATGATCTTGTAAGCGACGCTTTTATTGGTCGGATAAATTGGGGTACGATGATATACATCAACCAAGTCAGCGAGCCTGACCACCCGATCCCGTTAGTCACCTCTTACGACAAGCACAATCGCCTTTTACGGCAAACATGGGTTGCTGGAGATCTATTCTACCCCGGATCTTCACGTGTCGAGTAAAATACTGACAAAACCAAGGAAGGAAATAATGGGGAATCGTTGTTTGAACCAACGATCAGCAGATCCTGCCACAACTAGGAACCGCAAATATGAACAGCGAATTTTGATGGCGTAGACAACAGGGCCACCAGTATACCCTAAACGGATTTTTTATCATTTAATAAAAACATCTTTAAGGATGTTGTTCGTATGCGGTCAAGGAGCAGTCTCATGTGGCGAAACATAATCCTTAGTTGGATGTTTAGGTTGTCGGGATTAGGATAACAACGGGATTATTTGTTAATGCATCAAAGAGAACAAGCAGAAACACGGACCAAGTGGGCGGACACTTTATAAGAAATACGTGACACGATGTCAACTATGTCTGATATTTTGGGAGGTGGATGGCACTCTCAAGAAACTTGACCAGATGGAGTGTGTTCTGTGGACAGCTGGTGTTTCAACAAACACCGTACGTCAACACGTGTTCCGTTATGACGAGTACTGGGAATGTTTGTGCCGAACAACAGAAAGGAATCACTAGCAACGGAATTTGGTTAGTCGTTTCATAAAGTGAAACCTCTTTAATCCAGACGGCCTAAGTGACATCGTCCGGATTAACGAACTCGTAATAGCCAATCATTGCTACGGAGCAATGTCCTTTTAAGATAATTACAGGAAATTAACAGTAATCGTCCTCGACACGGGTTTTTCCAGATTAACGGGATCTTGTGTAACGGTATTTAACCGTATTCATGGGCATATACGTCACAACGAGTGATAAGATAATAAATTTATTTTACCACGGACTAATTTAAGTACCATATGAGCTATATTACCGGCTTGGTAAATCCTCACACTTGTGTCGCACCTATGGTATGCCACATTTATATTCGGCATAGTAAATCACTTTACCGCAGGCGTGGTACGTTATATCCAATATCTCATCGGCATGGTAAATCATATAAAGTATACCGTAATTGTGGAACGTTATATCCGACCCTTATTGTAGTTTGTAATAACCATCGTTCGTTATAAGTATATATTCAGCTAAAATTAAGACTAAAATTCGACTAAAACTAAGTTCGTTATATCGGCAGTTCGTCATAAGCGTGTTTGTTATAAACGTAGTTTTCTGTACATATCCATCTCAGTGATAAGCGCTGTAATGTCTCGCACATTCACTGGTTGTGTCACTATTGAAAAATGTTGGTAAATATATCCCAAGCGAATCTAGACCAACAATACGTGTTCCATAAACACATTTTATTCACACCGATTTGAAAAGATCTACGACTGAATGATCCCATGAAACCTAGTGCTTAAATGTAAGTATATGTCCTGCTATACACGGATACGTATGTGCATTCAAGGTCAAGGTGAAATGGAACCAAGGTCATAACTCAAAACACTGTCGCGTTTTCCAGGAACGACACCACGAACGGGAAGTGACACACACGCTGATAAGGTTAATAAGCACGAAGCGCTGTGTGGAGTTTCTAACCCGGTGTGGAGCTGTGTGGTTGCAGTCAGTATTGATCATAACATAAGAACTTGAGATTCACTTCCGAGATTGACGCAGTGTGTGCTGTCAAGTGACAAGTGAACATTTAGAGGCTCTGGGCGTTGGCAGAATTCTTGTCACGTTTCTCTGATTAGATCATAAATAGACTGCATACAGTAACACACATGCGTGACGCTGTGCATCGTGCACCGGGAGGACACGTGGATGACGTGCAGGGAGTTTGATAACACGTGTCCAACCCTGCACTATAGCATGATCAGCCAAATGTAGTATGAAGTCTTTCACAACGACCATAACGTTTAGTCATTCACACTGTGAGATAGAATCTACTGCCATTGTATTTGTTAGTAGTTATAAGCTACCAGTTGTAGCCTACAGTATGAAACAAAGAGACCAGTTCGGACCCCCCCCCCCCCACCCCCCCACACACACAACCCACCTCCACCCCACCCCACCCACCCACACACACATCCTCCATCCCCCAGCTCTTTTGAAAACCAAACGTAGAATGTTGTAGGAAGTAAAATAATAAGAGGATTTTGGACCCCTCCCTTTTAAAAATGCTGGATCAGCCCTTGTATTTAAAACAGGTATTATTTTTTTGTTTGGACTCGTCGCTATATGGCTGAGTTAATGGCGTTGCGACGATAAATTTTAACTTACTCACTCACTTTTGTGTTTGGGACCTCAAGTTTGCCGTTTCCCTGACTCTTTGCACCAAAGTAATGTTTTAATAACGTTTGTACTTTGGTGTCAAATCCAATTTTCAAGCGTAAATATACTTTCTTTTTCCCGGCAATAAGGTAGTGACTTTACATGAAATGAATATAGAATATACATGTATATCCTGATCTCTATGCGTTACGACTTAAATGGGGATTGGAAGGTCGCAACCCGCGTCCAAGCTGTGTGTCCTCCTTGACGTCGTTGAGCCGCAAATTCATTGTATGGAGTTGCGTTTCTTAGCCGGGACAGGATCCGCACATAGTCACAGATTTGACCCTATTTCCAGGGAGACTATTCAAAGATAAATAGACTCTCTGGTATTATGATCATTGGTCTTTGAACTCTATTCTGTAACTCGTGGTGCTGGTGAGGTAGTCTAGTGGTTAAAGCGGTCGGTCGACACGTCGAAGATCCGGGTTCGATTCCATACGACATATGGAGCTCGTGTCTGGTTCTCTGCCTTGATATTGCTGACATACATGCTAAAATCTTCGTAACACCATAGACCGCCTCCGTGGTCTAGTGGTAGAGCGTCCGCCCGGAGAGCGGAAGGTCCGGGGTTCGATCCCCGACCGCGTCATACCAAAAGATGTTTAAAGATGGAACTTCTTGTTACCCTGTCTGGCGCTCGGCATTAAGGGGCTAAAACCAGGACTGGTCGGTTCGGAGTCAGTATACTGTGCCTGAGTGGGGTATTCATGTTAAACTGCGGTATGGTATCTCAGTGAGCTAGCACTATAAATCGGCATCAGTCCGGACTAGTACAAGCAGCCACACACACACACACGTGCATGCATGTCGCTATATAAGTGCAATAATCTTGTACGCGACGTTAAACCCAATTTCAACTCAACTCACCTCACCTCGTAACACCAAACTCACTATGTCACTTCTACTTCGTTGGTTGTAATAACACGGGACCTCCTCCGTGGTCTAGTGGATAGAGCGTCTGCCCGGAGAGCGGAAGGTCGCTGGTTCGATCCCCTGGTCGCCTCATACCAAAAGACGTTAAAAGATTATAACTTGTTGTTACCCGTCTGCAGCTTGGCATATCTGGGATAACAAGACAGGGTAACAACAAGTTCCATCTTTTAACGTCTTATGGTGGGGTTCTTTGCCGCTTTTTTATCATTAACCCAGTCTTATCACGGACAGGGTTGCTTTTTACTCATTGTACCTTTATGGGGAATAGAACCCGAACATCGGTCTGACAAACCGGGACTTCAACCGTTGGGCTACTCCACCGCCTCGTTAAAGGTGTCATGGGCGTTCATTCCAATTACGTCATAACTGATAGCTGGTGACGACTTCCCAATGGTAATTCCATTGTCGAACATTAAGGTGACGTGTTACTTTAGGTTTTCCATCCGTTAGGTATCGGCGCTTCCTTTGAGCAGATATGCCCTGATAAAACTGTTAACAACTTCATACTGGCGTTAAACCACACTCACGATCTATAAAGACAACATGATATTCCCACAGCTCAGTGCAGTCAAAGAGGATACACAAGTCACGCGTATGTTTTATTTACCAGTGATGAAAGGGCACCCGGAAGAAGACCCGGAAGCGCCAATCCCACTTTTCTCACTGCCCTTAATTAAGTGAGGGAAATGATAGTCATTAATAGTGTTAAAATTTATGAATTTACCTCTGATAAGACCAGTTTGTTTATTCATCCTTCCTAGGGAACAGTTTCAGCTGTTTGTCGCGAGGCGCACTTTCTGTCACAGCGTATAAAACCCCAGGTAGGACATGGGCGTCAATGTTTGTAACAATTTCCGGAGGAAAGATTATTAAGAGTTAAATGGCTTAGCTATTCTTTATTGGAGGGATCTTCATCTTTGTGAATAAAAAACGGGTTTAAGAGAAACCATCCCATACCAAAAAACGCCATCAAGGAATGACTTGTGTAACATTATCAGTGTGACCTATGAACCACCCCTGCACGATGTGGCATGGGACTATTATTTATATTTTTGTTGTGTAGAGCTTCGTGTTCGTGTGTATCAATATACCAATGCGTGTAGACTAACATTTAGTCTCTGAAATCTTATATTACACAATATCCTTCTTGACTCTAAAAATAATAAAAATTCCCCTTGCTGATTTCAGAATAGAGCTAGCTTGAGCTGGCTAGACTTGCTTTCATATGCATTTCTAGATTATTATTTTTTTCATAAAATAAATATATTCCACGGTCATGGTACAGGACTACATTGTGTGTACTAAATAGCCTTGGAGCTCTGTGTGGCAGATAAATAAGCGGGGGATGTTGTGTAGACTTGCGCAAGTCTCTTAGGCAATAATTATCAGTTTAAATCATAATTTCTAGATTATGTCAGTAATAAGAACAAATCGTCTCTGTAAGAGTCCACATATCTAGACTTGCCTATTAGGAGGATAGAATTACTACATATCCATCGACTTATCGTTCAGTACAACCTTGGAGCAAGGCTATGTGTTGTGTTGTGTACTGTGCTACTGTGACTTGTGTTGTGTAGTTATGCTTCCTGTGTTGTGATGTCCTTATCTGTGTTGTGCTGCTGAGTTGCAGCGTGATGTGTTGTCCTGGTATGGTGTGATGTGTGTGTTCTGTTGTGTTGTTTGTGCTGTGCTGTGCTGTGCTGTGTTCTACTGTGATATACCGTACAGTGCTGGATTCAGCTAAGCATTGTCGTCCGTGTTCTGGTTTGTTGTGCTGTGCTATGATATCAACACTATTCAATACTGACCTTCTCTGTTCTGTCCTATATTTATAGATGTACGTTTATTAAGTTAACAAGCATTTTCACATTTAGTTGTAAAAGATAGAGAAGTCATAACATACGTATTCAGGGACAAGTTTGAAATTATTTTCAATAATAAATATAATCTCCGCTTCTAATATTAAGCCACATCACGAGGGAGCTCGCCAATTTCGGCTACACACAGACTCAAACCCGGACGTTCGGCATGACGGGCGAATACTTCTACTGCAGGGGCGATAGGGTAGCCAAGTGATTTAAGCAAGTGATCGACTAAGACCGGGTTCGATTCCCCATATGGGTAGAACGTGTAAAGCTCATTTCTGGTGTCCCCCGCCGTGATATTGCTAGAATATTGCTAAAAGCGGCGTAAAAACTCACTCACTCCACCACCGGGCTACCCGACAGCCCCTACATTATGCTAGACGTACACATCACGCCATGAATATATTGACATGTGACTCATTATCTCCCATCGGCGAGTCACGGTTACTACATATACATGCACAAGTTTAATTATCATATCGTGACTGCTGAGATAATCCACATCATCTCAGGGCGTTCACGCCACACTAACAACGTCGTATAAGTCACAGCGCACGTGTGCAGGAAGTATGTCAACTTATCTCGTTTCCTGGATTTCGTTAAATTACCGGTTTTCCTCGTAAACCATAATCGTTTCTCGGTTGTAGATCGCATTTTAAGTGATGAAAGACTTCCTAAAAGGAACAATACCTAGAATGATAAATTAATAAAAATACGACTTTTACAGAGGCGATACTGTTAGCTCGTGTCGTCGGAATTTGCTACGTATGGTTGAGCCCCTTCGGCGAACCAGAATCAGGTGTTCGAATCCAGTTTGACCATGATAATGTTTCTAGGTTTGTCAGCACCATACCCGTGCTCTTGGTTTTCACAAAAGTGGTAAACGTCTGAGGCCTGCATCACTTCGGGCTTTCCTCCCACATTCAGTTGACACGCCGGAATATAATTGGAATATTGTTCAAAGCGGCGTTAACCCCAACTCACTCACTCACTCGAGTCTTGGTGATCAGGCGCATGATCATAGAGTCATCTCTTATATTACGCCATCTGTTTAAGGCAGAGTGTTTTACTTACTTGAAATTACCACTTGAAAACATTATTTTAATCTTACCACTAATTTGACTGATTGTCTTGTAATGAAAAAATAATTTCATTGTTTAACATGGAAATTATGTGAATTTCTGACGTCACTTGAACTTTTCGCGAACACCTGGTGACTTTCAGTGATCCATTCATATATTTTTCACCACTGTGTTTTGCCTTTCACGGCCAATCGAATCTGTTTCGGCTTGGTGTCTCAGAGGGCTAGCACTATACAACCGGCATCAGTCCGGACTAGTACAAGCAGCCACACGCTATGTAAATGCAACAATCTTGGACGTGATGTTAAACCCCATTTCAGCTCACCTCACCTTCTTGTTACCAAGAAATAATGACGTGAAGGTGGTGAGGTGAGGTGAAATGGGGTTTAGCGTCGCGTTTATTGCACTTACATAGCGATGTGCATGCACGTGTGCGTGTGTCTGTGTGTGTGTGTGTGTGTGTGTGGCTGCTTGTACTTGTCCGGACTGATGCCGATTTATAGTGCAAGCTCACTGAGATACCATGCCGCAGTTTAACATGAATACCCCAGACACAGTATACTGACTCCGAGCCGACCAGTCCTTGGTTTAGCCCCTTAATGCCGAGCGCCAGACAGGGTAACAACAAGTACCATCTTTTAATGTCTTTTGGTATGACGCGGCCGGGTATCAAAACCAGGACGATATACCATTAGACTACGGAGGCGGTCACAATGACGGGAAGGGTATGGATGTTTTTTCTCCAGTTCAGCCTTAGAGCAAGCCTGTTCGTTCCCTTGCAAATGGATCATGTTTGAAATGTTAGATCGGGTGTTGCGTGTTGCTAAACCCTTATATTCAGTTGTCAAGAATCTATATATGTCAAGTACCTACACACGTCATGGAATTCCGACCCAACCCACAGGTGCAAATCTACTGACCATTTGAACTTTGGAACCTTTTGAGAATCTTGTCACTCGTATCAATGATGTCACGTGACACGCCTACAGCGAGTATATGTCACGTGACTTTGTGGAAAGTGAGAAAAGGGAAGTTGGATGGTTACAGGTCAACTTCAGCCAACCTGGCAGAATGAGGTCAACTGTACTATCTATGTTAGTGGGCAACCCCTGTTGTTAACCTGTTGTATTCCGTTGTATTCCACTGTGCCGTGCTTCCGTTTATCACAATGGGTCGTTTAGCTAAAGCCCGCCCCATTTTGTACAGACGGACACTTGACACGTTGGTAGAATGCCGAAAATGGTGTGCCTTCGATTGGATGAACACAATCGTGGTTAACCACATGTCTCTTCCTGGAGTACAAGAGTCATTCCGCGATTGGTAGGCTAGATTTCCTTCCTGAAATTTACCGTTTCCCATTAATAATAAGAAAAATGTCTCGATTAAAAAGATATCAACGTATTCATACTCAATCTGTGTCCAAACAAAACGGAATTAAAACGAATAGACAATCGCGAGACAAAAGCAACGAAAACCTATAAGGTCATAAGGTGAGGTACTTGTGCTTTCATCGAGAGTCAACCCCGTGTTGCCGCTACTTTCGTGATTGGCTTCATGAATCTATATATGAAAACGTAGCGTACCTTTGCTTTCTAGTCCTGCGCCATGACCGTGGAATATATTTATTATTTGAAAAATAAATCTAGAAACGCATACAAAAGCAAGTCTAGCCAGCTCAAGCTAGCTCTATTCTGAAATCAGCATAGGGAATTTTTTAGTTTTTTTTAGTTTCAAGAAGGATATTGTGTAATATAAGATTTCAAAGACTAAATGTTAGCCTACTTTGCTTACCATCGCTTCAGTTTAAATGCAAACCGTAAGATATCCTGTTTCCAATCTCAGTATTACAATTTATAAACATCGGCATTAGAAATCCGTAACTGGGAATTGACATATAGCGTTTTCTTTAAATCTACTCAAGGTCATAAACATTCTACTAAGTCTTGTTATCAATTCAGTACCAACCTCAAGTTACAAAGTTGGAAAAATGGAAAAACAATCCTGTTGAAAGAAGAACATAAACATCTCTCTCTCTCTCTCTCTCTCTCTCTCTCTCTCTCTCTCAGGCTTTTACTCTCTTTCTTTCTCTGTGTCTTTCTTTCTGTCTATGTCTTTTACTGTCTTTCTCTCTCTCCCCTCTCTCACTCTTTTACTCTCCCTCTCTCAGTCTTTTACTCTCTTTCTCTCTCTTTCTTTCTTTCTCTGTCTCTTTCTTTCTTTCTTTCTTTCTCTCTCAGTCTTTTACTCTCTTTCTTTCTCTGTCTCTCTTTCTTTCTCTCTGTCTTTTACTTTCTTTCTCTCTCTCTCCCTCTTTCAGTCTTTTACGCTCTCCCTTTCTCTCTCTCTCGCTACCCCTCTCCCTCCCTCTCTCGCACTTTCTTTCTTTCTCTCAGTCTTTTACTCTCTTTCTTTCTCTGTCTGTCTCTCTCTCTTTCTTTCCCTCTGTCTTTTACTCTCTCTCTCTCTCTCTCGCTCCCCTCTCCCTCGCTCTTTCTTTCTTTCTCTCAGTCTTTTACTCTCTTTCTTTCTCTGTCTCACTCTCTCTTTCTTTCTCTCTGTCTTTCACTTCTTTTTCTCTCTCTCTCCCTCTCTCAGTCTTTTATTCTCTTTCTTTCTCTCTCTCTCTCTCGCTCTTTCTTATTTCGCTCAGTCTTTTACTCTCTCTCTCTCAGTCTCTCTCTCTCTCTCTCTCCAGCCACTTATAGGGACAACCTGTTCATATTTATATAATCTAGAAATTATGATTTAAACTGATAATGTTTGCCTTAGAGACTATTGCAAGTCTTACATAAACACAACATTTTGAACAGACATAATTTGTTATCATGTCACATATATATTTATTTTCGCCTTATTGAGACGACAGCAACATCACACACACACACTTACGCGACACACACATACTACGTGATATGAAAGCAGACACTCATGAAATGCCATGTGAAACTGATATTGCCAATCTGATTTTTTCAAAGGTATCATGCCAACATGAGCCAGAGCTTAACTTTGAAGCGTACTTACAGCGGAAAGTAAAACAGACATGATTAAGTAGGTTATCATACCCTGCTGTTAAGGATGCTGTTATAAGAAATTACCATATAGTTCTTGTGAAATATCTATTGCAACTGTTACATAATCCCAGGGAGCGTGATTCTACGGAAGCCCATGTCATTTTTATGTTGAAAGTTAAAGATGCTTTATCATTGACATTCATGTTGATATCTTAAAAAATCAAGTAATAAAGTTGAAATTATCATTACTATATTGAGTGAGGGAGTACGGTTTTACGCCGCTTTTAACAATATTCCAGCAATATCACGGCGGGGATACCAGAAATGGGCTTCACATTGTACCCATGTGGGGAAGCGTACCCGGGTCTCCGACGTGAGAGTGAACGCTTTAACGACTTGGCTACCTGACCGCCGTGATATGAATCACTGGATTGTCTGGTCTAGACTCGATTATTTACAGACCGCCCACATATAGCAGATATATTGCTGAATGCGGCGTTAACAAACAACAAACAAACAAACAAACAAACGTCCCAAGGCTTCACTTTCTGATTTGAGTTGACACGGTTGCCAGATATGATGTTCAAGTTTCAGGATAAGAACTTGAATTTTCAAAATAAATCAAATAAGTATGTGGCCTAATGGGTTTCCATAATGATTTTTGCAGCATGTAATTGTACACTGCAATATTCGCCATACACACTGTAACTAACACTAAAGATCACGTGTCAATGTCATGCCTCCATTCGCAATCAAAATAGCACGCACAAAACTGTACTATTCATGTAATTTAGAATGCAATTAATTCTAATTACAGTCCCCGGAATCAGCGCAGTTGTTCCAAATAAATAATAATTAATAGTTTTTAGGAATGCAGTTTTCCACAGACCATATGCTTGCTCTTTGGTTTCTCATCTGATATTTTCGGCCTGTACGTACCCATGGGATGGACCATCCAATCGAATACACCACCGACATCGGCCCGGCCGTTATAGAAATAGGTCACATTGCCCTAATTTAGGCAACCTCCGATGTAAATCGGTCAGGCCATGACCTATTTGAAGCTGAGTGCATTCTCATGCGTAAAAGACCCGGAGCGTCAGTACAGTGTACGAGGCATGTCGAGCATGTTTTAGGGCCCACGAGGGGGGAGGTCGTCGTAGGTTAAAGGTGAAATATTTAAATAATTATTAATTTTACTTCAGTTTGCAAACTGATTCAGATGATTACGTCTATGAAACGTTGTTCATTCAGTTGTGCGCTTATGGTGGTCGAGAACACAATTAGTTATTTCCACTAAACCGGGTTTGGGTGGCCGAGTGGTTAAAGCACGACACGATGAAGACCCAGGTTCGATGCCCCACGTATATACCATGTGTGACGCCCCTTGTAATCCCAGTATGATATAGATATGTCGCTCAATTAGTCAATCATTCACAGTTTCAGTGATATCTAGTGTGTGTGTGCGTGCGTGCGTGCGTGCTTGCGTGCTTGCGTGCGTGCTTGCCTGCGTGCGTGCAAGCGTGCGTGTGTGTTGGGGAGGGTGTGTGTGTGCAATGACAAAAACATTAACATTATGATTCATAAATACATATATACAGACATACATACCTTCCTGTAAACACTAAAACCAGTTAAAAAATAAAACAGTATTACATATTTTCATATACATAAAATGTCATCGGTTGATTAAGATCAAGGGCACTAGTATTTGTTGCTTGTATTGATAGATATGGAAACAAATGCAATTGATATTGATGGCTTCAATATTTGAGAGGATGTTGTGAAATAATTTGTTGTCATGATTGTGGACATTTACATTTTGTGTGGATAATTTTTCAAATATTAGAAGACCAACCTGTAGGTCCCGTGACCAAATCATGGAAACAAAGGTTTGAAAGTGTTTTTGAGTTACCTGATGAATATTGAACAATTTTGACTTGCGCTGGATCCAGTAACGCAGCATATTTCAGGATCCATTGTCCAGAAATGCTTTTCTAACCTTACTTTAGTGCACAGTTCATCATCCTACTCCGTGTCCTACCCATCAGATGCAGAGTCGGAATCACTGTCACAATCACTAGTATCTGAATCCGTGTCCGATTCTACAGAGCAGTTTGCTCTGGCATCACTCAGATGTTCAGGCAGTGCTGGCTGTGAATATGCTGCGTTATTGGCCAAGGATCCTGTTCCCAATGACTTTGCTGAAGCATGACAATTCTTCGTGCAGCCAATTCCACCATTTTCGATTTTCAAGGTCAAGGTAACCCTTTTTACTTTTAAAAGTTGCTTGGTTGAATTTGTCATGTCAGAAAACATATTATTAGACACTAAAATCATGACTATCGGACAATGTTAACTGTGTTTGTGAATTTTACCCACTGCCAAAAGTGCGTTGACCTTTCAACGTTTTTGGCCATAGCTCCCCCATTTAAGGTCGGAAGTATAACAAACTATATATTGCTAGGTTCCTTATGACTGGACGAGTAATTTGATATGCATATCGACACAATCTTGAATTTTGACCCCTGTTTGACCTTTGTTGACCCTTCCCCAAAATGCCCGGGATTTTCAACCGGGCAGCCCAAGTCAAAATTGTTCAGTATACATCAGGTAACTCAAAAACACTTTCAAACCTTTGTTTCCATGATTTGGTCACGGGACCTACAGGTTGGTCCTTGACTAAAAGAGTATAACTCTTTCTTGAGTGTGTTTGGTGTACATATGACCTCTTAAGACAAGGCACACGGGTATAGTGCTGACAAACCTAGTAACACGATCAGGTGAGCCGGGATTCAAACCCAAGATCAGGGGACGCAACTCTGTACAGCTAATTGCGGCGCCTTAGACGACTTGGCTATCTCTGTCCCGACACAGTGTTCGTCAGAGAGTAGTTGATCGCTCACCTCTTTGTTTCATGATAGACCCGTGAAGACCCGGGGTAGAATAGGTCTTCAGCAACCCATGCTTGCCCAAAGAGGTGACTATGCTTGTAGTAAGAGGCGACTAACGCAGTCGGGTGGTCAGGCTCTCTGACTTGGTTAATGCATGTCATCGTATCCCAATTGCTAGGATCGATGCTCGTGTTATCAATCACAGGATTGTCGGGTCCAGACTCGATTATTTACAGACTGTCGTCATATAGCTGGAATATTGCTGAGTGCGGCGTTGAACAACAAACAAACAAATTGTTTCATGATAAATATTTCAGCGAAAGTTGCCCCCCGCGGTACAGAACCTCATTCACTGCCGCAGAACGCAGTGGGAGCTTGACCTGCATGAGATAGATGTCCAATTATATGGAAATGGGTTGCTGACCTCTATCAAACACAAAGCTCTCTGACTTTTGTGACATTTTCCCCAAACCTGGAATTTGGAAACCACCTGGTAATTGTCAAGGTCAAAGGTCATTTGTGGTGGACGTTTGCGCGTGAATTTGCGCAGCGCAAACTCGGTGAGTAATATAGGTCGGGGAAATAAAAATAGATAGTGAAATCTGAGAATTGCGTACCACTTGAACATAAAGATGTAGGTAGGCTATTTGTAGTCAAGTTCATCCTAAATCTTCTGCATCAGAAACAAGAGGAATGTTTGGTTCTTTCATCTGTCCTGGAATCCATTTTCCCAAAGCCAAATATTTCCGAAACTATACCTCTTCTTAGTGTGTGGTGTTCCAAGCCTCGGTCGTGTCATGCCAACAGATGTTAAAGATGGTACTCTCGCGCTCGACATGACCGGGATCAAACAAGGACTGGTCGCCTCAGACCCAGTATACTGTCCGAGTGGGGTACTCGTGTTAAACTACGGCATGGTATCTCAGTTGTCTAGCATCATAAAGCAGGCATTAGTCCAAACGAGCAGAATTACACACACACACACACACGCGCGCGCGCGCACGCACGACAGCACACACACACACACACTCACACGCACGCACACACACACACATACAAACTCGCTCGCGCACACACTCATACACATACACACACACACGTACGCACGCACGCACGCACACACGCGCGCGCGCACACACTCATACACACACACACACTCACACGCACGCACACACACACATACAAACACGCGCGCTTTGTAAATTCACTCTTGAACGCAACGCTAAAACCCTCACCTCACCTCACCTCACCTCACCTCACCCTGTCATATACGAAATCCTGAGATCATGTACTTATTCACAGTGCCTTGCTGTTTGCGTACACTTTTCCATTTTTTCCAGATTACATTTTAGAACTGCTTCTTATATTATTCATTTCTCCCTCTTCAAATTATAAAAATTTAAAATTATCTCATAGTTCATATAAGGTGTTAAATAAATTTAAAATATTTCGCGTTTAATCAATTTCTATAATATGTCGTAATCCTTTTTCACAACCAAATGCAACTCACCAGAAACTTTGAACTTAATTTTAAACAGTTTCTATAAAACCTATAAAAGTTACTTTTAATGTACCAGGGGTTTATATGTCTTAATATGTCTACCGTACATTTGCACAGGATTCTCAACAGTTAACAATCATCTAATGGTCATGGATCAGCATCTCGACTCCATCCAACAGCATAGGGCATTCCTTGACATTTGCTTTGGACACTATTCATGTCTAAACCTTAGGAATTATATTCTAAGATAAGGATTGCCTTAATATCTTGAAAGGCTACTCCTTCCTGTTCCTCAAAGCAAGAACACGGAGTCCACTAACCCATTTCCATATTTGGTGGTGTCTATATGTGTATGCTCGTCCGTTCCATTTCATTCATGAATTAAAACCAGGATGGCCATTATTGGTATAACCATAAGTTCGGAACCATTCTTGTGGTGCTTCCTGTGACGGCACGACTGAGGCTTGTGTAATTGAAAGCTTAGAATAGCAGTTGCCAGGAATATACCATTCTTAGCCATCCTTGTTAATTTTCCACGGAATCTCCAAATGATTTCTTATTGAAACGTTTTCTTTCATTTTTAGCTTCCATTGTACTGGTTGTAGCCATATATGTCATCTGTGATGACAGCTATTTCGGTTTCAAATTAACTGCCAAGCCTTTTTTTCTCAAAATACCAGTCAATGTGAAATCTCACTTGGAAAGGCTATGCTCTTTTTAAAGTCTGCTACATTTATCTCTACGACGCTCAATGGTCTATTAACCTACTTGTCTGAAAACCATTCATTCACTGGATTTTCTTTCATCTGTCCATCTATATTCGCTGGAGGATGGGTGTCATTTGTAATATCCATCTTTTCAGTCATAGTTGATTAGTTCATCCCTTCCCACATCCGCCCAATTTGTGCAACTTTTCATTCAGTATATTCCAGTGTCTTTACTTATTCATTTTAATATCTTTTTAATCTGTCAATTATACAGAATAATGCATTTAGGGTTCGTTGCTTTTCTTAAACTCGTAGAGATGCCAGTGTGAAAAAAAGGTTCTCAGAAACATACAGTTTGTTGGTCTTAAGAGGCGACTAACGGGATCGGGTGGTCAGGCTCGCTGACTTGGTTCATGCATGTCATCGTATCCAACTGTGTGAATCGATGCTCATGATATCAATCACTGGACTTCCTGGTCCGCACTAAAATATTTACAGACCTCCGTCGTATAGCTGGAATATTGCTGTCGTAGTGCGCTGTTAAAAAAGGAGCAAACAATCTTGCCAGAACGATTGTGTGGATGTACGATGTTTGAATGATAACTTCTTAGCCTCACTTAGGGAATTGCGCAACAGTGAAACCTTTTGTTGACGACAGTATATGATGTCATATAAGTATGTCCACACAAAACCGTGAGTCATCTGAACAAATTGTTTTGCAGTCACAAGTCAGTTAATACGCAGCGGCGTGTGACCTTTGGGTGAGTGAGTGAGTGTGTTGGGTTTAACGCCGCTTTTAACAGTATTTCAGTTATATCACGGCGTGTCAACTTAATGTGTGAGGAAAGCCCGAAGTGATGCAGGTCTCAGACGTTTACCACTTCGGTGAAACCCACGAGCACGGGTATGGTGCTGACAAACCTAGAAACATAATCGGGGCGAACCGTGATTCGAACCCACAATCATAGGTTTCTGGCGTGCCCAAGGGACGCAACTCTGCACAGCGAATCGCGGCGCTATGGACGACTGAGCCACCCGTGCCCCCTGTGACCTTTGGGAAATGGTAACAATCTAAGTTAAAGTATTGGACTTACAATCGCCGTAGCGTTAAGATCGCTTTGTGAAAGTGGACCAGGGTGCACAAAACCATCTTGTTTACTGCCTGATGCTACGATAAATTATTATTCAATGAAGCATCTACACATTAAAACCAATTTCGTTAAAAAAAACAAAAAAACATCAATAATTGATCAACCTCACAATTTCGTTAAAACAACATCAATAATAGATCAACCTCACACCTTAAGTGCGAGGTCATAATACCGTGACCACACCTATCAACCCCATTACTGAAAGGCGACCACAGGTCACTGACAGCTGTTGGTTTCTAATGCCTATCAATGGCAACTAATGTACGTCAGATATTGACAGATCGACGGGTACTGCGCATGCGTAGACAATTACTATATACATGTATGTAGGTCAACAACACGCAAATAGGTCAAGGCTTGATCGACCACAATAGGAATGTGTTTACAGCAGATTCAAGAGCGGTTCCCGGGAAAAGATACTGTCAACATATTGCAATCTGTATTGTCCCGCGAGTGCGCTATACCTTCCAAAGCTTGTGGTCATATTGTGTATGGAAGGAATAGACGTTGCCTTAGAAACGGTAACTAGGTGTAGCTATGGCTTGACGAACATGTGCCTCGCATGCGTAAATAGGGATTAAGAAATGTATATTTTATCCCAAGGGTATGCAGACAATATCTGTCAACAAATACGCTTCGTTGGCCTGGAAGGATAACTTGACTTCAAGTAATTTTAGAACAAATAAAATGAAATAGATACAGGTTACGTGTGTTTCTGTAGGCAGTCCCTGTTTTCAATTTTATTTTTTGAAAATAAAATACAGACTCCGAGGTATACCTATTTCTTTTACGCGGGTGTTCTGAATGCACAAAATATTATCCATTCATTCATTCATTCATTCATTCATTGTTGTGGCTGTTGTTTTTGTTTGTGTCATTTGCATTGTGTTTGTTTGTTGGCTTGTTTATGACTTGGGATGAGTCATTATTGAATTTTATCACGCTAACATGGAAATAGCTACATAAGTGGAAGCACATTATAGTCGGGTTGAAGTTGTTTCGTGATTAAGAGATATGCTATAGCACGTTGTTAAGTTTATACCTGATGGAATAAACACAATACTCTCATACATAATAATGAGTTACATAACTGCTAGTTCATGTTGCATGAAACATGCATGTGAATGGTTGGACATGTTTGTTACATGTAATTCTCCGAACGGATGATTGCTCCAGTTTAATATCAGATCATAAGATCTGTTTTTAAGACATTCCGATTCCAGTTTATGTTTTCCATTTTTACAAGTACTTGCATACATATAAATGCATATTAACGCTTTATTGGGTACTGTTTTTTGTATGCCTTATGTCTTATAGATACAAAAGTCAAATAACATGTCTTTCTCAGGGTTGGCTGATGGTTTGTTTGTTTGTTTGTTGTTTAACGCCGCACTCAGCAATGTTCCAGATATATGACGCCAGTCTGCAAGTAAGCTGGTATACGATGACATGCATGAACCAAGTCAACGAGTCTTACCACCCGATCCCGTTAGTCGCCTCTTACGACAAGCATAGTCGCCTTTTACGACAAGCATAGTCGCCTGGTCGTGTTTACTGTCGCCCACGACTATACAGTGTGTCCTTCACGATGATGTTCTTTGTTTTGGGGCAGTTATTCTGAGTCATAGTGGAGGTTCATGCGTACTTTCGGTCGCATGTCGGTGAGAATCTGACCTTTGCTGACAGAGACACCCCCGCCATGCTCGGCATTCTGATGAAGCCTGTGTTGCGAAGCAGTGGGAACACCTCGGCCACCTTCGGCAAAGTAACCCCGAGGAACGACTCCGAGATACAAATATCTCCGATAGATGATCTGATTGCTTCGCGTCTGTCCGAAGAACGAATCTCGGTCCGTCGTTGTCCGTTCCGCTTCGGCAACTACGGGTCTGATGTTCACAAAAAAACATGTTATTGTCACGTACACCGGTTGGATGTTACAAGTTGATATTGGTGTGAAGTCAACAAACGATAAATACAACAGACATCAGTTTAAGACGTAATTAAGTAATGTTTTGTTCATTATACGCAGTGGGGGATAGAGTAGGGGTGAATGGGGGATAGAGGGATTGTACTTACATGCAATTGCATTTTGAATAATTCCAGATAAATAGTTTTGTTTTTCACTTTGACTAACATCTAGTCTCTGAAATGAACATATCGTACAGAAAAAAACAGTTGTTCAGCTATCTTAATAAAAATATAATAAAAAGGGAGCCCAGTGATTCTCTTCATGTTCAGATACTGCATTAATCTAGACTTGCCAAACATTATAGACTTGCATGGGCTGTATTTGATATATATTTGTATCAGGGTCTGTAAGACAGACTATTTTTCACTTTATGCCCTGGAAAATGGGGGATGGCTAACACGCATCTCGTGATCTCGTGAGTGAGTGAGTGAGTGAGTACCAGTAGTTCAGTTGTATCACACTCACTCACTCATGTTTTTAGCTGACTTGCAGGAAGAGGATATGTGATTCCCTGATGGCAATTTCCTTTTTTCTGTTTGCCTGAAACTGAAAAGAAAGACTTAGTGAAGAAATCTGAACTTGCCAAATAATTACATGGAATCTTCGGATATTTCTATTTCAGGGTATGCAGGGGCGGTTAAAGCGTTCGCTCGCCACGCCGAAGACCCGGGTTCGATTCCCGACATGGGTACAATGTGTGAAGCCCATTTCAGGTGTCCCCCACCGTGATATTGCTGGAATATTGCTAAAGCGGCGTTAAACCATACTCACTCACTCACTCACTATTTCAGGGTATGCACGAGAGAGAAGTTTTAATACATAGTATAATAGAAACCGAAGGTGACTTTTGAGTCTTTCCTAAATACGGGTCACCAAGTCATTCCTATACCCCCCCCTCCCCCCCCCCTCCCACGAACTGACTCACTCACTCACCCCCGACCCCATTAGCCGCCTCTTGCGTCTAACGACGAGGGTAACTGAAGACCTATTCAGATCTAACCCGGATCTTCACGTGGGTAAAGATGTTTATGCCTAAAACAATCACCATCCACCCTTGAGATCACTGTTTGGGATAATAATCACTGTGAATAAACATGTTTTAAAACCACATGTTTTCAACCCATTGCGATTGACACGATGTTTGGATTTAGTTGACCTGATTTGGGGGCCTCCATTGAGTGCGTTGCCCCTTGGGATAAACATAAAACATTCTGACCCTGGTGCTAGAACCACGCCCATCAACTGACGTAGAGAAACATGTACTAACCTGTACTTTGAGGCAGTGATAAACAGTCACCTACCCATGTCCACGGGCGTGACGTCATTACGTCTAATCCATCAGCCCTGCGTTAATCGATGTGTTGACAATGATGCATGGACTGAGCACTTTTAACAAAACGGGAATTATGTCAACAACGTGTTGATCTCGTGATATGGAAGGGAAACCAACGGTTGATTTGTAGCAACAAATGACGGCGTTTGGCTTTATACGAAACAGTGAGTGAGTTTGGTTTAACGCCGCTTTTAACAGTATTCCAGTTATATCACGGCGTGTCAGCTTAATGTGGGAGGAAAGTCCGAAGTACCACTTCGGTGAAACCCACGAGCACGGGTATGGTGCTGACAAATCTAGAAACATGATCGGGGGGAACCGGGATTCGAACCCACAATCATAGGATTCTGGCGTGCCGAAGGGACACAACTCTGCACAGCGAATCGCGGCGCCTAAGACGACTGGGCCACCCGTGCCCTCTTATACGAAACAGATGTTTGTTGTTGTTTTGAAATAGATAATTGTTATTGTTTAGTTCCGACGTGGATTAAAGAGATAATTCTGCCATTGAACAATGCAACGCCGAACAATACAAGGCTGGGTTGATAACGAATCTGAGAATAGATAATTGACTTGACGTATTATGTATGTTTCGATCAATAAAGCTATTGTCATATCTTGTTTCCATGAATTAAGGAAAATGGTATTAATTAGGACATTGAAGGTAAGGGTGGGGTGGGGTAGAGGCACGGCTTACGTCTAAGGCGCCGGGTTTCACCGAAGTGGTAAACGTCTGAGACCTGCATCACTTCGGGCTTTCCTCCCACATTAAGCCGAAACGCCGTTATATATAAATGAATAAACCAAATCGGGGTTTAATCTTGATTTTATAAACTATAACCATAGACATTAAAAGCGAGAAAACCCTTTCTATGTTGATAACAATACTCTGCTAAAATATGTGTCTATGATGTTTGACATATACAAGGACATATACTTGAACATAACAATCGAGTTATGGATATTTCGAAAAATGTTTTCAGTGAAGTCTTCATGCTGTTATGTTGTCAGAAATAATATTTCATTAGTTCAATAAACAATCAACATTTCAGGAGCGATAGACTGGAAGACTAAGACAATAGCATCTGCTGTTATGATAGGCAATGGGACCCTCCACAACTGTATAAACTCTCAGATAGTTGGTCGATGGTTGGAAGAAGACATTCCACTTATGTCACGTGTAACAAAGACGTCATCCACGTGGGCTTGCTCTTATAGGGTCGATAGATTATATTAGTAGTGTATTGTCCCATCAGACTGATGACACTTGACTTCGGGATATAAAAAGACTTTATCGATAGTCGCTTCCTGTGTTAAACAACAACGCTGAAAGGACGCCCTTCCCTGTACATCACTTATGTATATATAGACTTATTGTCAAATAGATTGCATATGGCGTGTAAATGCTATTGACGTGTGTGTGCTGTCTTTCATTACGGCATTGTCTCCGTTTCTTTCATGAATAGGTCGCGGGTATCCATCTGGGAAAAGTTTCTTCAGCGTCTTTATTTTTATACATTCGGAACTTCCCTTTCGTTAATAATACGTGTGAAGCCCATTTCTGGTGTCCCCCGCTGTGATATTACTGGAATGCTAAAAGCGGCGTAAAACCGTCTTTAATAATATATACGTATGACATTTGCCTTATTTTGATATATGTCTAAGATATCACCGACAATTAATGAAAAATTGTATGACTTTTCTCAGCACAAAAAGTTGCTCCAGATAAAACTCAAAAATACCGTATGACGCGAAGAAGCAGTGGAAGCTATTGAGCGGGTAGTCAATTAATTATTGTCATGGAATAGTTTCAATAAAAGGAACAAAACCATTTCGATAATCATACGAAATATCTGCTGAAAGATTGTCTTACTGCTAAGATCGCTTTGTGGAACGGGGCCCAGGTGTAGAGATCATATGATAAACCTAATTGTGTAATTATGTCATATAAAGTCAGTATTTTCATGTATTTTTATCCTATTTTATTCCAGTTTTATGTACTTTTTATCCCAACCAATTAGTTTAATCAATGAGGGAGGTTGTTTCCGCTTCCTTGTACTACGTCAGTGATATAACAGCGTGGCAGCTTGGAGTTTGTTTGTTGTTTAACGCCACTCAACAATATTCCTGCTCTATGACGGCAGTCTTTAAATAATCGTGTCTGGGCTAGACAATCCAGTGATTCACATCATGAGCATCGATCTACGTCATTGGGATACGACGACATGCATCAACTAAGTCAGCGAGCCTGACCACCCGATCCCGTTAGTCGCCTCTTACGACAAGCATAGTCGCCTTTTACGGCAAGCATGGGTTGCTGAAGACCTATTCTACCCCGGAATCTTCACGGGTCGGCAGCTTGGAGAGGGAGTATAGCAGTTCTTTGACATTAGCGGCTGTTTGGGAAACTCATGTTTCCGGAATACCGGGCTGCCATAAAAAGAATAATAATCAGTATGAATCTGGATTCGAACCCAGCCATGTACAGCGGTTTGCGATTTGACGATGGGGCCACCCGTGCAACCATTCTGTCAGAGTGAGTGAGTGAGTATGGTTTTACGCCGCTTTTAGCAATATTCCAGCAATATCACGGCGGGGGACACCAGAAATGGGCTTCACACATTGTACCCATGTCGGGAATCGAACCCGGGTCTTCGGCGTGACGAGCGAACGCTTTAACCACTAGGCTATCCGACCGCCCTCATTCTGTCAGAGGTCCGTGGTCTTGTGTTAGAGCGTCCGCCCAGAGAGTGGCAGGTCCGGGGTTCGATCCCCGGCCGCGTCATACCAAAAGACGTTATAAGATGGTAGTTGTTGTTGCCCTGTCTGGCGCTCGGCATTAAAGGGGCTAAAACAAGGACTGGTCGGCTCGGAGTCAGTATACTGTGTCTGAGTGGGGTATTCATGTTGAACTGCGGCATTTTACCTCAGTTTGTTAAGACTATATAATCTGCATTAGTCCAGACTAACACACACACACACACACACACACACACACACACACACACACTGATCATCGTATATCCTCTGCACTTCCAAACCGGGTTCATACCGGCACGAAGAAACATACACATTCTATATACTTTCTCTGATAGTAATGTTTATAGAAGTCATATATTTACGTGACACTGTGACGTTTTGAATCAGCACATCCATTAATACTTTACAAGATACAAGATACAAACGGGGTCATATAACCCTATATCATTAGCTATTACGAGGTTTCATTCCGATAAACGCAATAAGGAAAACAACCATATATATATGGACGATAATACAGTTCACCACTGTCCTCTTCATGTATTCCGAATTCGGTATTTCGAATTCTCACAATCGTCACTCTATGACGTCATGGGGCCAATTCATTTATACCTCTTTTAAGCCCCACGGGAAGCTCAGGTTGTATACTCCCCAAGGAGCTGAGAATAAAAATCAAATGCGCACTGCTGATCCACAGACCGGAGTAATAGTGTTGTGCTTTGAGCAAGCTTTGTGGCACATACACGCGTGGGATCCACGTACAGATATATTCATCCATGTTCAGGGCCATTGTTTCACCAAAAGCTCTCATCACAACTAAAACTCGTCATACATTTAAAGGACATGCATTCTATACAAACGAAAGTAAATATTGACATTAAAGATCAATACATCGATTATCAATATCAGCACATGCTTTTATCACGTCAAGTGGGTTCAGGGACAATTTCAAACATTTTGAAGACATTTTTCGTTTTAAAGTCTGTTATTGAAACGCCCATGAACTACTGCATTACCGCAATTCGTAAAAAACATGCTTACCTTTTTAAAAGCCTGATAATACACATCGGAAATAAATCGTTTGCATGAATGTCTATAAGAAAGATTTTTAGCACGTGGCCATGAAATAGCTATTGGCGTGTGTATACGGTCCCGATGCAATGACGTGTGATCAATGCCTTTAATCCAAGCGGCCGAACGTTGACCTATTTACCCTGTTCAATCTTGTGACCTACAATCAATACATGTATATATAATGTATATTAATGGCTTGATATTGGGTCAGTTGAAGCGCCCCGGGACTGTTCAGGCTTGCACTCACGTATTGACCTATACAACATTAACTGAATTTAACACGAAGCTTGAAATTAGGTTGGTGAGTTCTTATCAAAAAGATGCTAATGTGTTTCTTATATAATGTCATGGTGTTAAATTATATTTGTGGCAGACTTAATCGGTTTACGGATGTTTACGACCATAAAGAATGAAAAGGGATTTAAAAAAATCTGATAAACAATTTTATTTTTAATGCAAAATTAAGTGTGTGATAGAGCAAAACAATAGGTTACGATGCGAAGAACTTGTGGTGAAACCCATTAGCTTGGGTCTAAGACTGACGCAACGACAAACACATTTAGACGAATCTTGGATTGTAACGTTTTGATAATCTTTGTACGTTTCGGTCAAGCGTAAGCCATCTTTTGTCAGACAGTATATGTTGTATATATATACAAGAGATAATAAGCGTTCGAAAAGCAAAGAGAAGAAGTGAAGAATATGAAGTATTACATACACTCTGAACGGTATTTCAGTTATACATAATAAAGCGTGTCAGTTGAACTGGTGCGGGTTGTCAAAGGCGCCGCGTACAACGATGTATTAGCGGATATGGCCTATGATTATGGGAAGTGATTTGCTTTATTTATTAAGATATGATATGATGATATGATAATGGGTTCGAATCCCAGATCCAGATTATAATCATTGGTTTGCCAGTACCTGTGCTCCTTTGGAAAACTTCTGAGACCTTCATCATAATGGATAACATTGAGCAGACACGCTCTGATTAAACTGGAATACTGTTCCAAGCGGCGGTAAACCAACTCACTCACTCATTAAACATTGAACAATTAAGAACAACAGCCAGTACCCTTACAATTTGTCAGTTTTCGAGGCATATTGATTTCCGAGAAAATCTTCAAACACTTTGATTATTATTTTTTTTTAAAAGTGGTCGTTAAATGGTTGAAAAAAGAATGAATTTTAATTGTTAACCCACTCAAGCACTTTCTAAAGCGGCGTAAAACACTTCTTACTAACTCTGATACCTTTAACACAAGACAATACCCGTGCTTGTGGGATTCACCAAAGTGGTAAACGTCTGGGACCTGCATCATTCAGACTTTCCAGCATTTGACTGAGACGTCGGGATATAACTGGAATACTGGCGTTAAAACCATCTCACTCACTTCCACTAAGTAAAACGTATAAACTTGGCTTTAGCTGCAGATTTCACAAAGGCTGTCATCATTCAGAGAAGGCCTCACTGACCTGATATATAATGTTATTGATTAAACTTTACCTGTTTGAGTTCACTAATGGGATTGTTGCATAAGGTTGTTAATTTCCTTTGTAAGAATAGCATTTGATGGATCAAATCAATACATACTTTGTGTCTGCATCGTCCTATTTCAAGCCGTTTCGTAAACAGATCATTTGTCAGGAACATGTATATTTTCGGTGCAGTTCTACGTGATCGATGTGTTGTATTGAGTATAGACAAGTAATATTTACGTAATGTGTTTGGTATTATTTCTCGTTCTTTTATTCTTTGGCTAGTTTTTTTTAATCATATATGGCAGTCAAATTCATGCATGGTTTGTTTTGGTTGCTTTTTATAGTCTCATTTAGTAATATCGCAGTTATATGAAGGCGACCTGTAAATAATCAAACCTCTGATTGATATTGTGAGCACACAGGTGAAAATTTCATTTGCCATTGAATGTGCTATTATTGAATGTTTCAGAATATGGATTTAATCTGCTTATCTGGAACCATTAATAAATAGCAAAATTCCAAAAGCCCCTCTTGTGAAAATGAATACCACGAACCTTGTGCAGAGTTGCCCCCCGTGGCCTTTTCAGGATACGCTGTTTGTGGGTTCTAATCTCAGATTCGTCTGATTATGACTGTGTCACAAGGTGTAACAAATTAGACATTTGACCTCTGTCCCAATTTGTTCCCAAGTAGGATGTCGAAGAAGATATAAAAACAAACTGGCATCAACAAGCACTGCGTATGTATCTATATCGCCTGGAATGAAATAATATATACATACACCTATTCTTCACGTTATATATCTAGTCAGGGCGCTGGCACCAGTCGTCAAGAACACAAGACACACTTTCAAGCTAAAGAGGGTGCCGGCCGGCATTCTCTGACGTCAATCGGCTAAATTTACATTAGTGTTAAAAAGCCGTTCCATTACTTTTTATCAAATGCATGCAAATGTATCGATCACTAATGTCGTCAAACATAGGATATTGAGGCTTAACATTCAAAGTTCCGGGATAAAGGAATTAGGCTAGTTGTGACGCAAATCTTCCTTCTCGCAACGAACATTGATTTTCCAATGCCCTTGAATCACTGACTCCATTGCTGGACACGCCCGGTACCATTATCCGGTATTTCCGGTGCCATTACCCGGTACTTCCGGTGCCATTACGGAATTATTTCTCTCAAAAGTCAGATGATTCCAGTGCTTTTTGTGTCATTGTCAGTTGTTTTGAAATCATAGAGGCATTTGCATGCAGTGATTTGTGTATTGCTTGCTTGGTTTGGTTGTTTAACGCCGTGCTCAGCAATATACCAACTTTTTTTTTTTTTTTTTTTTTTTACGCCGTACTCAATATTCTCCCAGCTGTATGATAATCGAGTCTGGACCACACATTCCAGTGATTGTGATCATAAGCATCGATCCACGCAATTGGGATACGTTGACATGTATCAACCAAGTCAACGAGTCTGACCACCCAAATCGCCAGTCGCTTCTTACGGCATGCATGGGTTGCTGAAGACCTATTCTACCCCTCACGGAGGCCGAACCAATTTAGTCAGCTCTTACGACCAGAAATAGCATGTTGCGTTCAAGATTATTGAACTGACCTGTATAGCGACGTGCATGCACGAGTGTGTGCGCGTGCATGTGCATGTGCGTGTGCGCGTGCGTGTGAATCTGGATGTGTTCCTGCCCAAGTCCGGACTAATATTGATTTTTCAGTCTTAACCGCATATACCATGCCGCAGTTTAACACGGATGCCCCACTCATGACACAGTATTCGGACTCTGAGCCGACGAGTCCTTTTTTTGTCTGTTTTGATTGCAAATATCATAAATATTTTCAAATGTTCGTACGTATTGTATTCAAACATTTGTGGGGCAGCATATATACCGCAATATGCTGGTGTTGACAGCGCAAGCCCACTTTAAAGGACTAGAGCTGTATACAGGGTGCACAATAATTAATCATATCCCCATACAAGATCTGCTTTTCCCTATATTTAGCTACCGACTCTTTTAAGCCATGCTATCAATCACTGCCAGGTCTCTATTGTGACATGATTTCAAACTAATTGTGGAATAAAAGCTAAAAACAGAAGCGGGCATTACAGGGCGGTATTCGTGGCACGCGGCCCCTGATCTTACAAATACTTGACACCCAACATCGGGATTCAGATCTCCAACTGTTCGTATTATAACTTTTACGGGCACATGATGTAGTCTATATTCCCTCCTCTGTTTTATATTTACCTGCTCTATGTAAATATATTTACCTGCACTATTTAATACTTGTTATATGTATTTCCCTGCTCTATTTAATACTTGTTATATATATTTACCTGCACTATTTAATACCTGTTATATATATTTACCTGCACTGTTGAATGCTCGTTATATATATTTACCTGTACTATTTAATACTTGTTATATATATTTACCTGCACTATTTAATACTTGTTATATATATTTACCTGCTCTATTTAATACCTATTACCTATTCTAATAATACCAGTGAATCATATATATAGTAAACAACAAACACGCACGCACGCACGCACGCACGCACACACACACACACACTAATGTTTATAGAAGTCATATATATTTACATGACACTGTAACGTTTTGATCTATCTATCTATCTATCTATCTATATATATATATATATATATATATATATATATTTCGTATTTTATCTATATAAACCGGTTTCACGCATATTAAAAACTCCTATTATTATGAATAATATTTTGATAGTAATGAGATATGATTAAAATATACTTCGTTTCTTCATACTTGCTCTAATAGTTACGGTATATCATGAAGGAAAATATGACAAGGTCACAGAGTCGAACCATCGATCATCCTCTCTCCTGGAAAACGTTCTCTATCCACTGAGCCACGGATGCGTTCTTTATTTTTTAAAAGAAGATATACTCTGTGGATGTAAACTGACATAGGCGTTGGAAAATAGATTTTTCTCTCATTGGAATCTGTTATGCCTGGCGTTAACATTTTTTATTTACACGTAGACATTTATATGAAATATCGATTTAAAATAATTAACTTGCATTAATCACTGTCACAGTGTTGTAGACTCTTGTCGTGTGTGACAGAACACACTACACATGACATTATATTAGCCATAATGGATAGTATTATGTCCCCACTTACCTAAAGAAGCGCGCGGTATGACGTCATTGACCCAAAGGTCTGGATGCCAATGACGTCAAAAGCTATGAAAGTCTTGCATCTGTCAAATGTCATCAATGATTGGACGGAAATGTAATCAGTTGTTGAAAATCGGAGCCCAGACAGTGGATAGTTGTACAGTATATATATCTCTTCAGTTTGGTAATAGTATTTGTGAGAAGACAGCATTCTGTAGAGTAAGACACGGTTACTACAAAGTAGGAATAATTGAATGAACACTAACAATAATGTCTGGTGCGATTGTTAAGATCGGCCATGTGCGCCGAATAAGCTCACGCACGGTCCGACATGTTTGAGGCGTTGATCGATCAATAAACATCCGATTTATTAACGCAGATATCCTATAACTCTCCACGTCATATCTGAGAAACGGATTTTCATAATTTAGTTAACCTTTACGTTCAATATGTATTTATATGTGATTACATGGTAAATATGGATTTTGTTTGGAAGGAGTGAATGATTGCAGTTTTATACCGCTTTTTTCCATATTCCTCATCACGGCAGAAAAGGTCTTCACACATTGTACCTATGCCAGGAATTGGTATATAGTGGAATGGCCCAAACGGAATCATCGGAAAAGGCCAGCCTACATATAACAACTCCCCATTATGTTTGTGGATTTTGTGAGATCCTATACTATGCAGAGCATGGAACAATATGTTATGTATAATAAGCGTCAATAATTTTTACTTACCATCTATGCATCTCACCCCGTTCATCAGTGCATCTCACACTGTCAATCTATCCATCTCACACATCCACCTATGCATCTCACACATCCATCTATGCATCTCACACATTCATCTATGCATCTCACACATCCATCTATGCAGCTCACACATCCATCTATGCAGCTCACGCATCCATCAGTGCATCTCACACATCCATCAGTGCATCTCACACATCCATCTATGCAGCTCACACATCCATCTATGCAGCTCACACATCCATCTATGCAGCTCACGCATCCATCAGTGCATCTCACACATCCATCAGTGCATCTCACACATCCATCTATGCAGCTCACACATCCATCTATGCATCTCACACATCCATCTATGCATCTCACCTGTCCACCTATCCATCTCACACATCCATCTATGCATCTCACACATCCATCTATGCAGCTCACACATCCATCTATGCATCTCACGCATCCATTTATGCATCTCACACATCCATCTATGCAGCTCACACATCCATCTGTGCATGTCACCCTGTCCATCTATCTATCTCACACATTCATTAAAGCATCTTACCCAATTCGCCTGTGCATTCCACTATATCCATCTATCCATCTCACACATTCACAAATGCATCTCACACAGCCTTGTATGCATCTAGACCGTATCTGTGCATCTCACACGTGCGTCCATGCATTTCACCCCAGCCATATATGCACCTCACCCCATCCACGTATGCATCCTGCCTCGTCCATCAATATGTAGTCTCTCATCCAGATCCTAGAGAATAAAATTGAAATAGGAGTCCAACTCCAGTTTAGAATGATTTGGCAAGTCTAGATTGACTCAGCCCTGAAATTAACACTGTCCTGGGATCCATGTTGATTTCATAACTTATATTTTGTAAATATATATCTTTAAATAAATGTCAGTCTAATCTGTATGTACAGTGTATCTTACCCCATTCAGCTATGCATCTCACTAATCTACCTATGCACCTCAGCAATATTGCCACTACGATCTACATGCTTGTCGTAAGAGGTCGGGTGGTCAGGCTTGGTTGGTGCATGTCATCGTATCCCAACTGCGTGGATCGATGCTCACGACGTCAATCACTGGATTGTCTGGTCGAGACTCGATTATTCACAGACCGCCGTCTCATAGCTGGAATACTGCTGAGTACGGCGTTAAACAACAAGCAAGCTAACAAACAAACAAATCTGTTTGTCAGGGCACTTGAACCCCCCAACCCCACCACCGCAAAAGTAGGTAGGCAACCCCTAAACACACACCCGACCCTCTCATCACCTCTCCATCCCCACCCCTCTCCCTAACCTGTAGATCGATCCACGGACTGGAATCAACCCCTCGTCCGTTTCCCCTGTAACCTTGGCTTACATTCCAGGATGTTGGTGACTGACATTTATAGTTCTGAAGAGATCCTCCCGCGGCGATGGTACATTTGTAGCTATCTGCGACCCTCATTCCTCCCCCCGCCCCCTGCCTGTCACTACCTGCTGCATTTGTGCCATCACTGAGGTCAACGTTCTGGGTGGCCTAGATACACATTGTACAAAAAAAAGACCGGAACTATCTCCATTGTTTCATTCGCTGATCTGGTCATGTATCCAGCATCAAAGAGCGGCCTTCTTGGTCAAATCGTCTCCTCGAGATTCAATTCTTCAGCAATGGAAAATGAAACTACACCTACTTAAACGTATATCACAGGTTTCAGGTCGCTTGTTCCCGATTAGTTTGACATAATACCCAAACTACAAATTCAAACATATTTTCAAGGGAATGGCGGGCCAAGTGGTCTGAATTGGTTGTGTTGGGTTTTCGAGAATTTGATTGGTTGTGGGTTTGAATCCCACATTCACCCCATGGATAACATTGATCTCTCGTCCAAACACTGATTACTAAATATATCTGGACATCCTAAGCAAGTCAAATAGTACTTTGTCAAGTCTGGATTTCCCCTGGAAATGTGCCCCTTTCTTTATATTAAAAGATAAAATATTTTTAAATCAAAGACTTAATGTTAGTCTGGAGTTACCTTGCCTCCAAATCCCCATGCGCTGAAGATGATGTTATAAAAACGAGGACATCAAGACGTATGCGATCGCTTAGGCAGGACTAGTCTGTCATACAGACCCTGAAACAAATATATCCAATACAGCCCATGCAAGTCTATATCATTTGGTCTAGTCTAGATTACTGGAGTGCCTGAAAACGAGGAGACTTTTTATTATATTTCATAACTATAACATAACAACTGTTTTATCTGCAAAACATGTTCATTTCAGAGACTAGATGTTAGTCTAGGGCAGGAGGCCTTTCACGGTCTGCTGGTTTTGTTTGAAAAGGGTCGGGGGAAATACTAGAGAACTCGACGGTCATTACTCACGAGTACTCGAGTACTCGTAGAGGTATGGAATCCTATAAAGGACATTGTCTCGCGTTCGTTAATTTTGGCACGTTTTGCTTAGTTTTGGAAGGGCAACAATGCGACAATAGGACAACGCGATAATGTCCATCCTAGGATTCCATAAGATCTCGAGATCGCGGAGCGAGCAAGACATCTTGGGTGATTGTGGGCATGCAAAACGTCCCAAATCACAATTACCTGAGAATAATTTGTTTTAAACGTTTAACACAAAATTTGGCACAGATACACGAAGAAAAACAATTTCCTAAAACTATAATAAAAAAAATTAAAGTGACCTTAGCAAGAGCAACCTAACAAAGTTACCCTGTGTTGTTTAAAAAGTGGCATATCACAGTGATATATCCATACGAAGTGCAGCTGGTCCGGGGTCTCGTTCCACATGACAATCATAGCGCTACGTTGATCATAAGCCTATGATAAAGTATGGGACTTACGACCAACTTAGCACTAAGATCGCTTTGTGGAACGGGTTCCAGGTGTCAGTTGTTTAATCCTGGCCTTATAAGATCTCCATAATACATACATGTACCAGTAAGCATCAAATATAGGCATGCATAATGTATACCATATTAGGCCTAGATCTAAATAAAACAAAAAATACAATTTAGTATTATTTATTTCGATTGAATTTACTTTTTATAAATTCAAATTCATATTCCCCGTACTTTTTCAACTCATTTTGACCATGGAACGTCATAAGTATGCTACTCAGAGTTGGTACATATAGGTCGATATTACTGGTATTTAGTTGAATAATGAAACATACGTCTTTGTTATCACCAATCCGGGGCGGTCGGGTAGCCTAGTGGTTAAAGCGTTCGCTCGTCACGCCGAAGACCCGGGTTCGATTCACGACATGGGTACAAAATGTGAAGCCCATTTCTGCTGTCCCCCGCCGTGATATTGCTGGAATATTGCCAAAAGCGGCGTAAAACCATACTCACTCACTCACTATCACCAATCCTGTGTAGTGTGTTATATGCTACCGGCTGAAGAGAGCCGACTGTTTTGCATTAGTCCATCGTTGAAATGGCACCGTCTTTAAAAGACAACTCTACATCACAAAAAGAACATACAGTTTTCAATTTGTCCCCAGAAACTTTAAAATATGACCATACGTTGGACCAAAGACGCATATACATAGCTTTAAACGTCTTTGATTGGATCTGTTTTGTTCCGACATATCTAACGGCGCCGCATTGGCTCTTAAAGGGAGATAAGTCGCGTACGCCAAGGGAGATAACTCTCCCGAGTACTCGGATACCAGTTTACTACTTGGGGAGCGGCTCTACCGTATCGTACTCGCGTACAGCTCGTTCCATCACCGTGACTTTAAAGTGATGAGAAAATGCTGATCCTCAGTGTTTGGAGAAATAATATATTTATCGTTAAGACTTTTTAAGCTTTGATAATTCATCGTGTTCCTCACGTGTGTTGCATTAGCTTATTGCAAAATATAAACGTGTCATATCTACTGAGAATGTTTAAAAAATGCATAGCATTTGACACGCCATTTTACCATGCTAATACCTTCATTATTGAAGTGGTGGGGTGTTGAGGTGAAATGGGGTTTAACATCGCGCCCAAGATTATTGCACTCATATAGCGACGTGCATGCACGTGTATGTGTGTGTGGCTGCTTGTACTAGTCCTGACGATTTATACTGATTCCGAGCCGACCAGTCCTTGTTTTAGCCCCTTAATACCGAACGCCAGACAGGGTATCAACAAGTACCATATTTTAACGTCTTTTGGTTTGACGCGGTCGGGGATCGAACCTCGGACCTTCCGCTCTCCGGGCGGACGCTCTACCATTAGACCACGGAGGCGGTCACCTACTTTAGGCCTTGGGTGAGTGAGTGCGATTGGTTTTAACGCCGCTTTCTCGCCGCTGTATCACTGGTGTCATCTTGATGCCCCAAGTGATAAGGTCTTAGATGTTAACTACCTAAATGAAAACCACGAGCACGGATAGGACCAATCTGGAACCATAATTTGGATGTATTTGGGATTCGAACCCAAGACCACGGTGCCACTCTACACATTGAATTAACCGCCATTGACAAGGACGCCCGTGCTCCTCCATTAACGCTACGGACATCGTAACTCCCGTAAACCTACGACTGTCGTAACACTGAGATCGTTTGTATCGGCCCCATGGTTGTGAAGCCATCGCCCACGACAAGACTAGGATAATTAATCTTAATCCACGGCCGTGTTATCTCCAATATCGCCATATTTAACATGTTTTAACACGGCGATAACCTAATCTAGGTCAGCGCATGGGCAGAGAGTTCAAACATATACTGACCTCTGTTTGGCCGAAACATGCAAATTCGACACGCTGGCCGCAGGGGTATGACCTGGAAACGCCCGTGTGACCTATTTCAGGAGAATGGGGGAAAGAGGTCAGCCTTGTATTCACCACGTGTGGCGACTAAGTGCACATATATCGGTATGATGCAGACATGAGCGACAGCCGGCGTGGGATATACAGAGAAATGCCTCGTATATTTATATTATAATAAAACGGGAACAACATTGACATTTTTGTTGTTGATATATTAAATGAGTGAGTGAGGATGGTTTTTCGCCGTTTTTAGCAACAATATTCCAGCAATATCACGGCGGGGGACACCTGAAATGGGCTTCACACATTGTCCCCAGTCGGGAATCGAACCCGGGTCTTCGGCGTGACGAGCGAACGCTTTAACCACTAGGCTACCCGACCGCCCCTGTTGAGTTATTGACAAACCGACAGCAGTGACTATCAAAGGAATGTTATAACCTAATATCTCAATCATTCAATTATTTCATAAGGAGGTCACTAGCGCATTATACATGTACAGATTTCATAATTAAAATGCATAACGGCTATAGTATACTAGTATTCATTGTTTAACGCCACCTTCCCCAATATTCCACCTATATGACGGCTGTCTGTAAATAATCGAATCTTGAGCATCGATCTACGCATTTTGGATACGATGACATGCATCAACCAAGTCAGCGAGTCTGACCACCCGATCCCGTTACAACAAGCTCCTTCCGTAAGACCTGGGCCCACTTGCACAAAGCGATCTTAGCGCTAAGATGATCGTAACTCCCATACTTTAACATTGGCTTACAATAGTCGTAGCGCTAAGATCGCTTTGTGCAAGTGGTCCCTGGACAATTTAGTTACGTGTTATGAACAACGGAGTTAGACAATATTTAATAGAATGACAATGTTAATTTTTCTTGGGTAGAATGACCTCAAAAGCTGCGGAAAATATTTTCTCCCATACTTTAAAAATATGGATATTACAAAAAGTGATACGTTTGCAATGCGAGACAATCTACATCAGTAGAAAGAAACCGGAATACCATAACACTATAATGCACGCAAAGTCACGGTGAAACGGTTGTCACGTGAAAATACATTGTTTCTCATAAACTAGTCTGTCTTACAGACCCTGATACAAATATTATCAAATACAGCCCATGCAAGTCTATAATGTTTGGCAAGTCTAGAATACTGCAGTATCTGAAAATGAAGAGAGTCACTGGGCTCCCTTTTATTATATTTTTATTCAGATAACTGAACAACTGTTTTTTTTCTGTACGATATGTTCATTTCAGAGACTAGATGTTAGTCTACCCATAAACATTTCACCCTCAAAGTCTCATTGAGAGTTGCGCAGACTGGTCCTAGGCGCAACTGTCTCGTATACACTTGCTCAATATGCCGATGACTCCGTCGCAAACTCAGCAACTCTAGTATATTTTTAATATCTCTCCCCATCCTTAGGGACCTTCCTCGTCATCTTTTCACGCATTCATGCTCTGAATATACATCATTTTCCTTGTTTTATGTCTTTTTTGCACATATTAAAACTGTTTTTAGGAAGAATAGCTTTTTTGATAGTGTTCTTGTACTATAATACCGGACGTTAAATAAAGCTTCTTGCATCTTGTATCTTGAAGTCAATGCAGTGATCACTGCCATTATTTCAACGCCAACTATATGAAAGGTTTTATTGGACAAAATAACTTAGCAAAATCTGTATTAAAATATGTTCACTATTCGCTTTAATCTTCCATTTAATAAGATCTCTAAACCACCTTGACCTATTATCTTCACGAATCAAAGGTCAATAGCTAGGGTCGTCTGACGTCCATTTTCCTACAACACGTCACCACATACGGGCACTGACAGTAACTGAATGTACAGCACGTGACCTCGATGTCCATCGTCAACTGGACAGCGGTCAACGATTAACTGACTTATTTACCTCAATTAGATCAATAACGCATGGGGCAGCTGTGGGCTGTGTGGTCAGTGAAGCATTAAAGCGTGGAAGGCCGAGGGCACTGACCGACGGTATATAAATGATGTCTGTGGGATGGGTTATAAACAACACAAACAAACAACACAAACAATCACCTTCTTTACCTGACCTCAATCTATACACGTGTTATACAAATGTCAGACTCGTTATTTGGAAATATTGAGCACGCATTAGATATGTTTGCGATAAAACAAAGACCTACATATAAAAGTTATATCGTTGTATTTTGAATTTGTAATACTGTATTAACAAACACCGAGATGTCTCTTCTCGGGTCGGGTGTGAGAGATGAGAGAGAATGGTTTCACGCCACTTTAAGAATAGTCAACTAACATCATAGCGGGGGACACAGAATTTGACTTAACATATTGTACCTTCGTGGGGGGAATCGATCTTAGGTGTTGTATTTTTGTTGTATGACGTATGCTGTATGACGACAGTCTGTAAATAATCGAGTCTGGACCAGACAATCCAGTGATTTATATCACGAGCATCGATCTACGCAATTGACATGCATCAACCAAGTCAGCGAGCCTGACCACCCAATTCCATTAGTCGCCTCTTACGACAAACATAGTCGGTCTTGGGTGTGACAATTATAAGACAAACACACTTGATAATTCAGTTGCGCAATATTCAAACCCTACATCATGTTCTGGTTCTACAAACAGTATCCTGTATCAGCATACATTTAGATTAAATTCTCAACTCCCTGGGAAGTATACAACCCAAACTGCCGTGTAGGCGCTAGGTTTTGCATTCGTGTGTTAGAACACCGCGAAGCAGTTACAAAGCTAAGACTCAGTGCTCACGACTTTGAAATTGAGACAGGAAGATAGTCGAACACTCCACCAGCAGAAATAATATGTACCTTCTGGAACACTTTCTGTTGAAATGCCCCCTCTTCAAAGATTTGAGAATGGAGCTTAAATCATCACCCAATATCACTTAAAAAAGTACTAAATCCAACAGCGCCTTCTGCAAAAAAATGTCTCATATTTCACTGACAAAATGTTCATGCAAAGAACATCTTCATCTCCCCACTAGAGCGTCCGCCCAGAGAGCGGAAGGTCCGAGGTTTGATCCCCAGCCGCGTCCAAAAGACGTTAAAATATGGTACTTGTTGTAACCCTGTCTGGCGTTCGGCATTAAGGGGCTAAAACAAGGACTGGTCGGCTCGGAGTCAGTATACTGTGTCTGAGTGGGGTATTCATGTTAAAACTGCTGCATGGTATCTCAGTGAGCTGGCACTAAAAATCGGCATCAGTCCGGACTAGTACAAGCAGCCACACACATACACACACGTACATGCACGTCGCTATATAAGTGCAATAATCTTGGACGCGACGTTAAACCCCATTTCACCTCACATCATCCTCCCACTAGACCTTAATAGCAATATTTGTATTCCAATCTGTATGTCGGAGTTTATAACTTTATATTATGACTAGTCTTGTTCATGCTTTGTACCCTGACCCCAGTGGGTCTTGATGTACAATAAATCGTCACCTTCTAACTCATCTCATCCAACTGGGAATCTAGTTTCCACCGAATGAGCAGAGGCTTATTCCAATTATTGATTTACCCATCAAAATATTATCAAATCAACATCACGGAGACCAAACTACGTAAACAGTGTGTCACAGCAACTAGTCTCTAAACGCTGACAAGATGAGCCTCTCTTAAGCAGTGCGAGCACGTCAGTTGTACGTTCCATGTGCGGCCGTCGATCAAACTCTGACCTTGAATCCTTCGCCTGGTACAATATTCACCCGAAGATCAATGCGTTATCGGGCTGACCGTATTATTGACAATGTACTTCGCGACGCGCTGACCGTGAAGGAAAAGTGTGTTTATGATCATACGTACCCTGAGATGGCATCTGTGCTTTCGTTTGAGCCAGGTTGTTTGACGTTACGTTTTACCTTCGGGGCCAAGGTCACGGGAGGCCATCGGTTTGGAGTCGCTTAAAATCGTTACAGCGTGTGTTTCTTTGCTATGGAATCGTCAAAGGGACATTGTCGCGTTGTTACCATTACAGAACGAGTGAGTGATTGAGTGAGTGAGTGAGTGAGTTTGGTTTAACGCCGCTTTTAACAGTATTCCAGTTATATCACGGCGTGTCAGCTCAATGTGGGAAGAAATCCCAGGGCCCACTTGCACAAAGCGATCTTAGCGCTAAGACACAAACGTAACCAAAGTGTAAATTGCTGTTGTCGCGATTTCGTGCTTTTGATTAATCCCTAATTCTTTGCTCTGTCGGGAAGCCCTGGTTGCGAGTTCGAATCCCGGACTCGACCTAATTACCACCCTTGGTCTGTCTGCAGCTACCGTTTTCGTGGTTTTCATCCAAGTGTCACCGACCGGCGTCAAGTGGAGGATATTCGGACGTTTAGCGGACAGAATTAAGAGGCGGTGGGTAAGCCAAACTGTTAAGGCGTTCGCTCGTCACGCCGTAGAAACGGGCTCGATTCCCCATGTAACGTGTGAAGCACATGTCTGGGGATATTGCTTCAATACTGCTAAGAGCAGACCCCAGAGCAGATATCTACTGAAACAGTAAAGCTAGCAGCCTATAGCTATCTTTCTTTTATCAGCCTTTTTCAGCTCTTGGCCTTATATAATACTTTAAGCTTCTTGTATAATTAAGTCCCCGAGTATTTCTTTCTAAGTTTATTTTTATTTAACATTTCCAAAAGTTTGTTTTATATTAGTCTATTTGAACATAATAACCTTTTTGTACTCAACTGTAAAGGCTGCTATTGATATACTGGCAATACATTCTTTGATATACAATCGTCACCATTCGACCATTTCCGTAACCTGCAAATCGCCATTCGTTTTTTCCCCGGAATGACCCGAGATGTCGCGAACGCATACAGCACAGTAACCCACAAGTACTGAGATTTGCATCTTATTATACATAGCGCTAAGACTGACACATTCCTAACTGACAGAAGTTACACGAAGTGATCACGGAAGCCACGTGTTTAGACCGTTAACAAATGGAACTGACAACTGTCTGTACTACAGAAGTAATTTGGTCAAATAGTCGGAATTCCGCGAACCCAAATAACGGCTACTTAAGCTACGTCAACATAAAATGGTTAATTCTCAAATTCATCGATCTAGTTCCTAGTTTCTGTCTTATACATTTTGAGGGATATTAACCAATAACTACAAAATATGGCATCTTACTCAATTCCAAGGTTTTGCACCGTGTTTGATCTATCTGCACTGGCAGGAATTCAGAACACCTGTCTGTGATGTTGGCCTTCCTGCACGGTGTCTGCAGGGCAAGGTACCTTCTCTGCTTTCCTGAAGACCCCTGGCGTCATGTCGAAAATAACGGATCTTTACCACTACCACTACTACTACTACTACTACTACTACTACCACTACTACTACCACTACTACTACCACTACCACTACTACTACTACCACTACTACTACCACTACTACTACTACTACCACTTCTGCCGCTACTACTACTAGTAGTACTACCACTACTACTACTACAACAACAACTACTACTACTACTACTACTACTACTACTACTACTACTACTACTACTACTACTACTACTACTACTACTACCACTACCACTACCAATACTACTTCTACTGCTATTACCACAACTACCACTACTATTACTAGTAGTACTACCACTACCACTACTACTAATACAACAACTTCTACTACTACTACTACTACCACTACTACTACCACTACTACTACTACTACTACTACTACCACTTCTGCCGCTGTTACTACTAGTAGTACTACCACTACTACTAATACAACAACAACAACAACTACTACTACTACTACTACCACTACTACTACCACTACTACTACTACTGCTGCTACCAAAACTACTACTGCTGCTACCACTTCTGCCGCTACTACTACCACTACCACTACCACTACTACTTCTACTGCTGCTACCACAACTACCACTACTATTACTAGTAGTACTACCACTACTACTACTACTACTACTACTACTACTACTACTACAACAACAACAACAACTACTACTGCTGCTACTACTTCTACCACTACTACTACTAGTAGTACTACTACCACTACTACTACTACTACTACTACTACTACTACTACTACTACTACTACCACAACAATACTACTACCACTACTACTACTACTACTACTATTACTGCTGCTACTACTACTACTACTACTACTACTACTACTACTACTACTACTACTACTACTACTACTAGTACTGCTGCTACCACTACAGTACCTCTGCCACAGGCCAGCGCCATGTGACGATTCGTCACATCTTACACAGTCTATTCAAGATATTGCATATGTTTTTCATCTGTTTAATATTTGACAAGTCTACACATGTGGATAAACATATCATAGAATAGTCAACTTTCATTCAGAAAATGTCCTAAAACTTGAAGAACTATTTAGACTTGCGCAGTTATCCTTTGTTTAGATTGGTTGTACGGCTCCACGTGCTGTGAGCGAAGCCCAACGGAGAGCTAGCGATACGGTCACTTTGTGTATAAATATATCTTGTCATGCACCTCACTGTCTCAGTTGGAGTCGAACGTCCATCTATAATCATGCTAAGCAGTATGTAAAGCGCACCGAAAGGATTGCATTAGGCCAGTCTCTTCTGATTTCTGCATAAGCGCGTTTGTTTACAAACAAGAAAAAAGTCCGGTCACGTGACATACAAATTAGCCTGTTGCAGTGTTGTTATGCTAAGTCACCACGACACCGGAGTGTGCACCAAGCAGGGACTACTTTCAATCTCCATTTATTATATTCAATGTCTACCTGCTCTTAACATATAAATCAACAACTGGACTGACGTTTCCAAACCAATAAATTTAGACAGGGTGCCTGATGGATGGGTAACTATGTAAACAAACATGGCTGCAAATCATTTGGCACTATATAATAAAAACTTCACTCAAGCACTATATTCATACGCGGTTTCTGAACTTACTTCATTGAGCGAAATTACCTTATAAACATTGATTATTTTACCAATGACATTATCTAAAACTACCAGGTAAAAGAATGCTAAAATCAGTGAGTGAATGAGTTGGGTTTAACGCCGCTTTGAACAGTATTCCAGTTATATCGCGGCGTGTCAGCTTAATGTGGGAGGAAAGCCCGAAGTGATGCAGGTCTCAGACGTTTACCACTTCGGTGAAACCCTCGAGCACGGGTATGGTGCTGACAAACCAAGAAACATAATTGGGGCGAGCCCGGATTCAAACCCATAATCATAGGTTTCTGGCGTGCCCAAGGGACGCAACTCTGCACAACAAATCGAAACGTGCCCCGACGGCTAAAATGAAACAAGAAATGGTTATTCGATGGTGATGGTTTTGCTATGGGTATCATAGTTGTGTTTTGGACACGCAATGTTTCGGCGATTGTTTTCAGACTCGTAACGATTCCGAACGTTTGTAATATATTGTTCAAATCCATTTTGGATCCAATTCCAATGTATGCATTCTTTGGCCCGATTAATATAGAGACTTTTACACTCGGGTGTTTTCGAAGCGTAAATATCAAATGTTTGTAAATAAACTATGTATTATGCCGACGGAAACACACTCAGATAATAATCAATAAATTATCTCACACCATCTGATAAATCATATTCCTGCACCATGACCGTGGAATATATTTATTTTATGAAAACAATAGTAAATCTTGATATGCATACAAAAGCAAGTCTAGCCAGCTCAAGCTAGCTCTATTCCACAGCATATGGATTTTTTTATGTCAAGAAGGATATTGTGTAATATAAGATTTCAGAGACTAAATGTTAGTCTAGATAAATCTTCTTAAGCCCAGTGTCCATGACATCGTACTCGTCATCTCGCACACACTACTACTATCTCAGGCAACTAGCCTTGCTACAAGGCTGTACTGAATGATAAGTCCATGGGAGTGGTAATACTATATACTAGATAAGCGGACAGTTCAAGGGCGCCAGTCTCTTATATTTGTTTGTTTGTTGTTTAACACCGTTTTGAAGAGCACAATTAGACAACTTTTAATTAGAATCATAGCACAATTACTAACTTCTTGATGAAGACAGTCTCAGTAGGAATACTATTTTCATAATCGTAAATGTATTTTTCACTTCTCTAGGTATTTATTAAATACCCACTTCACATGTATTTAGCAACAATATTGCAGCTTTATGACTTCAGTCTGTAAATAATCGAGTCTGGCCCATATAATCTAGTGATTGACATCATGAGCATCGATCCATTTATTTGGGAAACGATGACATTCATCAACCATGCCAGTGAGCCTGACCACCCGCCTTTTACGGCAAACATGGGTTGAGTCTCTTACAGGGACAACTTGTAAAAAATCTTATAAATCTAGAAATTATGATTTAAACTAATAATCATTGCTTTGGAGACTTGTGCAAGGCTAACAGGCAACTTACATATAACTATAAACAAATATTTGTCACAAAGTGACGAAATGTCCCCCGAAGTACCGATTAGTTCTGCATATATCGAGGCAACACCCGTTTTCCAACTCCAAAAGCCAATATCATCAAACATGAAGGAATCCTGAAATTAGTTCTTGAGATATCGCAGCAAAACTGTTTTCCATCTTGAATAACAGATTTCCCTGCTGTCACCTTGAAAATTAAGTTAAGGTCACCAAAATCGACTGGTGTCTGCGGTGTCTGTATATATATACACCATAGTACCAAATATGAAGACAGTCCAGTGTTTAGTTCTTGAGATATTGCGGCAACACCGTTTTCCAACTCCAAAAGCAGATTTGCCTGCTGTGACCTTGAAAATGGGGTCAAGGTCACCAAAACCGACTGGTGTCTGTGGTGTCTGTATATACACCATAGTTCCAAATATATGCAATATAAGCTGCATTGTCGGTTGCTCATTAACGCCATGTATAAGATAGCTACGCGATACATTATTCTGTCATAACGTCATTTCTGGAGATTCGAACATGCGCTCGCAACTTGCAATTGATGACGCCGTAAGTTGGACGTCGTTATTTTTCAGAGGAGAGTGTCTTGTGAGTTGTTTCTCAAAGACTTAGCTGGGCAGTGCAGATAAACGAGATGGCCGAACGATCGCATCCAAAAGCAGGAGAGATATGACAATCGTCATTGGGAGAAAAGGTACAGGTGATCGACGTTAGGATTGTGTATCCGGGAAATACCCACCTACGCCCCGTTCCTCAAAGTGGGGGGCACGGGTGGCCCAGTCCTCTAAGGCGCCACGATTCGCTGTGCAGAGTTGCGTCCCTTGGGCACGCCAGAAACCTATGATTGTGGGTTCGAATCCCGTTTCGCCCAAATAATGTTTCTAGGTTTGTCAGCACCATACCCGTGCTCGTGGGAACTGGTAAACGTCTGAGACCTGCATCACTCCGAGCTTTCCTCCCACATTAAGCTGACACGCCACGATATAACTCGAATACCGTTAAAAGCGGCGTTAAACCCAACTCACTCACTCACTCACAACCATGTCGACCCGATTATGTTTCTAGGTTTGTCAGCACCACACCCGTGCACGTGGGTTTCACCGAAGTGGTAAACGTCCGAGACCTGCATCACTTGGCGCTTTCCTCCCACATTAAGCTGACACGCCGCGATTTAATTGGAATACTGTTAAAGCGGCGTTAAACCCCACTCACTCACTCACTCCTCAAAGCGATCTTAGCGCTACGATGATCGTAAACCTATGTTAAAGTATGGGACTTACGATCACCTAAGTGCTAAGATCGCTTTGTTGAAGGGGCCCAGTGCATTAAATGCCGATGTCGGATTCTTTTGAGGGAGTAATCATTATCAAAATACGGGTAAATATTTAAAAAAAAACCCATGTACATTTCATCATCATCCTTAAAGATGCTCAACATAATATTGATATCTCATATAAGAAATAAACGACTCGTGGTTGATTTTTAACGTACAATAGGGAGAATAAACCTCAATGTTTCTCCCTGCAGTGTTTTATCGTACGATAAACAACGCTCATTCGTCGTGTGTTCCTTAAATGATTCATGTGCGAGTCTTGACTACCGTACCACCTGGTGATACAAGGTCACTGCGTAGTTACTGTAATTAGTCCAGCCTTGGCCAACAGCCGACCAGCTACATGTTGATCTCCCTCGCATAGTTACTCCGACCATCATGTAGCGGGCACTGACCCTGACAGCAGAACGGCAAACTGACCAATCCCAGCCAATGACACTTCGAGGTGACTGACCAGTGCATGTTGGTGTGTGACGTCAGCTATTGCCCATTATTACAGGTCATTTGCATTAGGTACGAATGACCAAGCACGTATTGTCTCGAAACTCCCACCCCTTTGCACGAATTATCACCGCGGTGGAAATAGTTTTCTGTATTTTCATTTTAGTTTTTGACATTTTCGCTTCACTTTTCAGCGATTCAATATCTTCTTTATACATGATTTGTATGACAAATCGTGTTAATTTGCAAAAGGTTGACGATAACAGTGAGTGATATATCAAAATATTGAAAAACAGACTACATGTCCCTTATGGGCCACCGTACATTTTCGCTTTTGTTTTTGACATTTTCGTTTTTGTTTTTGACATTTTCATTTAAGTTTTTGACATTTTCACTTCACTTTTCAGCGATTCAACATCTTCTTTATACATGATTTGTATGACAATTCGTGTTAATTTGCATAAGGTTACGATAACAGTAAGTGAAATTTTAAAGATATTGAATAACAGACTCCACGTCCCTTATGGGCCACCGTACACACCTATGCACGAAGGCTCTTCGTCCAGCCTAAATAAGGTGAGGTGAAATAGAGATTTACGTCACGTTCAAGAATATTGCATTGATATAGCGACGTGCATACACGTGTGTGTGTGTGTGTGTGTGTGTGTGTGTGTGTGTGTGTGTGGCTGCTTCTAGTAGTCCGGACTGATGACGGTTTTGCAGTGCTACCGAGATACGTACAATGCCGTAGTTTAACGTGGATACACCTCTCTGACTCCAAACTATTCTGTGCTTGTTTTACCCCTTTACTATCTAGCGCCTGGCAGGGTAACAACAAGTACCATCTTTTAACGTCTTTTGGTAGAACGCGATCGGGATCGCATCACCGACCTTTTCGCTTTTTCGTCAGACGCTTGATCCATTACACCACGGATGGGGTTACAGCCTAAAGGAACTTGTTAACTTGAAGTACTATCAGTCGCCATGTTAGTTCTATACGGAAACTTTTGAATTAACTGAATTACTTAAATTATTATATTTAATTTTATTAACTTTTCTTAATCATGTTTACTTGCAATGAAATTGATGTGAGTAATACTGGAATTGGCTTATATTACGTGGCACAAATAAATACCTTGCCACCTCGTGAAGATTCGGGTTACAATTGATATTCAGCAACCCATGCTTGTCGTACGAGGCATCTAACGGGATCGGGTGGTCAGGCTCGCAGACGTGGTTGATGCATGTCATCGTATCCCAATTGTATATATCAATGCTCATGATGTCAATCACTGGATTGTCTGGTACAGACTTGAGTATTTACAGACCGCCATCATATAGCTGGAATATTGCTGAGTGCGGCGTTCAGAAACAAACAAACAAATAAACAATAAAAACATGTTTACTGTACGTCGTCCTCAGTTTAGAAAATGTATAGAGAATTAGCATGTGGGTTATTAATTCAAAGTGTCTTATATATTTTCTGCCCTACTCTTTCCTTTATACTGAGTGGGTAGTTGATATAACACGGCACCTTAATGCCCTCGCCTACTCAACCGACCTGTAATTTGTTATTAGGTTTACCTTGTCCCTTCTGCACTTCAACCAGGACTTATTCCGTATTCCAAATCGATGTCACGAATGATTAGCGAATCTGAAGGAGACAACTGCCTGTGGACAAATGTAACAATTTTTATGTGCCTATCTGATACATTTCCCCTATATGTACTGTTCACATGCCCAGATGACCTCCACCTTTCTGACTTAGATGTAGATAGATGGCAAACAACTTTTGAATCTTTCTGTAGCTCACCTGATACAAATCACGACGGAATGCTTTTGTGATGTTGTTCGTCGATGATGTCACCATGATTTCATCGCCTCCTTTTATTGCCTCGTGGCATTGCCTCTTGTGATTGCCTCGTGACGTTGCCTCGTGGTATTGTCTCCTGTGAGTGTCTCCTGTGATCGCCTCTTGTCATTGCTTCCCGTCATTGTCTCTTGTGATTGTTGCCTCTTGTTATTTCCCTTGGCACTGCCTCCTATCATTGCCTATGGCATTGCCACGTGGCTTTGCCTCGTGTCATTGCCCTGTGTCACTGCCTCCTGTCATTGCTTCCCATCTCGTGGCATTGGCTCCTGTCATTGCTACTCGCCATTGATCTTGTGATTGCCTCTTGGCATTGTCTCCTGTCATTGGCTCGTGTGATCGCCGTCTTTTCATTGCCTCGTGTCATTGCTTCCTGTGATCGCCTCGTGTCATTGCTTCCTGTTATTGCTTCCCGTCAATGCCTCGTGCCCTTGCCTTGTGTTATTACCTTCTGACGGGATCATAGCCTCGTGTTGTGTTATAGCGTTGTGTAATACCCTTGTGTCATTACCTTCTGACGGGATCATCGCCTCGTGTTGTGTTATAGCGTTGTGTAATACCCTTGTGTCATTACCTTCTGACGGGATCATAGCCTCGTGTTGTGTTATAGCGTTGTGTAATACCCTTGTGTCATTACCTCCTGATGGGATCATAGCCTCGTGTTGTGTTATAGCGTTGTGTAATACCCTTGTGTCATTATCTTCTGACGGGATCATAGCCTCGTGTTGTGTTATAGCGTTGTGTAATACCCTTGTGTCATTACCTCCTGATGGGATCATCGCCTCGTGTTGTGTTATAGCGTTGTGTAATACCCTTGTGTCATTACCTTCTGACGGGATCATCGCCTCGTGCTGTGTTATAGCGTTGTGTAATACCCTTGTGTCATTATCTTCTGACGGGATCATAGCCTCGTGTTGTGTTATAGCGTTGTGTCATATCCTTGTGTCATGGAAAGGGTGCGTGGAAATCGGTCGTGGGAATTCAGTTTGGCTTTAGTAAACGAACTGAGAATCCTTTTATCCAGCTTCTTTTTCTCTTATGCTGTTATTTCTTTGTCCCCTAATTGACTAATACATAGGCATTTCCTTGAAAGAGCACGGTGGCCAAGTCGTCTAAGTAGCCGCAATTCGTTGTGCAGAGTTGCGTTCCTTGTGCACGCCAGAAACCTTCGATCGATTATTTACAGACCGTCATAGAGCTGGAATATTGCTGAATGTGATGTTAAACAACATGAAACAAACAAACAACTGTCCCTTGACAGGTTTTTATAGTTTAAATGTATGTATCATGTATATAAGCTATGAAAGTCAGGATATGGCTGAAATACTGCGGATGGGACTTTAAATTTTAACTAACTCACTGAAAGCGGTGTTAAACCAAACTCACAAGCTAACACACCTTGAAGATAGGGGATCGGGTGGTCAGGCTCGCTGACTAGGTTGACGCATGTCATCGATGCAAATTGCGTGGATCGATGCTCATGATCTCAATCACTGGGTTGTCTGGTCAAGACTCGATTAGTTACAGAACGCCGTCGAATAGCTGGAATATTGCTGAGTGCGGCGTAAAACAACAAGCCAACCAACCAAACCAACCTTGAAGATACCCACGTGTATAGTTCACTCATGTCGACCACGACACTCATGATTTACCTCATACGGAGTAGATGCACACGTCACGCCGATAACGCAATCAGCTGTTATATGTAAACAAATCAACACAACAGATAACAAGGTGTTTACATGATGATAGTTATAGGCGAAGCAGTGTGTGACACAATTCACCCGTTCTAAAACACCATTGTACGAGATGTACGCGTCCTTGGCGTTGGGTTCAACACACTGTCGTCGTGCAGATTATGTTATCTGGTAAAACAGGATGTTGAGGCCGCCCTGATAAACAGCCAGTGTGTCTTGGTACAAACCGGTTGTTGATTGCAACCTCGGGGACCATTGTAATTTGAAAACATCATCGACCGCTGAACGTCCTTCCCCATCTCCGAATCATCGGTCAGATGCAATTCTTTGACCGGACGAGAGAAATGGAAAACCTATATTGGTGACCGCGTACTAGATTAACTTAAAACTGTTTTTCTGCACTGTTATGTTACATCTGTGGAAAGTCGGTCAAGGTCATTACGACTCGTGTCGCTTAGAACATCAACAAACATGTCATGTGATGACAATATATAATGTCACATCAAGCTCCCTGCCACCAGTCATAACTCCCCACTGTGATAGGTGGCCACAACCATGCTTGGAGTTGAACTCGCAACCGAATGACCGTTATGTTTACAAACAAGTGACGACTGTCGTGACGCCGAATACACTTACCGCTGATAAATTACTTTCATTGTTTGTCAATTTGAATTTCTATTTCATTAAAACTATCATCTTTAATTAATATAGTAAGAATGTAAGGGAGAAGTTGGTTGATTTTCCGTTAGTCTGAAATCTCGAACCATTCTGATTATTAAAACAACAAAGTAAATTCATCTGGAATTACCTTTTCAAAATGAAATATGATGGCATTCCCAAAGACATACACAAAAGTAAAAACGTTACTACATATGGGGTTAGAGGGCAAATTTCAAGATTCTTGTAATGGCCGCGCCCACACTGGTGGCAGCGTTGTGACCGAGAGTGTAACGAAGGTGTCACGCGCTGGAAAGGAGCTTGATGTCACATGACTACCCCTTACGTCATTGCTCATTGTAAGTGTTAAAGGTTAAAATCATATATTCAGTGTAGTTGTCTCTGTCATAGGCTCTACATAGACTTTGGAACCTATCGGGATTTGTTATCGTCGGGTTTTTTTGTGTTTGGATGCCTGAACAAAGAAAAATATAGAAATTCAAATATTAATGTAGAAGCTCCAAACCATTGCCATAATCACAAGAAAAGCGGATAAAACAGAGTCGATTGTACGATTCCGACTGTATCACGAGCATCTGTCTGTGAATCACTATCAAATAGTGATGATACAAGACTTACGCGTATCCTGTCCCACCGGTGGCTCGCGTCACGAACACATGCAAAGGCAAATCAATTGATCACAAAAAATACACGGGGACGTATGGTAAGTCAAACGAGGGAATGCCGTTTGGATTAATATCAGTATGTATCGTTCAGTTTAGAAATGGTCAAATGGACTTACTTGTCATCAACATAATTTTAAAAATAATTTCATGGCCTAAATGTATTTATTTTTGTTTACTATTCATGAAATTGCATGTCTTAATCATAAAATAAGAATTCCTACCTGACCGTCAACCACATGAAATACGACCAACTATCATTACTCTGAACATCCAACTACTGCGTACAAAGACAGCACAAAGCTACATCGTGTGAAGTTTCAACATTTAAATGATATAGTTAAAGTAAGGTATATGGTAATCTGGAGACTTCACTCTGATCATGATTCAAGGATGATATTCTGTTTCTTTAAATAAAACAGGGGCAGTTTATGGTGAAAACGTCCCCTTATAACGCCGAAGTCTGGGTTCAAATCCGCATATTGAACCACCACAACTACCCTATCCCACCCCCGCCATGTTTTCACTGGAAGGTCACCAATACTCGCCAAAAACACATTTTCTTTGAATCCAGGCAAAACGTATATTAAAGAAAATGCGGCATATATTCTTTGCATCACAACGACATAGAACCATGTAATATTTAGAATGCTCGTATACTATAAAACTGAACAGTACAATAAACTGTTGTTTGTGTAGAATATCCTTAACCATCAATAGGCCATTGTAAGTGAGTTAAAATTTAACGTCGCATCGGTATCATTTCAGCAATATAGCGACCTAGGCTATTGTATCACTTGGCGTATTGCACAAGACTGCTTTTTTCATAAATTGACTGTATTTCTATATGCCGTGCGATGCAGCTGACTAGGAACCTGGTTAACTATCTCTAGGTCAAGGCTACTGGATCTAAATGTCACCACGATCTTAACATAAATAACAGTCAGAAATTGATTTGTCTCGGAGGAACGTTTCAACCTGATGCAACCAATCGATCAGATATCGCAAGAAGCGAAATGGGGAGTGTTCCAAAACACATTTCGTTTAGCCACAGCCACCGTACACAGTGAAACCTGGTTTATCCGAACTATAGTTAACTTGATACGTATTTTGGGGGATTAATTTGTAGGTGGCTACGTAGCCTAGTGGTTAAAGGTTCGATTCTCACGTGATACAATGTGTGAAACCCATTTCTAAAACCTATAACTATCATTTTTTCTGAATAACAAAAGTTCCTGTGACATTGAATATGATTTAACGCAATGTTATGTTTTTTACCAAATCTGAAACAATTTCGGTTTTCAACAGATAAAAGACTCCTGTAAATGGTTTAATTTGCCATACTGACTTCAGAAAATGCGTGATTTCATAAAAAAACAACCCATGAACATGCCAAAATGTCAATTTACAAATCAATAGCGTGTGTGTCCACCTCTGGTTGCGATGCAAGCAACACATCTTCGTCTCATGGAATGGACCAGGCGTCGAACAAAGTCCTGTGGGATATCTGTCCATATCTGCTGGAGCATGTTTCGAAGTTCCTGGATTGTCTGTGGAACACGTGGTTGACGTCGAAGGCGCCGATCCATCTCATCCCACATGTGCTTGATTGGTGAGAGATCAGGGTAACGAGCCGGCCAGGGGATGACATTCACGTTGTTTTGTTGAAGAAAATCCTGACCAAGACGAGCAATATGAGGCCGGGCGTTGTCATGTTGAAAGGTAATGCCTGGGCCATGACGATGCAAAAACGGTAGAACAACAGGGCCGATGATCTCGTCGCGGTAGCCTGTCCAGTGAGATTTCCCTCTACCACTACCAAACGGGTCCTCTGTCTTGCTGTAATCCCAACCCACACCATAACGCTGCCGCCCCCGAACCGATCTTCTTCCACGAAACAATGATTGACGCAACGTTCACCTCGACGTCGGTACACTCGAATCCGTCCATCGATATGGCTGAGGTGAAAACGAGACTCGTCAGTGAATAGAACTTGTCCCCACTGCATGGCCGTCCAGCGTAGACACTTCTGCACAGCTGTAGACGTGCGTGACAGTGCTTTCCTGTCAAAATGGGACGTCTGGCGGGTCTTCTGGCGACAATCGCTGCACATCTGAGGCGACGGCGTACGGTTTGTGAAGATATTCGTCGAAGGCCAGGGATGCTTCTTGCAGTCACTGTTGCTGGCTGGAATCGATTTCGTAGGTGTGTTGTTCGAATCCAGTTGTCTTGTCGATATTTGGTTACGCGTGGCCTGCTACTCCTATGATGGTCTCTGCATTCGTCTGTTGCCAACGTTGCCATAAACACCAAATAGTGTTTCTGTGGACGTTAAATTGTCTTGCAACATCACGTTGACTCGATCCTGCTTCAAGCATACCAATAGCTCGCAGACGCTCATTTTCGGACAGGCGTGGCATTTCGTAATGTTGAATAATTGCGTAATTTTGTTGTTTTTCTGAGTGGTTGTTGTCAGCACGATGCTAAACAATGCATATGGAATCCCGTTAACGCACGTTATTATACCCATTCTTGGGTAGTGAAATGCATGGGGCTTGCATAAAAGTCAACTTTTGCATGGAATGCATGCTTTTCTGTAGCAGTTGCGTTTTTGTGACTTGATTCCATACATGTACTACAATATTGAAAACCAAACCTTACTTGTTTGAAAAATACACTAAAATAGTGGTATTACAGGAACTTTTGTTGCTGAGTATAGTATTACTCATAATAGTATGCCAAAGGGTAAAATTCCTTCTCGGTACAATGGCCTATAGCAACCTATGTCTAAAAATAACGACTAAACGAGATGTGTTTCAAGTCTGTGAGATTGTAAACACTAAATTAAATAAAAGGGACAAACCTTTTTTTCCATAATCATAAGACATCTCTACTAAAAGGAGCGTCTAAATCACGACTCTGACTAAATCATAAACACGTGTTTATGAATGATATACTTAAAATACCCAGTGGTATCTTGTAGAGATGTCTTATAATTATGGATATGGGTTTTGTTGATTTTGGGGGACAATCCATAATTCAGAGTTGCGAGTAGACTATGCTATATGTTATTTCGTAAGAATGTACAATGTAGGCCATCGGCCCAAATCCACAGCATATAATTGGCCCAGCTGTACACAAAAACAAATCTAAGAAATACAGACCATAGGTTGGTTGTTTCATAAAGGTTTTGGCGTGATAAACGTACATAGCATTTTTTTAATTGTCTTTACATTAGATTAACGCATACATGTAAGCAGTGTCGGATAAATAACAAATCTTTTTGGAACATATTTCTCTCGTAAAGCACTGTATTTAGAACAAATCATTGTTCATGTATTCACCCTCCACAACTTAAATATCGCAGGGCAGCTATGCCATATATCACCACGTGTCATTATAATACAAATTGTTTGAGTGAGTGAGTGAGTTGAGTTTAACGCCTCTTTTAACAGTATTCCAGTTATATCACGGCGTGTCAGCTTAATGTGGGAGGAAACCCGAAGTGATGCAGGTCTCAGACGTTTACCGTTATGGTGAATCCACGAGCACGGGTATGGTGCTGACAAACCTAGAAACATAATCGGGGCGAACCGGGATTCGAACCCACAATCATAGGTTCCTGACGTGCCAAAGGGCGCAACTCTGCACAGCGAATTCAGGCGCCTTAGACGACTGGGCTACCCGTGCCTCCTCAAATTGCTTGACGACAAACATACGAAATACGAGACCTTCAAGGAAACTACCTTGTACTGAGCCTATTGCTCACGTGACATAGTCAGAGGTAGCGTCATGAAACATGGGTGATGTAATATCGTACTATTATGAACTATCGTAAAACGTGACGATATATTGCATGGTCTGAGCAATCAGCTGTGTAAATCGGCAAACTGCACTTGTGCATTTACTACATTATAATAATACGTCTAACTTCACATTGTTTGTGTGGAATTGTCATTATTAAAAATTACTTAACCTAATATATTTCACATATTTGCATATCTGCACTTTTTTAAAACTGGGCCGCAAACGTATGACAATGACATCCCAACATGAAAGTGTATGGAAAGGTTCATTGAAGCTGCTCTGGCCAAGCTCAGATATGCATTTATCTATACTTGTCGTAAGAGTCGACTCACGGGATCGGGTGGTCAGGCTCGCTGACTTGGTTGATGAATGTCATCGTATCCCAATGGCGTGGATCGATGTTCATGATGTCAATCACTGGGTTGTCTGGTCCAGACTCAATTATTTACAGACTGTCGTCGTATAGCTGGCATATTGGTGAGTGCAGCGTTAAACAACAAATAAACAAACAAAATCATAAGTACAACGACAAAACAATTTCTATAATAATAACAAGCCTCTGCTTAAAGCAGAGTCCCTTGTACGATTCCGACTATATCATGAACATTTGTTTACGAATCACTATTGTTTTGTCGCGTGTGTTTACAAAACGTCTACCTTGTAATCATTGAAAGCTAACAAAGCCACTTTTTTCATAGCCTCGTTTTGAAACAAGCATTATGGTAATGCAAACGAAATTACGCCATCTTCATTTTTGTATGGCTATTTTAGAATCATCTGCCAGAAAAAAAATAAATAAGTGACCACATTCTCTGCGTCAGAGATGGAACACGATCCACGCATTGCTGTCATTTTATCCATTAGATATTTTAATCATTCATTTCACTGGGGACGGATCTTGCAATTGAAAATCTGATTCAAGGACACTATTCAACGATGTGTCTTGCTTAAGAACTGCGTTAACGGCTCTTCTGGGGTATACTAACGGTACTATGTGTCTTGTTACTGTTACCTATGGGTATGCTGCTATACGTTTGCACTAGGCACTATTCACATAACTAGCAGGGGTAGTGTTATAATCACTTGTGTGCACAAGGAAAGGTGGTGATGGGTGAGTAGGGGGTAGGTGTGGGGTGTCGCGGGGAGTGGGGCGGAGGGGGAGGGGTTAGGGCTGTGGCCTTGGAGGCTGGGTGCTGTGGCGTAAGGTGTTGTTGCACATGGAGGTTAGACTAATGTGTGGGGTGGTGTGGTGTGGTGTGTTGTGGTGTGGTGTGGTGAGCGTTATTCAAGACATTTATAATGCGCCAGATGCCATTCACCAAGTGGATGCTCATAGTGCTACATTATTATTACCCTGGTCAATGGATCAGTGACACTCGATTTTCATTCTCACCTCCCTGGGGAGTATACAACCCAATCTGCTTGTCAGGCGCTAGAAGGTTATCAGCCACATTACCATCTCATCCTACCGGGTACCCACTCACTGCTTGGCGAACAGAGGCACATGTGGTACATGTGCTTCAGTGTGGGGCAGGATCGAAGCCCTAGAAACTCTCAGGAGACAAGCTGCTTAACGTGGTCACCCATCCAACTACTCTCCGAGAGAGACCTTGCTTAACTTCACCTGATTTGTGATCTGTGCGCTGTGCACAGGACCACGTGCCACCACAAATTACAACATCCAAGGCATCAGTGAAGCTTTCAACAAATAGTGGTACACAAGGGGAGGACATTTCAAAATGTGACGCATCAGTGGCCCAAATAAGGTCCGATGTAATTCCCTGTTTTGTCTTGCACCATATGTTCAGGTTAACATTTGACTGGTCTCTGCATGTGTTTGTGACGAGTCCCCTCGGTGGAGCAGGATAAGGCTCACCATTTCGCGAACACCTGGTGTCATCACTATTTGATAGTGATTCGTGAACACATGTTTATGATCGTACAACGGACTCTGCTTTTAGTAGAGATTTCTTCATATGGAAATGGTTGTTTTCACTTTTATTTTCAGACAACGTTACCTGTAGATTTAATCAGGCTAAATTGAGTGTGGCACATATCCTGAAGCATGAGGTTTAGGTTTGAAAGTTATGTTTTTACCAAACCAATCCCCACACAACAAATGATGTATTAAAACCTCATTTAATTCGCAATGTTGTTGTATTTGCTTTTGTAAAGGGAGAGCTCTGTTGTTTGCTGTGTTGTGTGGTGTTGTTTGCTGTCGAGTGTTGTGTTGTTGGCTGTAGAGTATGGTGAAATTTCCAGCAGCAGTTTAGGCTGTATATATAGCGGTACAAGAGATTGTTTATGTATCTCTAACGAATTTTCATCACATCGGAACCAGCTTTCATGTGAGGATCGCTCATCATTCCTGATTCGATGCCTAGCCCATCTCGGAAGCTTGACGACTGTCGTCGCTGGGTGAATATATATTATTATCACTAACTTTTGCTATACCACTGTATTTGTGTATTTGATACTGACCACTGCAATCATATTATCTATTGCCATTGAGTATTGTACTACCACTCCATTGTTTACTGCCATTGTATGCTGTGCAGTAATTTGTATTGATTTGTCAACCTAGTGAATTTTGTTATGCAATTGTTGATTGTATACCATTTGTTGGTTGGTTGTTGATTTCACACTAAGTTCTTTTACTCACAGATGTCTGGGTTAACATGTTGTTTCAATTTGGGAATCGACACGTAATATGGGTGGTGTAAACCTATTGGTTTGGGTTGGTGGGTGAGAAATAGGTTATGGTTTGTGTGATAAGTACGATCCTTATGTTCCTATATTGTTTGGAGTTTCGATGGGTTGGGCAGACCGAGTCTTTGGTGTGTGATGTATTTGCTTGCAATGTGCTTGGTGCGATGTGATGTGTGACTTTTTGCCTTAAAACTATGAACGACATAGTATCATATGAGTGATCAAAGCCTAAGTGAGTGAGTGAGTAAGGTTTTACGCCGCCTTTAGCAATATTCCAGCAATATCACGACGGTCAACACCAAAAATGGGCTTCACATATTGTACCCATGTCGGGAATCGAACCAGGGTTTTTAACCACTAGGCTACCCCGCACGTCCCTCAAAGCCTTAGACAACATAATGTGAGTCATCCTTTTCGGAATTATAGGAAACAGTAATCAGTAAACAACGGAGATAATAATAATGAAATGTTGGATATAAACATAACACCTGAAGGATGACAGACTGCTGCTTCATCAACTCAAATGGCCAAATATCGGATTTCTTTGCAGTGTTACGTCCAAGACGTCATCGGAATGCGTGATGCACAACTAAAACAGAAGTCTCCCTTTCTTAACCAGTCAGATAATCTCCAAACGAACACTTCATGCATCGAATTAAGATAACATAAACAATCTCCTTTTTCTAATTCTTACCACAGCCTACTTTCGAAGAGGAAGTCTTTCTGTAGATGCTGCCATCAGCTCTCCAACAAACGAAAGACGTCAACGACATTTGGCGATTTCTTTAAAAACGTGTTGCTGTATTATTATCTAGAAGATCGTGACTCCTTGCGCGCACTTACTTCATCTCAGCGGCGGGCTTCGGGATGCGTAGGTTTGACATTGACATTGGCAATGAATCATACTTGTTCGGTAACCGTGGGTGGTCATTGCCTCTACGGCTCTGTCGGCTTCAAGATCAGACACGTTTTAATGCCCACATGGTTACATGTGACCATTAGATCAAAATGCCGGGTGCCGATCAGTTGGTAGCATTGCCGTTATTCAGCTCTGATTATAACTTCTTCTTTTACCATGATACAAATTTTACACAATTTTTTACCGTTATCATTCAATAAATGCACAAACATGAAAAACAATAAATCCATAGACAATACATTTTCTGCCATTGCAGTGGAAAAAATATTGTTTTTCTGTTGGATAATAAATGCTCCCTGTTGGCCATTTTTGAAGGTATTGTCATTTGCGATTCATCTTGGTTAACACGTTCTTCTCATGTAGCCTCTTGCATATTCATAATCATATTCGCCCACTTGTATTTACCGGAGCCAGTTTGCCCTTGCACCTCGCCGTAAATACGCTTTAGGTCACGTGATCTCCCAACAACAGACCTTAACCTTCTTAAACAGTATTTTTTTGGTTTTCAATCCAATCAAATGAGTTGTTCTATGTCGACCACGCATCACGTGAAACCAGAGCACGAAGGTAACGGCAAGTCGGCTGGAGTTCTATTTTCATGAAATTAGGTTATGGAGATTGTTTTTAAAGCTGTTCAAGCACGTGAACAGGTCAAGGTCAGGTTATCATAATCGATATGAAATCATTTGGATACTTTAGCCATTCCGGTTCGATATTTAACACCCGTATTAGGAGTGGGCGTGGGTTGTCAAGGGTGACGCTCTCAGTCTACGTTCTGATTGGTTTACGTGAATCTACAAACCGTTGACGGTTGGATGGTCTTGGAAGACTTAGCATGTGGGAAGGGCTTAGAAGTTAAAAGCTTTATGTACCACAAGGACAGCGTTACGTGGGTTATGTTCAAGGTACCTAAAGGACCAGTCAAAAAAGGTTACAGTCGTACACGTGATGGTCGGTCTCGTGAAGCTTTTAAGGTCGATTTTAATATAAGAAGTATAATATATGTGACTTTAAACTTTAAACGTCCATATTGCGTGTAGAACCTAGCAGCAGAGTGTAGGTGACATTGTCCTTCAACTTTTGTGCAGTGCTTAAAGGGAAATTCATGTTTGGAAAATGATATTTATCTTTTCACAACGAGTTTATGTTTATGCGAACAAACAAATGATGTATATTGGCATCTGTGTTTAAAAGTCAGTAAAAATGCTGGTTTCTCTTGTTGTCGAATTACAGTGAGATAGATTGACTGGTGACTCATGTTATCAATTATGGTAAATGTTTATATAAATTTACTGAAATTAGTTACAAAGTGTGATGAATGTATCTGCATCCGTATGATGTTTGGGGAACGTTTACATAACTGTCTAGTTTTCCTAAAACAAAATTTTGAATTTTAAAGGTTAATTTCATGGCTTTCCTTAAACTCGTTTCTCTGAATATGACAATATAAATAGTCAATACAAGGGAATAGCCAGTCTAGATTATCCGCTGAAACAGATTCCATTTGGCAAAATAACTGTGAAAGTTTATGAATGGATCACTGGAATTCGGTGATGACACCAAGTGCTCGCAAGTGTAAGCATGTCCTGCCCTACCTGAAGAACCCACCACTCACACAATGTGCATAAAAAAGGAAGTATGTATTTTCTGACGCCACGCTTGGACGGCGGCCTGCAAACAAACCAGACAATCCAGTGATCGATGAACCAGAATATCCGTGACACTATAGAACATTTACTGAATTTGTTGAGACTAATAAAAACGATAGTTGATTTTGAATTACGTCTGCTGTGTACAAGTGCAGATCGAGATTCTGCTGTTTATAATTAATGAAAAACGTTTAAGAGATTAATGTATTCCTTTTGCATCACAATGGATGCTGCTTGTTTAAAGAACGTGTTTATAAACCGTACGCCGCCATTTCCATAACGGTAGCATCAGTCGCAAATGTAGTCACCAAGAAAACGCAATAATATTTGTTGTTTTTTTGTTTGTTGTGTAAGTCCACGCTCAGCAATATTCCAGCTATATGACGGCGGGCTGTAAATAATCGAGTCTGGACCAGACAACCCAGTAATTGACATCATGAGGATCGATCTACGCAATTGGGATCGATGATCGATCAACCAAGTCAGCGTGTCTGACCGACCACCTGACCCGTTAGTCGCCTCATACGACAGACATAGTCGCCTTTAACGGCAAGCATGGGTTGAAATACAATACAAGCACGGAACCTATGACATTGAAAATTATTCTTATAATCGTGTAGGTTGTGAGAGCTGCCACGAGTGAACTTGACAATGACTTTCAAATAGATTATGTGTGGGAGAATCGCAATATACGCTGACCATATCATGGATATTATTTCTGCGCAGCCACTTGCTAACAGTACATAACCTTCTTCTTCACGTGCAAACAAGCCACGTGTTTCAAAGAAGAAATGACATTTTTGGCTGATAAATATGATACTTTTATGGTATATTAGTCAGTTAAATAAACTGAAGACACTAAATTTAAAACGGCAATGTGATATGATTATTTATAGTTGCTTGTCTGTAAAGGAGTCATATGGATAGCAACATGATGTATTTAACAAAATTTATATAATTGAACAGGTTCCTAAATGGTACTAAATATCGCAAATGATGAAAGACTTACTGGGACCTTTATGAAAATAGTACCATGGTTGAAGAACATTTTAAAAAAAGCGACAAAGCCCATTCCGTAGTTACAAGCAATCTCGAATCGATTGTACGATTCCCTCTGCAGCAGGATCATGTGATTATGAGGTGTTCGCGAAAATGTGAGCGTAGCTTGCCCCAACTGTGACATCCGTCACAAACACACGGAGAGGCAAGTCAATTGTTCACCTGTAGAAACACGGGAACATAGGGCATAGGACATCATTTTTTGTCCCTGATGCGTCAAATTAGGAAGTGTCTCCACATGTCTATCAAACAAACATTTTGAAAGATTTGCAAAGGCCTTGAATGTTTTAACCCTGCTCAAACAAACATCCAACAAAAAAGTAATTGTATCCCTTACCTTTTTGTCAACAAGTTTCTGCCATTTAAGATGATATCAATAGTCGAATCGTGTAAGTAACGTACAGGTTCTACTACACCAAATCAGAACCAGTTTGGACAGTGCGGTTTTCAGTGCAGATCGAGAGATATCTGCAGGCTGTGATTGGAGGATATTCTGTAAGATTTTTATGTCTTTCAAATGTACATCCATCCAGTTATTAAAACTGACCATGTTTTTCTATATTTAGTACTGTCTTTTTCAACATGATGACTTATGCTGAATGTGACCACAGCTATTTTCAAGTAGGTGACATTTGGTGCGAAACTGGGGGTGGTGTGTTTAGCTTCCGGTACTCGGAAAAGGAGCTGACTAAGCTAGTCATTTTTACTTTTTTTATTGCTGCTCTAAGGCCAAACTGGGCACACGCATACAGGTAATAGCTGTTGAATGCTTAGTTATTTAAAAAAAAATCATAACGTTACTATAGAAGTCTATGGGAAAACATTTGGTTGTGTGTAACCTGTAGTATTTCCTTCAAATGTAAATAAAGAACATCAGCAACAGAGAATAATCAATTTTGATTATCTGCCGAAACAGATTCCATTGAGCGTAAAAGTCAAATAATTATTACAATTTATATGAATGGATCACCGAGAATCAGTAAGGACACGGAAGGGGTATTAGAGCATGTCTTATTCTACCGGTCATGTTTTTTTGTTCCCTGCAGGAATATCACATCAAATGTTTTTTCAAGAATCGTTGATTTGTCGACAGCATACACGGCACAAAGTGAGATACATCAATGGGGTCTTGCAGATGTATCTCTGTATGTGTGTGTGTGTGTGTGTGTGTGTCTGTGTGTGTGTCTCTCTCTGTGTGTGTGTGTGTGTGTGTGTGTGTCTGTGTGGGTGCTTGTACTAGTCCGGACTGATGCCGATTTATAGCGCTAGCCCACTGAGATACCATGCCGCAGTTTAACATGAATACCCCACTCAGACACAGTATACTGACTCTGAGCCGACCAGTCCTTGTTTTAGCCCCTTAATGCCGAGCGCCAGACAGGATAACAACAAGTACCACCTTTTAACGTCTTTTGGTATGACGCAGCAGGGGATCGAATCCGGTGTGTGTGTGTGTGTGTGTGTGTGTGTGTGTGTGTGTGTGTGTGTCGATTTATAGCGCTAGCCCACTGAGATACCATGTATGTATTCCAAATAGACTACCAATAAAAATATGTAGTTACCTTTTTACACATCCCAGTATCCCAAGCAACAGAAGCGTGTATATTCTGAACCTATATGTGTAGTGAAATATAGTGGACTCTGCACCGCCAATCTCCCCTTTGGTTCCATACAGACCCAGTCACTACAAACGAGTGGAGCATTACGAATACACTCTCACGAAAACATGAGTCAACTTGTCACGTTTCGACACCAACCGAGGTATACTTATGAATTTATCTGAGAAAACACCCATGATTCGAAAAGAAATTTCCTCTATACGCTTGTTGTTTATCTCTGTAACATACGTGGTAGCTCTAAAACTGCGATCGATATCAAAAGCCTCTGAACTTGTTATTGTATTTCATGGTGGTTACCAGGAGCTCGAACTTGACCTTGAATCGTCAAAGCTGCGTGTAGGAAGCTATGTATCTCGCAGTCTAACGTTACGTGTGAGGCCGGGACACATGTGGCACTGGCCTTCTCCCTTAATCTCGGTGTTACATAAACACTTTGTTATGTTTCTGACAAAGACAAAACTTCAGGAGATTGCCAGCTACTTTTTTCAATGGATGCAAAGACGTGAATCACGAGAAACCAATTTCAGAACATTAGAATGCCTTGAAGCCATGTTCTTCATTTGATTTCTCAACTCAAATGATTTTATTGTTTTGAATCGCAGTAAAACAATTTCAATATAGTTTTACTTTTCAGGATCACTACAATTAGCTTCTTAATTATTTACTTTGAGTAGGAACGTCTAATACAGCTCGGGAAATGTTTTTGGTCGTGCATTAAATGTCACAGTTGTTCTAGGTATCATGGATGGCCAGGATAGTTCTGGTGTTCAGTTTTACTGTTTTATAAGAGTCAGACTGCCTCTGTGGTCTAGTGGAAGAGCGTCCGCCCGGAGAGCGGAAGGTCCGAGTTCGATCCCCGCTTGGGTCATACCAAAAGACGTTAACAGATGGTAATTGTGGTTACCATGTCTGGCGCTCGGCGTTAAGGGGCTAAAACAAAGACTGGTCTGAGTGGGGTATTCATGTTAAACTGCGGCATGGTATCTCAGTAAGCTAGCACTATAAATCGGCATCAGTCCGGTGTAGTACAAGCACACACACACACACACACACACACACACACACACACACACACACACACACACACACACACACACACACACACACACACACCGTCGTTATATAGCTGAATATTGTTGCTGAATACATGTGAAGTGGGCATTTCATAAATCCCAGGAGACTTGAAAGATACATTTAGGATTATGAAAATATTATTCCAAATGAGACAAGAGACATGACGTCTGTAATTATGCAATGATTCTAATTAAAAGTTGTCTAATTGTGCCCTACTCTGCACTTCAAAACGGTGTTAAAACACTAAGGTTTTGTTAATTGTTGATTGTGCAAATTTGCTAAATTAAATTTACTACAAACACACTTTGCCACCAAGATGTTCTCCACCAGTATCTTGACAACGTTCTTGCTATTGATTCCTCCGGGGTCCGAGTCATAGTCAGCTGTGGAAATGTTTCCCACGGTGGGGTCACCCCACAGCTGATTCGGGCCGTTCACTGGATATGGGTACACATGGTTGTGAGTGAGTGAGTGAGTGAGTTGGGTTTAACGCCGCTTTTAACGGTATTCCAGTTATATCGTGGCATGTCAGCTTAATGTGGGAGGAAAGCTCCAAGTGATGCAGGTCTCAGACGTTTACCAGTTCCCACGAGCACGGATATGGTGCTGACAAACCTGGAAACATTATTTGGGCGAAGCGGGATTCGAACCCACAATCATAGGTTTCTGGTGTGCCCATGGGACGCAACTCTGCACAGCGAATCGCGGCGCCTAAGACAACTGGGCCACACGTGCCCCCGGGTACACTTGCTAAGTTCATTGGCTTTTCACACTCTTCACGGCCATCTGGCGTTAGGATTACTATAACTAAATTGGTCTAGGTTAGCACGTTTACTGTGTAATATTGATAGAGTGTTACACTTAAATGATGGTCTTAGTTGAATACTTTGTCTTACTTCAGTTGGTATTCGTGCTGTTGCATAAAAACATGCGTATGACATAGACCGTACAGTGAACTCTGCTTTTAGAAAATATTTCTTATGATGATGGAAATGTTTTGTCGCTTTTGTTAACTACCAGCAGAAAGTTTAGGATGCATGCATGTGGTGTGACTTGTCTTGTCTTGTATTGCTTGTCGCGAGTGTCTTAGTAGTGTCTGTGATACCCCTAGGCGCAGCTAGGATGGGATCCCTGGCACGCACCAGTCCCTTGGGGGACGCTGTCATGTTCCGTGACACACTTCCGTACGCATAAAGTACGAAAATGCCATTTCCATTTCTGGTAACAGAAAATGTCTGTCCTGATTGTATTGAACAAGTACCAAAAAAGTCACGTTCACTTCAGCGTCACTGTTGAATATGTACCATCTATCAAAGACGTCTTGCACAGTTCTGGTGGCAAGTGGCACTGTTGTATTGAATATCAAAGACGCCATGCACTGTTCTGGTGGCAAGTGGCACTGTTGTATTGAATATCAAAGACGTCATGCACTGTTCTGGTGGCAAGTGGCACTGTTGTATTGAATATCAAAGACGCCATGCACTGTTCTGGTGGCAAGTGGCACTGTTGTATTGAATATCAAAGACGTCATGCACTGTTCTGGTGGCAAGTGGCACTGTTGTATTGAATATCAAAGACGCCATGCACTGTTCTGGTGGCAAGTGGCACTGTTTTTTTGAATATCAAAGACGTCATGCACTGTTCTGGTGCCAAGTGGCGCTGTTGTATTGAATATCAAAGACGCCATGCACTGTTCTGGTGGCAAGTGGCACTGTTGTTTTGAATATCAAAGACGTCATGCACTGTTCTGGTGCCAAGTGGCACTGTTGTATTGAATATCAAAGACGCAATGCACAGATCTGGGGGCAAGTGGCACTGTTGTACTGAATATCAAAGACGTCATACACAGATCTGGTGGCAAGTGGCGCTGTTGTATTGAATATCAAAGACGCAATGCACTGTTCTGGTGGCAAGTGGCATTGTTGTATTGAATATCAAAGACGCCATGCACTGTTCTGGTGGCAAGTGGCACTGTTGTATTGAATATCAAAGACGTCATGCACTGTTCTGGTGGCAAGTGGCACTGTTGTTTTGAATATCAAAGATGTCATGCACTGTTCTGGTGGCAAGTGGCACTGTTGTTTTGAATATCAAAGATGTCATGCACTGTTCTGGTGCCAAGTGGCACTGTTGTATTGAATATCAAAGACGCAATGCACAGATCTGGGGGCAAGTGGCACTGTTGTACTGAATATCAAAGACGTCATACACAGATCTGGTGGCAAGTGGCGCTGTTGTATTGAATATCAAAGACGCAATGCACTGTTCTGGTGGCAAGTGGCACTGTTGTATTGAATATCAAAGACGCCATGCACTGTTTTGGTGGCACGTTGCACTGTTGTATTGAATTTCAAAGACGTCATGCACAGATCTGGGGGCAAGTGGCACTGTTGTACTGAATATCAAAGACGTCATACACAGATCTGGTGGCAAGTGGCACTGTTGTATTGGATATCAAAGACGTCATGCACAGATCTGGTGGCAAGTGACACTGATGCATTGAATACCAAAGACGTCATGCACTGTTCTGGTGGCAAGTGACACTGATGCATTGAATACCAAAGACGTCATGCACAGATCTGGTGAGAAGTGGCACTGTTAAACGTTGTATTGACTGCCGTATTGTGTATCAATAGAGATAGATGGAGAAATTTGCATATGGTATGTTAGTCACATCAGTATTGTATCAGCATGTATTGATACCCTTTCCCCATGGCCAATGGAACTCCAACTGTCTACCAGAAGTGACAACAGCATCGACAGCGGATTCATATCTAACAATTGATGAAGAACGACGTTTGGAGAAGGAGGCAAATTTCACGTTTCCAATTACTATGATACAAATAATGACCATTTTCGGGAACAGCTTACAGTTTCAAAAAGCTTTTTTATATTCCAGTTACTTCTCCCCCCATTCACAACCCCTTGCGACATCAACTGGCAAATCCATGGCAACTTCTTTTGACAAAGACAGGATGCTGCAACATTTGTCTATTAACTCCCACATAAACGCATAATTGTTTTGTATTTCCAGGTAATTGGTTATTTGAACTTCAGAGTGCGTACATTAAAATCCACTTCGTCTTGTTTTTGTAGTATCTAGCGGTTTTCATGGCCATTCCAGAATAACACTCGAGAGATAACGTTTTCGGTTACCGTGTGTGACGAACGTAACATTGAACTTGACATTGAAATCTACAAGCGTGGGGGTGTACTAGAGGACGCGTTTAACGTGGGTTTCAAAGTGTTCCACGTGAATATCCGTCACGTGTTTGGATATATATAAGTTCGTGCTGGACTAGTTTGAGACGAATTTAGCCCATAATTGTTTAACACTACTCAAAACAAATACTTGTCACGTTTTAGAGGTCTGTCCTCGAATTATGAAAGGTGGGGTTTCAGAGGTTTCTTCAATACATCTACAGATTAAATCGTGGTCTTGCCAGGCACAGGACTCGTGTGTAATGCTTTGATAGAGCAGGCTGCAGGAACGGGAGAGATAAAATGGGGTTTAACGTTGCGTTTAATATATAAAAATATATTTGATTTCTTCAAAATGTTAAGTAGTTTTTATGAAAATTTTTCAATAATTTTAATCATTATATTTTAATGAGTTATTTATGTTGACAGCGACAGTAAACGAGTTTTTTTAAAAAAACAATTCACTTATTTCTGGTCGGCAGAATACAAAGACAATGCTTTTCGGGTTTTTTCACTTTTCAATTCTTGAGAGTTGGCGGATTCGTTAATCAAGTTTTAAAAAGTCCGGCCGTATATTAGTAGTTACAACATTACTGTTAGAAATAGTAAAGTGAGTGAGTGAGATTTAACAATATGCCACTTGCATCACGACGGAGAGTTCAACATGGTCATGGATGCTGACAGGCCAAGGTTCATAATCTTGGAGTGAGTGAGTGAGTGAGTGAGTGAGTGAGTGTGGTTTTAGCAATATTCCAGCAATACCAAGGCAGGGGACACCAGATATGGGCTTCACACATTGTACCCATGTCGGGAATCGAACCCGGGTCTTCGGCGTGACGAGCGAACGCTTTAACCACTGGGCTACACGACTGCCCATCATAATTTTGGAATCTCAGAGGGGGAAATCGAAGCATTAATCTAAATTGTCCACTGTGTGTATACAATGACTCAAACAAATATTACTCTTATTTGTTTTTAAAATGTATGAAACGCCCCTCAAAGTTTGATGTTTTGGATCTTATTCATATGTTAAAAAGTATGTTTTATTGTGGCTTAACGCCGCAATAGTCCAGCTACTTTCTGTAAATAATCGAGTCTTGACCAGGCATTCTAGTGGTTGACATCATGAGCATCAATTTACGCAATTGAAATACGATGACATGCATCAACCTTACCACCCGGTCCCGTTAGTCGCCTCTTAGAATAAGCATGGGTTGCTGAATATCAAACCCGGACATTCTAAAAAGTATGTAATTTCGCTAGATGTTTAGTGCCGCGCCGAAGAAAGTGAACACCCTTGCTTGATAACGTCACAAATCATGACGGCTGGACACGAAACACATATGTGAGACACAAGTACCTACATTATTGTGAAATATGTATATCTTTAACACAAACAGGTATAAAATCGATTTTCCAGCTGCCGCTCTGTCTTCATGACTCTCTGCTTAAGGCTCTTTGTGACATTGATCTTGACCTTGAAGAAGACGAATAACCATTGATAATATGCGCAATATAAATAAATAGAAGCACGTTGTTCGGCTAAACGTGAGTGATAGAGTATAAACAAGTAGGACACATGGCAGATGATAGATGGTATAACTCTTAAAAAATATTGTGAAACTTTTAGACTGTTGCTTGTTTGTTTGTTTGTTTGCTGTTTAACGCCGCAGTCAACTATATTCCAGCTACATGACGGCGGTCTGTAAATACTGTCTGGACCAGACAATCCAGTGATCGATATCATGAGCATCGATCCACGAAAGTGGTATTCGATGACATGCATCAACCAAGTCAGCGGGCCTGTTTTCAGAATCTTATTTGCCACATTGCTGTCATAAGGGACAGAAAATTCAATGATATACTGTATATTAACTCATTACATTCATAAGAAAGGACAAGATCATGTTCATCAGCTTGTATTTGGCTCTCTCTGAAAACATTGCTAACATCGGAGTCCATATTGAACGATTCCGACTATAGTGAGTGAGTGAGTTTGATTTTCACTCCGCTTTTAGCAATATTCAACCAATATCACGGCGGGGGGCACAGAAATGGGCTCCACACATTGTACCCATGTCGGGAATAGAACCTTTGGCGTGACGAGCGAACGCTTTAACCACTAGGCTACCCGACTGCCCCGATTCCGACTATATTATATCAAGTTGAACATTAAGTGGTCTGATGCCAATGACAACGAAGGTCTTGACATTTTAGGTAGTACCATTTACATTAACATTAATAAAACGAGATTTAGAAAAAAGGGATTTCAATAAAAAATAAAGGTTCCATCTGCATGACAGGTGTGTATATGTGCGTGCATACATGACAGCTTGACCAGTAGTTATCTTCCGGTTATTACATATTGTCAATCACTGGATTGTCTAGTCCAGACTTGATTGTTTACAGACCGCCGTCATATAGCTGGAATATTGCTGAGTGCGGTGTTAAACAACCAACCAACCAACCAACCAACCAACCAACATTTTGTCAACTGTTGATATGTGTGTGGGCTTGTGTGTGATTTGTTGGCATTTTAATTTGTTTTCTTTATAAATTTAATTTTCTTTATGAATCACTATCAAATAGTGATGACACCAGGTATTTGCGTAAGGTGAGCTTATCCTGTCCTACCGTTGGCACCTATCACAAACACATGCAGAGGCAAGTCAATTGTTCGCCTACAAAAACAACATGGTAAATGACAAAGTAAGGAATTGCATCGGACATAAGTCTTTTTTATCAATGATGCGTCACAGTTGGACATATTATCTACATATCTCCATAAAACTGTTTGGAAACTTTCTTAAGGTCTCGAATATTCTAACTTTCATGAACCAACTTTTGAGCAAGGGTTGAATAATACTGGTAGAAATATTAATGGTTAAATTTGGAAACAAGCATTACTGTCGTTATTGCGTTGTTATTTTAGAAAGTTATTTAGACATGTTGATTTGATTTGACCATTGGCCTTGACTGTTATCCAGTGTGGCCGCCTTGTCATTTGACATCTCCTATTCCACAAGGACAGGGAACCCGAGACTTCTGCTAGACGAACAAAGGACTTCACACACTGGCTACAAATGCAATTTCAGCCCTTAGGTTAGCCTAGCTAAAATATTCCGTTCATAAATGCAGTGATTCATGGTACTGAATTAATAAAACAAAAACTGTAAATTAATGGATATTAATAGGCCTTCTATCCTTTGACGTCATCAGTGAAAAAAGTAGATGGCTAACAATACCACTGACAACGTCCTTAACGACACGCGTGCAATGAATCATATTAATTTAAAAAGGCGTGGGAGGATAAAGAAGTTCTTGTCAACAGGAAATGGGAAATTTCCGAAAACCTTGAAATACTGGTATAAAAAAGATTAAACATGATAAAAGGACCGACACGAGCATATTTTCTTTCTAAAAATACATTTTCACAATCTTAAGACATCTGTAGAAAACGTCTTTTGTGCGATTCCGACTAAATATAAAGCAGGTGTTTATGAATCACTATCAAATTGTCATGAAATTTGCGGAATAGGTAACGTATCCTGCCCCACCGGTGACACATTTCACAAACACATGCAAAGGCAAGGCAAGTGTTCACTTGAACTTTGGTACAGATCAAAATAGGGAATTGCATCGTCTTGATTTTGTCACTTATGCGTTATTTTTGAAATGTCATCCCCATGTCTACTGTAAAACTTTCTGAAACCTGTTTCTTGAATGTTGTAACCCTTATCAAACAACTTTTGAGCAAGGTGCTCTTTGAAATCGTCGCAGAACGAAAATATTCGAATGAATCTCAAATGTTGTGGACATCAAAGGCTAGTGTTACTGGGATATTGCTCGACATAAAGGGAAAGTTGTCTATTGAAAAGTTGTCTTTTGGAAAGTTGTCTTTTGGAAAGTTGTCTATTGGAAGGTTGTCTTTTGGAAGGTTGTCTATTGAAAAGTTGTCTATTGGAAAGTTGTCTATTGGAAAATTGTCTATTGGAAAGTTGTCTTTTGGAAAGTTGTCTATTGGAAAGCTGTCTATTGGAAAGTTGTCTATTGGAAAGTTGTCTTTTGGAAGGTTGTTTATTGGAAAGTTGTCTTTTGGAAAGTTGTCTATAGGAAAGTTGTCTTTTGGAAAGTTGTCTTTTGGAAGTCATCCCTCTTATAAGTCATACAGTCTTATGGGTGCATACAGTTTTGTCACCCTCAATCTTAATGCATACATCTAAATATGAAACAGATGAGGCGGTTTCACTGGTCTATTTCTTCTAGTTCAGGTGGGTAAATCAGTGGAAGGGAATTGGCTATTGTCCGCTATTGAACGATATCAGATCGTCGACATGCATAGATAAGCAGACCAGCAGGGAGGATGGCGTGTTGTTGTGTTGTGTTGTGTTGTGTTGTGTTGTGTTGTGTTGTGTTGTGTTACTAAACAAAATTACTCAACCGGCGCCTCCTTTCACAGAAGATGTTTTGAAGCGGTGACCGTAAAACACCCTGTCTGTTTAAAAAATCACAGATGTCCCTCACCCAAACAAACATATGGAGGCGACACTAGTGACCGAATTTTTTAAGGGTATTCTTCTCCCTTAGCTGTGACAGGATCAGCTTATCATGGGCTCAAATTTCATATTTACTCTGATTAACATTATCAGTCCAACTGCACCGCACACCCATAGGCTTCACCATCCAATGTCAATATGACACGAAGTTATAAAATATAAAGACTGTTGACATGGCGTTTAACCCAACTCACTCACTCACTCAAGCCATTTTGAAGTTATTGAACTATACATAATTATACTTAAAACTAGGCCTGAATCGTCAGCTTCCAAACGTTGCCGATTTCTAATGACATCTTTTTTTGCTACAATCAAGATCAAACCAGAATTATCCAGATTGAGCGTTGTCGGTCTTAAGGGTATTGCAAACTCATTTAGAGTCGAAAATGCCATTTATTTGAAAATCAGCAATCCTGAACTTTGCATGTGGTATGACACACGTCACTTGGGGTATCAAAGCAATCGCCACCCTGACGCATGCCTCATGCATTCCTATTTAATTGCTCTTCTTTTGTGATATTTATTAATCCCCATATTAACCCAAATAGACCCCCGTCTGGGTCAGACGATCGTAGCCCCTAAAGTCAAGCCGACGGTCAATCTCTCAAATCAACCCTTCTTCCACGTCTGCTCCTATGGCGGGAAATCTCAGCAGACGACACCTATTGACGTCATTTGGTCGACGCATGCGTACTACGTCTACGAGGTGTCGCATTGATTGACCGAAATGTATGACCCTGCAGAAATACCGTGAGTGAGATTGGATCAATAGATTGTGACGCTCGTAGAGGCTAGAAATAGCCGCTCTGCGACACAGTGCCAGTACAACGCTAACTGAATGATGCCTGTCGCCATTCAAACTTGTTTTAATCGATACTCAGCGGGAAGCGAGAGTGAAGTCAGCTTAACCGCAAAGTATGGAACTATTTCTGGCTTTATGTTTAATAATACAAACCTTAACGGTTGATACACCGTTGTTGGCAAAGGCTGTATTAGGGACTGTCGGGATTATGGTTTATTGCAGAACTTAAAAGAGGACGGCACTTTTAATCGAGTGATTTTATTTCCAACATTTAAATGTGGTTGGGTTGGTTAGAGATTGGCATTAAAACAGATGGCATTCAGACGTATGTGTAGCCATTATGTACGTATATACATTCGTTTCTTTGAATAAAGGTACGTGAATGATGCTTTGTTGGTGTACGAAGCGTGGGTATGAGTCGAAATAGTTAAACGCCGCTTTGAAGAGAATTACAGTTATATAACGTCGTGTTAGATTGATGTGGGAAGAAAGCCAGAAGTGATGCAGATCTTAGAGGTTAACCATTTTGGTGAAACCCACGTGTATGGGCTGACAAATATACATGCAAAAATCGGGATGAATTGAGATTCGAACAAGCGTTCATAGGATTCTGGTACGCCTAAACTACCACCACCACCACCACCCCTCCCCAGCACCCACCTACACACACACACACACACACACACACACACACACACACACACACACACACACGCATACTCTCTCTAGGTTTGTCAGCACCATACCGTCCTTGTAGGTTTCACCAAAGTGGTAAACGTCTGAGACCTGCATCACTTCGAGCTTTCCTCCCACATTAAGCTGGCACGCCGTGATGTAACTGGAATACTGTTAAAAGCGGCGTAAACCCAACTCACTTACTCCTATTACTACTGGGGGAGCTTATTGGTTAAATAATACAACTTGTGAAGCCAATTCGTGATGACGCCGGTCGTGATACGAGGGGATATTGTATACTCCCTCATCTTGATGTTCCCGATCCGCCATAAATAGAAGATACTTGTGAATAGCATCGTACACTGATGGAGTAAACTCTTGCCCCCTTGTTAGCCTCAGACACGTTATTATTTACAGTTTGCTGTGACATAGCCGAATACTGGAGAACCGCCTCCGTGGTCCAGTGGTAGAGCGTCCGCCCGGAGAGCGGAAGGTCCGGGGTTCGATCCCCTGCCGCGTCATACCAAAAGACGTTAAAAGATGGTACATGTCTGGCGCTCGGCATTAAGGGGCTAAAACAAGGACTGGTCGGCTCGGAGTCAGTATACTGTGTCTGAGTGGGGTATTCATGTTAACTGCGGCATGGTATCTCAGTGTGCTAGCACTTTACAGTACAAGCAGCCACACACACACACACACACACACACACACACACAGACGTGTCCATGCACGTCGCTATATAAGTGCAATAATCTTGGACGCGACGTTAAACCCCATTTCACTTCACCTCAGCGAATACTTGACAATCGCATAAAACAACATTCACCCAGTACAACTACACCTGATCTTAAACCGTAAATCTTTTATTAGAGGTCCGGTCTGGAATGATTTTTATGTTGTTCGTTTGTCTGTTTGTTGTTAAGCGCCACACTCAGCAATAGTCCAGCTATCGTACAAATAATCGAATCTGAACCAGACAATCCAGTGATTGACAGCAAGAGCATCGATCCATGCAAGTAAGATACGATGACATGCATCAACCAAGTCAGCGAGCCTGACCACCCGATCCCGTTAGTCGCCTCTTACGACAAGCATGGGTTGAGTCACTTACAGGAACAACTATTTCCGCCCGATTTTGCTGGTCACATTTTAGGACAAGCACGAGTCGCTAGGGCCACACATGCACACCCGGAATCCCCCGGGTGGCTCTGGCATAGAAGCCACTCTTCATGTCGGGTCTAGATCCTCACCCAAAATCATATGTTATCCACGCTACATACCACCATCCCACACGACAAAATTTTCTTACCTGCTCCATTGGACGTTGCCATGCTTATGATATAAACTGCTCGGCAAAAGAAAGCATACGCTAAAATCTTGGATTTGACCAAAACATAACAAAGGTTATCAAAACTTTACTGAAAACAGCTGAAACGCTACAAACTTAAGGTCAAAATTACAGCGGTGATACCTGGAAGAAATACATCACCATCGACTAACCATTTGCTTCATTTTTAGCCGGGCGGTCGGGTAGCCTAGTGGTTAAAGCGTTCGCTCGTCAAGACCCGGGTTCGATTCCCGACATGGGTACAATGTGCGAAGCCCATTTCTGGCGTCTCCCGCCGTGATATTGCTGGAATATTGCTAAAAGCGATCAAACCATACTCATTCACTCACTCACTCATGTTAGGCACCAGCAAACATGGGTGTGCACATTCTTTCGCCGGGCAGTTAAGTTGTAATGGTACAATAAACTCGGCATTCCGCGGGGATTTTTTTATGATTATGAGAAGTGTTTACTGTTTACAGATGGATGACTGCCACTTTCCAAAAGTCAATGTTCCGTTTATCAGCAATATTCCAGCAACTCAAGCCTTTGGTTCTATATTTCACAACTTGTGACGTACAATCGATCATGCTCCTTTTCAAAGACTCAAACAACGTTATAGAACTCTTGCTCAAAAGTTGTTTGATCAGGGCTACAACATTCAAGGTCATAACAAAGGTTTCAAGCGTTCTTTGGAAGACATGTGGAGAACGAATCAGTGGCAAAGTTGATATCTGATGCAATTCTCTATTTTTTACTTTTACCACATGTTTTTTTCAGGTGATAAGATTTTTGAATGGGTTTGTGACGGGTGCCGCCATGGGGCAGGATACGATTCCCTGTTCGCGAACACCTAGAAACATTACATTTTGACAGTGATTCATAAACACTTGCTTATGATATAGTCGGAATCGTACAACGGACTTGTCAGCAAGCCTGACCACCCGATCCCTTTAGTCGCCTCTTACGACAAGCGTAGGTTCCTGCAGACCAATTCTAACCCGAAACTTAACGGATCCTATCTACAAGATGTATCAATTCTATATGTATAATTATACTTATAGTGGATATTACCACAGGTCCTCCATGTAGGTTGGCATGGGTGGCCCAGTCGTCTAAGGCGCCACGATTCGCTGTGCAGAGTTGCGTCCCTTGGGCAGGCCAGAAATCTATGATTGTGGGTTCGAATCCCGGTTCGCCCCGATTATGTTTCTAGGTTTGTCAGCACCATACCCGTGCTCGTGGGTTTCACCGAAGTGGTAAACGTCCGAGACCTGCATCACTTCGGGCTTTCCTCCCACATTAAGCCGTGATATAACTCGTCTGGAATAATGTTAAAAGCGGCGTTAAACCCATCTCACTCACTCACTCACTCGTCCATGGCGTTGTTCAGAAGAAAACGATTATATATATATCGGTTCGATCCATGCGAAAAAGGAATATGGGTTTTTGTACAAGTACAGTGAAAGTGAGTTAGTGAGCGAGTGAGTGAGTAAATATTGTTTTAAGCCGCTTTTAGCGATATTCCAGCAATATCACGGCGGGGGACACCAGAAATGGGCTTCACACATTGTTCCCATGTCGGGAATCGAACCCGGGTCTTCGGCGTGACGAGCGAACGCTTTAACCACTGGGCTACCCGACCGCGTTCATGTTCATGTACCTCTATCATAGCTACACATGTACTTGGAATACACCAATCACTAACTCAAAGAAACAAGGCGACAACAAACGTCTGTCATGAAAGGAGATATCTTGATATCTATTCTGACATTTTCCGTTTACGACCGGAAGGTAGACGCACGTTCCGCTACAGGTGCATATCAAGCGAAGTTACAAAACTACCGTCAGCAATCGATTCACATCGGTCCCAAGGCCGCGGCCGAGCCTTACCACTTAGCTTATGAAACAAATCAAGCAATCGGATTTCAAGGACACTAAGATAAGGCACGATTTAAGCAAAATTTAGAAAGGGACAGATGGTGTTGTTCAGAAGAGAACGATTATATATATCGGTTCGATCCATGCGAAAGAGAGAATATGGATTCTACAGTACAGTGAAAGAACATTAATCCGGACAGTGGTGCAGATACACAGGGTCCGCTTTAACGAGATTTCACTGTATCATTGTTTTTTTCAACTAAAGTGTAACCCGTGCATGTGTGTGTGTGTGTGTGTGTGTGTGTGTGTGTGTGTGTGTGTGTGTGTGTGTGTGTGTGTGTGTGTGTGTGTGTGTGTGTGTGTGTGCGCTTGTACCAGTCATGATTAATGTCAGATTCATCGTGCTAGCCCACTGAGATACCATGCTGCAGTTTAACCTGGATACAACACAGTCTGCTGAATCCGGCAAGTCCTTGTTTTAGCCCCTTAATGCCGCGCGTCAGTTTGGGTCACAACATATACAACCGTTTGCCGACCTTTGGTTTGACGCGCCCGGGGATCGAACCACCCACCTTCGACTCTACAAACAGACGCCCTATAAAAAAAGTTCTCACGTGTTCGTTGTCTGACAACGCACAGCAGTACTCCCGCCATGCGACGTTTGTTGACGTTAAAAGAACGGTGCATACGAATGGGGCAGGAGAAACAGGCTTTAAAAATAGGGACATGTTCATCGATTAAGCGACAACCTGGGCCCACTTGCACAAAGCAATCTTAGCATTACGACAATTGTAAGCCTATGTTAAAGTGTGGGAGTTACGATCATCTTAGCGCTGAGATCGCTTTGTGCAAGTTGGCCCTGGTGTCATCCTTGTAACGCTGCATGATTTGTCAAGTTTTTAATTTGAAACTTTATTTGTTTCTTTTGGTACAAATACTATACAAACAAGTCCCGTTAATCCGCATGGTTGGTTGCATATGATTATGTCGGATTAACGAGTATGTCGGATTAACGAGAATGTCGGATAAACGAAATTAAGTAGTATCAACGTTCGTGATCGAAAATCGGACAACTACACGATAACGTACAAACACGTAATAAAAAAAAAGAAAAATGAAATGTATCCCTAATTCATCTTAAGCAAGCAAAAACACTGTGTTCATTTTCAATTTTTGTCATTATTCATTTAAACATGGTGGGTGCTACTGATTGGCCTTGACAGTTTTAAGCAACACTGGATCACTGGATCACTGGAACACTGGATCACTGGATCACTGGATCAATTGATCAGATTTGTATAATAAAAGCGGCAAACTGTAAAGAGAAAACATTTGTAATACATGAAGTAGTTTTAATTTGGGAATTAACAACAACAACAACACCGCCAACACCCCCACACACCCCGACGGCGTAGGATGTTGCTCATTATATCAATCACTGGTTTGTCTGGTGGAGATTAGATTATTTACAAATTGTAATCTGTAATGCAAAGACATTTCTGTAATAAAAAAAATTCTCTTCTAAAAGAGTCCATTGTACGACTCCGACTATATCATAAGCATGTGTTTATGAATCACTCTCAAATAGCCAGGATAAATGGTCGTCGCGAAAGGTGAGCGTATCCTGCCCCACTGGTGGTAAACGTCACAAACACATGAAAATGCAAGTCAATTGTCCACCTGAAAACACACGAGAACACATGGTACAAGTTAAAATAAGGAATTGTATTGGACTTCATGCTTGTCACTGATGTGTCATATTTGGAATTGGGGGCACGGGTGGCCCAGTCGTCTAAGGCGCCGCTATTCGATGTGCAGAGTTGCGTCCCTTGGGCACGCCTGAAACCTAAGATTGTCGGTTCGAATCCCGTTTCACCCCGATTATGATTCTAGGTTTGTCAGCACCATACCCGTGCTCGTGGGTTTCACCGAATTGGTAAACGGGCCTTCCTCCCAAATTAAGCTGACAAGTCGTGATATAAGTGGAATACTGTTAAAAGCAGCGTTAAACCCAACTCACTTACTATTTGGAATTGTCCGCATCAAAATATATGCTAAAAGCAGAGTGCATTGTCCTGCTGGGACCCCGAAAGTCCACATCTGTCCACAGATGAGCTTATTATTGTGTACGTGCCTTTTCATAGACATCGTCTCACACGCCGTACAACGTGACAACGGCCTTGGATATCAATACATTATTTATACAGGGGAAATACATACAGACTTGAGTTCTAGTCGTTTTACGTACATCTTTTATTGATTTCCGTTCATCGCCCGATAAAGGTCGCGTGTATTCAGTTTGTATCAAATTATAGTCATGTTTGTGATCGCTTGGTTGAATAATTTTACAACAGAGTTTGTCTAATTGACATTTTATAATGTGTTGCCTTGGCGTTGAAGGTCACGATGTTAAAACGCTGTATGAGAGGTTGTGTGTTCTTATGCTCTAGGAGGCTGGTGAAGCCCTTGTAAGCTAAGGAAGAGAATTTATGGATGGCATTTTTTTTATTATGAGGAACACAACGTTTCGGAGTATGTGCTTACGTCTTCATCAGGTGATAAGTGTATCACTTCTAAATGCCTTTCAAAAACCCTTGTTAGCACACACACACACACACACACACACACACACACACACACACACACACACACACACACACCGTCGTTATATAGCTGCATATTGTTGCTGAATACATGTGAAGTGGGCATTTCATAAATCCCAGGAGACTTGAAAGATACATTTAGGATTATGAAAAATATTATTCCAACTGAGACAAGAGACATGACGTCGGTAATTACACACACACACACACACACACACACACACAAATATATATATATATATATATATTTTGCGTTTTTAATACAGCTTTCTTAAAAGAATATATGTATAGCACTTAATCATGCTGGTGGAGCTGCTATTATCGTTTTAACGGTCCATTGATATTCATGAATAGACAAATGGTTGTCAGTTATAATTCATTCGGATATTATCTTGAACCCACATTACAATTACCACTTGAAACGACAGAACTAGTTTTTAACAGACCCGTGAAGATCCGGGGTAGAATAGGCCTTCAGCAACCCTCGCTTGCCGTAAAAGGCGACTATGCTTGTCGTAAGAGGCGACTAACGGGATCGGGTGGTCAGGGTCGCTGGTTGATGCATGTCATCGTATCCCAATTGTGTGGATCGATGCTCATGATTCACTGTATTGTCTGGTCCAGACTCCATTAGTTACAGGCCGTCATTTCGTCAAAAAACAAAGAAAGAAAGACGTTTTTAACAAGTGAATTTACAAACAGGTGAATGATTTGAAATATTGTTGGAAAACGTGTGTCGCCGGCGGGACTCGAACCTGTACTGTGTGGTGACAGCCAATGTCGGTTACAAGGTCACGTGACAGAACACTGAGAAATCAACAAATATTTGTTGATACATTGTGCTTCCTATAACGATATTCATGCTAAAACATAGTTCGCCCCGATTATGTTTCTAGGTTTGTCAGCACCATACCCGCGCTCGTGGGTTTCACCGAGGTAGTAAACGTCTGAGACCTGCATCACTTCGGGCTTTTCTCCAACATTAAGCTGACACGCCGTGATATGACTGGAATACTGTTAAAAGCGAAGTAAAACCCAACTCACTCACTCACGTTAAAGCAATTAGCAACACCTTTGATGAGAAAAACTGTGCAACAGATAAACATTATATCCTTGTTTAGGACTCCAGATTCTCTGTAATCCATATCAGTATGATAACAAAACAAGCAATCGATTGATAAAATAACCGTTAGGGATTTCACAAAATTTAAGAAGCCTTTTAGCAGACATTGTAAAGACGGATTCGTGAATCAAAGACGACTCACAGCAGGAATGAAAACTACAAAGAGTTCTGGATCAGGGTTCAAATCTTTCCCACAAAAATATGTTTTGTCAAAGTCTAAAAGCAGGTAATGCATTTTAAGTGTGACTGAGTGTGAAAGTAGGGATGTGTTTTAAGTTCACACACACACACACACACACACACACACACACACACACACACACACACACACACACACACACACACACACACACACACACACACACACACACACACACACACCTTATTCACGAAACTACAGGTACTTGTATGTCAATGTAAAGACCAAGTAAGTTGGAATACGAGACTCTGGCTTTGGAGTAAGTGAGGGAGTTTCATATAAGTCCGCCGTCAGCCGCGTGTCAGTGATACACTGGTTGTCATCGGACTGTTGACGACACATTGATGTAGGTCGTTTACATGGGCGACAGCCACAGGCAGGGTATGATGTTGACACACAAACATTGGGATTCGAACCCATGTGTTGCCTGTGTTACCATGTTCCCTCTGTTACCCGTGTTGCCTGTTACCTGTGTTGGCTGTTGCCTGTGTTATCTGTGTTGCCTGTGTTACCCGTGTTGCCTGTGTTACCATGCGTTGCCATTGTTACCCGTGTTGCCTGTGTTGCCATTGTTACCCGTGTTACCATGTTCCCCCTGTTACCCATATTGCCTGTTACCTGGGTTGGCTGTTGCCTGTGTTATCTGTGTTGCCTGTGTTACCCGTGTTACCGGCGTTGCCATTGTTACCCGTGTTGCCTGTGTTACCTGCGTTGCCATTGTTACCCGTGTCGCCTGCGTTGCCATTGTTACCCGTGTCGCCGGCGTTGCCTGTTTTACTCGTGTTACCTGTGTCCCCCGCGTTGCTCGTTTTACTCGTGTTACCTATGTTGGCTGTTGCCTGTGTTATCTGTGGTGCCCCGTGTTGCCCGTGTGTTATCTGTGTTGCCTGCCTTGCCTGTGTTACCTGCGTTGTCTGTGTAACCTGCGTTGCCTGTGTTGTCTGTTACCTGTATTGCCTGTGTTCCCTGTGTTACCTGCGTTGCCTGTGTTACCTGCGTTGCCAGTGTTACCCGTGTCGTCTGTTTTACTCGTGTTTCCTGCGTTGCCTGATTTACTCGTGTTGCCTGCGTTACTCGTGTTACCTGTGTTACATCTGTTACATCTGTTGCCCGTGTTGTCTGTGTAACCTGTGTTGCCCGTGTTAACCGTGTTGTCTGTGTAACCTGTGTTGCCCGTGTTAACCGTGTTGTCTGTGTAACCTGTGTTACTCGTGTAACCTGTGTTACTCGTGTTACCTCTGTTGCCCGTGTTAACCGTGTTGTCTGTGTAACCTGTGTTGCCCGTGTTAACCGTGTTGTCTGTGTAACCTGTGTTACTCGTGTTACAACTGTTACCCGTGTTACCTCTGTTGCCCGTGTTAACCGTGTTACCTGTGTTACTCGTGTGACCCGTGTTACCTCTGTTGCCCGTGTTAACCGTGTTGTCTTTGTTACCTGTGTTACCTGTGTTACCTGCGTTACTCGTGTTACCAGTGAAAAATACCTTTGCCCCAATATATAATTATGTATTGATTCCCCAAGTTTATTTGTCAGACCTTAAAAACAAGAAATGACAAAGGTTCTGTGCGACAACATCTACAAATAGCACGCCGGGATAACGGCACATGATGGTGTATTGTGGGAAATTCATTGCCGAGAGGGATATTGCGAAACAGCAGTATACATTTCCAGCTGTTTACGTACATGGGATATGCCAAACTGTATCGATCCTCCTTTGGCCGTTTATTCTGAGAATGTTGGACAGGCACTGCCTCATTCCAATATCCCCTTAAATACTGCTGCATCTTTTTGTTCAAACAGGGCGGTGGGTAGCCTTGTGTTAAACGTTCCGCTCGTCACGCCGAATGTCCGGGTTCAAGTCCCGTCATGGGTACAATCTGTGAAACCCATTTCTGGTTTCCCCCGCTGGGGAATATTGCTAAAAGTGGCGTAAAATCATACTCACTCACTTGTTCGACCAACATGTAACGACGATTACACCGCTCTACCAAACCCCGTGGGGATTATTGGTAGGAATATAAGTCCCCAGCAACCTATGCTTGTTATACAATGAATCAGTCCCTGCGATCGATCAGGCTTGGTTGAAAGCATGTCCTCGTACCCCGACGGCGCGGATCGTTGCTCACAATATCTATCACAGGATTGTCTGGTCCAGATTTGATAATATATAATAGTCCGCCGTAACCATGGTGGAATATTGCGGCGTTAAACAATAAACAAACAAAAATCGGGTGGCTCGCTCGCGTTTTTATGAGACAGAATCTGTCTTCACGTAAAAACTGAGTGAGATTTGTGCAATTCGGATACGATGACATGCATCAACCAATCGATCCCGTTGGTCGCCTCTTACAACAAGCATAGTCGCCTTTTACGGCAAGCATGGGTTGCTGAAGACCAATTCTACCCAGGAATCTTCACGGGTCGTCTATTCAAGATATCATTGTCAGATTGATGCCTGGTCTTGGCACCAAAGCGTTCGAATAAAGGCTATTCTAGATTCAATAACGCATGTCTATCAATGGCATCAGGTATCTCATTGAAAGGGTGTCAGATCGCTGATTGCATTCTGACTAGGCAATGGCTTAAACGTGCAGTTCACCATGACTCAGCAGACTGGAGACAAAAGGTCCAAGCTCTTCGATTTGTCTTCGATTTGTCTTCGATTTGCCAGGCTTCCATCTGTAATACTTTGAATAGGTTTATATATTTTTATCGGATGTGATCAATACGTGTCCAATGAAAAAAAATTGAGGGTTGTTACAATACCCACCTGTTAACAAATACTCACCATGTGAATGCTTGTCATGAGTAAAATTATGCAGTTGAATGTTTATAAAAACTGACAAAAGATTTCTTATGAAAATGTGGTTGTATATGCGACGGTGAGAGTTTGACACACATACTGTCCCACTGAAATACAGATATGACACAGCAAGAAGCGAGATTACCGGTGACCTTGATTGGAGATCAAAGGGATTGGCGGGTTCAGGGTTTGGGTGACACCTCAACACGTGTCAGGGGTATTACGTCCTACATATTGACTTACACACAGAAACCCGCTCGTTCACAATACCCGCTTTCCGCACCTGCGATGATCAGGGTTAGAAATGATCTTCAGCAACCCTCGTTAAAGGTGACCAACGGGATCGGGTGGTCAGGCTCGCTGACTTGGTTGAAGCATGTCATCGTATCCCAATTGCGTGGATCGATGCTCATGATGTCAATGACTGGATTGTGTGGTCCTGACTCGATTATTTACAGATCGCCGTAGCATAGCTGGAATATTGCTGAACACTGAACAAACAAACAAACAAACACACAAAACTCGTTCGTCGTTCCATTAAGCACAACAAGAGACAGTCATGGTAAAATTGTTACAAAAATGATGAAAACGAAAATATATCATTTCATAATCAAAAAAAATTTGTCGAAAGTCCATTTTACGATTCCGACTATATCCTGAGCATATGTTTGTGGAAAGAATGGTTAATAACAGATTACTGTGTACATAGAAACAATAAATCGTGTTCAAAATATTCAATGTGGAACAATACACAATGTTATAATTAAAAAAACTACTCTTGACTGTTTGGTTAGATTGGAAACATTTGTTAAAAATGTTGTCACATAAACAACAAGTCGTATCATTTTTTTTCGATTTAAAAAGTCATGATTCCATATGGAGATATGGACATTTTAAAGATTTCTATGAGGTGGGATAGAGAGGCCATTTACCTCGTTCTATATCTCAGCCATTTCATCCCACCTTCTACATTGCAGTGGTCGTTCAGGTAGCCTCTCATTGAAAAACTGAACCTGGGTCGACTTGACATGGCACTTCGCTTGGTTGACACTCATTTCTGTACCGTTCAGCAGTACAGAACCATCAACAAAATCAACACCGACATTGGGATTATGTCCCACATCCTTGGCTCTTTAAAGAAAACTGTGGAATGCCTTGTTTTCATCATGAGTCTTGACATGCTTCACAAGAGGATCATCAGACAAATAAATGTGTGCAAAAGTGCACAAAACAATTCTGTCATGAAGAGCCTCCACATTAATCAAACCACGCCCTCCCATCATAATTGGTAAATATAAGCAATTGAAGGAAGAGCGAGGGTGGGGGGATCTATTGTCTGACATGATTCTTCGTGTGAGGGTGTCAATACCCTGAATTTCTTGTTTCGTCCAATCAACAACACCAAAAGAATACGAAAGGACGGATACAGCATAAGTATTTGTGGCCATAACGTCATTGCAAGCGTTCAGCTCTTGAACTCCAGATTTTCTTAAGTCTACATTTGTACTCTGCCCGAGTTTTTTCTTGATATGGACATTCCGGAGTTTGTCTCTACTCTGCATCCCAAAGTACGTATAGGCCTGACCTTCCACTAGATGGTCAATAACTCCTCTCCCCAATAACTCCTCTCCCCAGAAGAATGTTGCATTTGTCGAGTCCAAAGGACATGCCGAAATCATCAGAAAGGACCCGACAATGAGAATCTGAAATTTGAGTGTGGATCCTCCATTAGCAATAAGTTCAAGGTCATCCTTGTAAAGGAGGTGAGTAAGGGGTGTTGGGGTGATCTGTACTGAGGAGGTCACGGGTGATAATCTTCCTCTTTGCTAAGCTAAAAGCTTAAAGGATTTGGTGACAGAAAAGCAAAGGGCTAAAAGAATCGCCCTGAAATATTTGTCTTCCAACAGAAATGGGTTCCATACATCTCAAGTTGAGTTGACCAGCAATTCATTGAGTAAAACAATGGTCGTTCGGGAAGGTCAATACATTCCGGTAACTTCAAAATCTAGGGGTGACTATTGAGGCATATATTTCAGCATTTTGACTGACACCATAAAAATAATTATAACTTTCTGATACTATTTGTAAAGAAAACAAGAAATAAGAAGAAAACAAGTTCAAATTGACCTCTCAAAAACATGTTAATACAAAATTTCACTTCATGTAACTGGTAAAGTCTTAGGTTACTGCAGTGCTTAAGCACCTATGTGAATGAATGTGATTGAATGACTAGTATTTGACTATACAAACTGTCAAACTCTTTAATTGTCACATTGACATTCACTGAATGACTAAATGCGATTCAACATATCAATTAGGATAAAAACTTGACAAAAACTGACATGTGGCGTCCGCCATCTTGTCAATGTTGCCTAGCGACGAGTAGCTAAGGGACGTAATTCTAAATCAAGCAGACAAAGTAGTGCAATCCAAAGGAAAGCACGACAGAGGTTAGATGATCATAGGAGTTGTTTCTATGTTTTTTAAGATTCTGAAAGTAAATGTACCAAACAAATTAACTATCGAAACTATCGATAGTTAGACAAACTATCGCCAATAGTATCGATTGTTTCAAGTTGCAATCGAAAGTGTACTATCGTGAGACAAGCAATCGCAATCAATCGATAGTTCGATGTATCGTTACACCACTATCAAAATCCATTCGTGAGGTACCGAATCATAAGTTTTTCTGTAGTCTATCCAAGACATTGAAAGGTTGCGTTGGTAATCTTTAGCCTCTTCAAGGATCATTTTCTGAACTAGCAATTAGTCCTTTCAATCCCAACATCCCGTTCAGGCTCCTTTCTGCTCCGTGTAAATAATGTTATTGGAAGCGCTGTATGATGACACAAGATCTGTAAGACTCCCTGTAAATATTTTGTATTGCGTATTCAGACCAGTAATAGGGCGGAAGTTTTTTTGATCAGTCAAATCACCTTTCTTTGGGAGAAGTATTGTTCGACCATTGCACAGTCAAGGCAGAACATTCCCTGTATCCACAAGAGAATTAAAACAGTGAAGTAATGGTGTTTGGACACATGGGAACAGTTTAAAAAAAAAAGGGTTTCGGATACCATCAGGCTCTGACGCCGTATTAGATTTGGACTTTTTAATTACATTTGTCAAGCAATCGGGTGTTATGAACACTGACCTTATGTTTTCGCGTTCACAATCATAATATTTCTCTACCCATGGTTCCTCGAGGTTATAGTTGCCGGGTATAGACCACAACTGTTTCTAAAACCATTCGGACCGCCTCCGTGGCCTAGTGGTAGAGCGTGCGCCCGGAGCGCGGAAGGTCCAGGGTTCGATCCCCGGCCGCGTCATACAAAAAGACGTTAAAAGATGGTACTTGTTGTTACCCTGTCTGGCTTTCGGCATTAAGGGGCTTAAACAAGGACTGGTAGGCTCGGAGTCAGTATACTGTGTCTGAGTGGGGTATTCATGTTAAACTGCGGCATGGTATCTCAGTGAGCTAGCACTATAAATCGGCATCAGTCCGGACTAGTACAAGCAGCCACACAAACACATACACGTGCATGCACGTCGCTATATAAGTGCAATAATCTTGGACGCGACGTTAAACCCAATTTCACCTCACCTCACCTCACCTCACCTCACCTAAAACCTTTCACTGAAACCCATGGTGGGTATTTTCTCATCAATTGTTTGCGTTTTGTTGCCTGTAAAATTGTTTTTCATTAGATTCGAATAATTTGTTTTGTTTAATGAAATTATTTTTCCTGTCCCACTTTCTTTTTGTTTCTGTCCAAACCTTTAACTTTGAGAATCAAGAATTTGATTAAAAATGTTCTCTTTTGTTGTCTTGTATTTTGGTTTCTAAATTGATTTTTGTCGTTTTGACATTTATTGCTCTTAGGAACGTTATTGTAAGTAAGTTCTATCCAGGATGTATCTTTCCTTGTTTCATTTCGTTTAATTTGCAACCGGTTTTTCTTTTGATGATTTTGTTTTTTATCCTTTTGTGTTTCAATGTCTTTGGAAACTGTATGCTGTCCGCCAGTGTTCGACCAACAGCAAACACGCAACAATTAATTTCATGCAAAGAACAGTCCGCATTGAGAGTAACTAATCATGTCATTTAATCTATCAAGTTGATTCTGTGGAAATGATTGGTTAATTTGTTTTAATGGCCTCCGTTTCTCAATCGGTAAATCACAGATTTGATAATAAAATGACATATACAACGGATCATCAGAAAGATCATCGACACCAGAAGGGTCGGAGGAGGGGGAAAACTCAAAATCTTCGAGGCCAACATCAGGGATTTCAGTTTGTAACCCACTTAGTGTAAGACACTTAGGGAAGAACAATCCGAACGTCCATTTGCAATTTCGGGTCTGCTACCTTGGAGCTGGGGTTTCATACAAAGGCGCCTGACGAGTGTTGGCAGTTAGCTCACAGCACTCACGGCGCATATACAACTTCAGTCGCCGGAGTTGGCCGCGAATATTCTGCTCTGTCAGGTATGCATAAATTGGCATGGCTTTGTCCCAATATTGCTTCGGTAATTTGCCATTTATACGTGGTATGTCTGGCCATCCTGTGCCTTGCGCACACTCAAAGATTTTCTTTGGCGGGTACTGTGCCTCCCCCTGGGGCAAGTCCCGTCTCCAGTTTGGTTGGTTTGAATACCGGAGGGAGGTTAACTCTATTTTTCTTCTTTTTTTTCTTTTTTTTTTTTCTTTTTTTTTTTTTTTGGGGTGGGGATGGGGGTGGGGGGTGGGGGCTAACTGGGTGATGTACAGTTCAGGGGATTAAATCCTCCCCATCTAGGTCCACCACGGAGAGGCGCACATCATCAGGCCCTTAGTAGTAGTAGTAGTAGTAGTAGTAGTAGTCATCCTACCATTAGCAAGGTGGCATGGGAGTATACAGTGCAGACTAGGGTCGTAGGCTAAGTGTTGAACAAACAGGGCTTATAATCAGGGCAATTTGTATTCGAACCCGCGATCATCGGATCCTGTCAAGTCTAAGGCACACAATACGCTTGAGTTACCCGTGGCATGACTGAAGAATAAATAAAATGAGTTTGCGTGAAATATTGAATTATGCGTAGGTAGCACACAGTCTCCACCGGCAGCTGCCTCCATCCTAACAAATATATATATATAAAAACAGGTGCGTATGCACGAACAGCTGGTGCACCTGTCAGTCTGATCAATACCGCGTGAAAAACACCATACTATTTAACTGTTTAATGAACCGTCGTTACCTCGCAGTTGTTATAGAGCATTGGACCAAGTGTGTTGATACCAAAGGAGGTTATATTGAAAATTATTGCGGTGAACGATTTTCATTCTGAACGATTTATTAAGCAAGGCCACGAACTTTTCTATTTACCGTGGTATGTCGGCCTAGTTTTCGGAGAAGGTCAAGGTGCTTAGCCCTGCTGATACAGTGTTATAGGCCATGTCGTTGTGCAACACCTCTTATTTGCGAACTCTGCACAACACTATTGTAATTCCAATATTTCCGGCGATACATGTGTGGTGTTGTGAGATATTCGAGTTCAAGACTACGGGATCTCAGTAAGCAATATATTGTCAACTTTCTAAACTATTAACAATATTATTACAACACGTCTGTTAACCTTTGAACAAGCATACAAGGGATTACGCGTCTGTTACCTTCTTAAACTAGTAAACTGTTCAGGGGTAGAAAAGCTCTTCAGCAACCCATGCTTGTCGTAAGGGGCGACTAACGAGATCGGGTGGTTAGGCTGGCTGACCTGATTGATGCAAGTCATCGATCCCAATTGCGTGGATCGATGCTCATAATGTCAATCACTGGACTGGCTGGTCCGGACTCGATTATTTACATACCGCCGTCATACAGCTGGAATATTGCTGAGTGCGGCGTTAAACAACAAACAAACAAACAAACATTTACTCACTCCAGGTTTGTCAGAAACATACCGTGGCTGAGTTGGTGTCTGCGGATGAAAGCGATGACCTACCAGATGCCGCGTGGCTTCACAGGGACTTGTATCAACTTTGGATGCTTACAATCAGTATGGGACAGACTTTCCTGTGTGTAATGTCATACCTACAATAAACTGTTTGTAATTATTTGGATTTAGACTGGTCAGCATAACATATTCCAAGCTGTCTAGCTAATCTAGATTTAGACGTCTGGCTCTCCGTGACTTCTGACATTCTCACTTTCGAGTAGACTGTTTTATCGATATGGGGATAACAGGTAAAGCTTCCCTATCAAGGGTTAATTAGATAATGTGTCCTGGAGGACACAGGCTAGACTAATCGATAAAAGATTCTGTCGGGCTAACTACAGCCCTTTCTGCAGACTAAACACTTAAAGCGTGAAACTACTTGAGCCTTTTGTCCACCCTGTGTAGTTTACAGACACGACTTCGCTCTTCTGATCTATGCTTGCCTGGGCAACAATGTGGTAATAATACACTTTCTTCGTCCTCGGAGCACTTCAGTGTCTTGCTTTGAATTTCTGTGATATTGCTTATGCTGAAAGGAGCATAATTCACCCAAACGTTCAGGCATGGAGACACCATAAGAGCATATATTGTTTGGGTAAATGAATATGATCCCAAGAATCGTCTAGACTGGTTTTCGTCTAGTTATTCTAATATATCGTCACTAAGAACACTTGAGTATGTGCTCCCAAACATATCGAAACTTTTTATTTTGTCTTTTTATTATATTGTTTTATGTCGCTGGTCGTATTTCGTATTGTCGTGCTGGTATCAACTGGTCGTGGTTTGATTCGTCCCGATTATGTTTCTAGGTTTGTCAGCACAATACCCTTGCTTGTGGGTTTCGCCAAAGTGGTCATCGTCTTTGACCTGCATCCCTTCCCAACTACGTCAGTGTATGATAAATGGTTCTTAGTAATATTCCAGGGATATCAATGCGAGGCACTTCAGATAAAAGAGAATGGAAACCGGGCTTTCGGCGTAACCAGCGAACGGGTTTTCCTCTTGGCTACACCTACTCTTGTCCAGGCCAGTGAAGATCCGGGTTAGAATTGATCTTCAGCAGCCCATGCTTGTACCATGTGAATATCTCGGTTAGAATAGGTCTTCAGCAACCCATGCTTGCACCCCGTGAAGATCTCGGTTAGAATAGGTCTTCAGCAACCCCAATCTTGTACCCCGTGAGGATCCGGGGTAGAATAGGTCTTCAACAACCCATGCTTGCCGTAAAAAGCGAATATGCTTGTCGTTAGAGCCGTCCAGTGGGATCGGGTGGTCAGGCTCGTTGACTTGGTTGATGCATGTCATCGCATCGCATCACAATTGAGTAGATCTATGCTCACGATATCAATCACTAGATTGTCTGGTCCAGACTCGATTATTTACAGACCGCCGTCATCTAGCTGGAATATTGCTGTGTGCGGCGTTAAACAAGAAACAAACAAAACAACCCCTCGTCCAACTTTATACGTGTTATAAATGAAATACTCTTAAAAGTGATGTTAAACTAAATTAACTCACTCAGACCCTCGACTGGTCAGGCTCGCTGACTTGGTTGATGCATGTCATCATATCCTAATGGCGTGGATCGATGCTCATGATATCAATCACTGAATTGTCTGGCCCAGACTCGGTTATTTCCATTCCGCCGTCATATAGCTGGAATACTGCTGAGTGCGGCGGGAAACAAGAAACAAACAAACACTCAGACACTCACTGTATCACGGCTTGTCAGCTTATTGTGGAAGGGAAGCCCAAAGTGATGCAGGCACGTGACAACATTTAAGCTAGTGTTACTTATTAAATTATTTCCCAGTTACCGTTTCTCATTAGGGGCGGTGGGGTAGCCTAGTGGTTAAAGTGTTCGCTCGTCGAGCCGAAACCCCGGGTTCGATTCCCGACATGGGTAAAGCCCATTTCTGGTGTCCTCCGCCGTGATATTGCTTGAATATTGCTTAAAGCGGCGTAAAACCATACTCACCCACTCATCATATTTCCGGGCAGACACGTTATTAACTTGACCACGGAGGTGGTCAGGTGCGATGCTCCAAGAATAGTCTGATCTGCCTTTAAACATGGTCACCAAGCAAGCCATATTGAAAGTGGCATTGTTGCCCATTCAGCGGTTATTTTGTGTGTGTCCTTATAAAGATATGTATTGAGGTAGCGACCCTATGTTATCATTGAAAACACGGTGCTTGGGTGGACGAGTGAGGGATGGTCGTACGTTATGGATACAGCATGACAAGGCTGTTTTAAACACAAAAGACTGTACTTTCGTTGGTCGTGCACATGGACATCACTCCTGGCTTCTGGCTGCCATTTTGGTACATATGTAAATTGGGGAATGGTGAAAGAAACGAAATCGAGTATAACAAAAGTTAAACTAAGCAACGAAACGAAATAAACCACAGTTGGGCTCAAAAGATTTTCTGACAAACATGCAATATTTGTGTTGTTGTTTTTATCAAAAATCCCTTTATTTCTGTTTGCATATACATTTCTATCCTGCCGTTGTATCCGTTAAACCTAATGTTACAAATATTCCCGTAAACCAGGTGAACTTCGGTGCCTTGGGTATCTAGATTTGTAGTGTTAGAAGACATCCACTAAATTGAGACTTGGCGCCAAACATCACAGTAAACGACATCATCTGTGGAGTGGTCTTACAGCTTGTCCCAACCTTTCGCGTCAATTTAGCACCGTTTGACATAATATTCCCATAAGGGAATAAAACAAAGACAACGAACGCAGGACTATCACACAACCCTCTCTGTAATTCTTATCGAAACCTGCGATACAAGATCATGACATTAAACATGTTTTCGTCACGGTGAGTCACTAGAATTAGTTTTGTTTCAATATATGTAAGCATTCCTCTGCATATATGTACATGCTGTTAACAGCAAACCTTCCGATTCACATTTAAGCGATATGACAGCTGTCTTGACAAAGGAGGCACTTCTCCCATGGGTATTTCCTAGCAGACCGTTACAAGTATTTAATCACGTTCAAAGACAACAGATCCATCAAAAATATGAATGTTATGACCCCAGTCTGCCCAGACACGCTGATAGGTCAGGAAGACTCCTTAATTCGTTTTAAATTTTCCCCATCGTCTATGACACGCCAGACTAATAACAAACCGAATCCACTTTTTGTATAATTCCTCCCGTCTACGTGCGTGGGGAAGGTCGCAAGCATAATTCGGACCAAGACCGCCAGACAATTGTATTCTCCACTCAATGAAAAAAGTGCCTTTAAACAATACCCTCAACCGACAATATAGTGAAGCTGCGTCTAGACCTTGGCCCAGACTGGCATGAGGATTACGATGTAATGAAATGTCACGGTTCTGAGCCTGGGTCAGGTATGTAGGTTGGTGGGGCGCTCCGTCGGCCAGGAACCCTTGCTGTTCATCATGGGCAGAAAAATTCAGTCTGGAGGAAGCGGTTAAATCGGCCTCCTGGGAGGATCGGTCGACTCTATGATTGTCAGATATTTCTGACGGTGTTTTGCTGCCTCTGTTGTGAAGATATATGTTCTTTCAACAGGTTCCGTTAACCGCACAAGCTTCTCTTCCAGTGTTTTCAGGGCGGCTGGGTAGTCTAGTGGTTGAAAAGTTGACTCGTCACGATGAGTTAGTGAGTGAGTGAGTTGGGTTTAACGCCGCTTTTAACAGTATTCCAGTCATATCGCGGCGTGTCAGCTTAATGTGGGAGGAAAGCCCGAAGTGATGCAGGTCTCAGACGTTTACCACTTCGGTGAAACCCACGAACACGGGTATGGTGCTGACAAACCTAGAAACATAATCGGGGCGAACCGGGATTCGAATCGTCACGATGAAGACCGGGATCGATTCTCCACATGGGTACAATGAGTGAAGCCCATTTCTAGCGAATCCCTCCGCTATATGGTAGAAAATTACTAAAAATATCTTCCCGAGGAAAGGGAGTTAACTGACTATAAAAGTCCAGTTTCCACCCTTGCCGAACTAGGCTGGAATTCCTGGGCTCGACCGTAGCGCCACCAGTGGTTATTACGAGTTTTGTTCCGCCTAAGCCTCTCCTATGAACCAATCAGATTCCACCTCTCGTATCACTTGCATTTGTTTCAAACAAAATGGTGGCGCCCAGTCAAAACGATCTGATTGATAATCAAGATCTATATTGTGATAAAACGGGTCTTACATAGCGAAGCGCATCAAATCACGTGAGTACCTTGATGAAAAACATGAAAAGACTTGGAAAATATCTGTTGACAACGAATTGGCGGTGCACATGCTTTGCAAATCCTGCAATCGACAGAAATCTGCACGACATTTTACAAACCGGATTTCGATTTCGGTGCGCGATATTGATTGGACTATGCATAGACTCGTTAGCCCAGCAAAAATGTAACTCCATAATACCAGCCTAGTTCGGCAAGGATGGAAACTGGACTTTTATAGTCAGTTAACTCACTTGCCTCGGGAAGATGTACTAAAAACGGCGCAAAGCTTGACTCACTCACTCGCTTGTCTTCAGACTTCAATCTCCGTGGTCTAGTGGATACAGCGTCTACCTAGACCACGGAAGGTCAGTGGTTCTGTTCCCGGCCGCGTCATCCTAAAAGACGTTAACAGATGGTACTTGTTGTTTCCCTGCCTGGCGCTCAGCAATAAGGGCACATAAACCAGAGACTAGTCGGCTCGAAGTCAGTACACTGTGTCTGAGTACGGTAACCATAATGTTAAACTGCGGCATGGTAAATCAGTGGTATTGCCCTATGAAATCGACATCGGTCTGTCTAGCACAAGCAGCTACACACACATGCATGCACGTCGCTGTGTAAGTACAATAATATTAAACGCGACGCTGAGCCCCATTTCACCTCACCCCGCCTCCGATTTCTCTTGAATGTTACCCTGCTCCGTGGCGGTAGTAGTCTTGTATGACGGCGGTCTGTATACATAATCGAATCTGGACCAGACAATCCAGTGATTAATATCATGAGCATCGATCCACGGAATTGGGATCGATGACATGCATCAACCAAGTCAGCGAGCCTGACCACCCGATCCCGTTACTCGCCTCTTACGACAAGCATAGTCGCCTTTTACGGCATGAAAATATATGCAAAATATCTGTCGACGCCCAGTATGCGGTACACGCACTTTGCAAATCCTGCAGTCGACAGAAATGTGCATGGTGAAATCCATGTTGTTTACGAACCGGTTGTCTAGTTCGTTACGCGATTTTGATTGGACTATGCATCGTTAGTCCAGCCAAAATGGAACTCCGGAATTCCAGCCTAGTTCGGCAAGGATGGAAACTGGACTTGTATATTCAGTTAATTCCCTTGCCTCGGGAAGATGTCAATGACAATGATCGTTTACCACTTTGGTTAAACGCCTAAGACCTGCATCACTTCGAGCTTTCCTCCCACATTAAGCTGATACGTCGTGATGTACTGGAATACTGTTAAAAACGGCGTTAAACCTAACTCACTCACTCACTCGATGACTGTCTGGAGTAACATGTGAATCCATTGCTTTCTCCCGCCGAAAAGTCCCATTGCTTATGGCGATGTTTATCCAGAGTCATTTCCTGACACTGTAGGACTAGTTGTTAAATAATGGTCAATGTCTGTCTGGACCACTGTGTCAATAACAGCATGGTTCTGATGCAGAGCTATGTAGTAAAAGATGAATAGAAAGGACAGAAGATGCCTGCCCATTTAGGGCCATCTTGTGTTAAACCGCCATTGTACTTTTATCGGTGTGTCTATTGATTTATTTCGCCTGCAGTTGTGAAGAAAGTGGAAAGCTCAGCTGTTTGTATTTGACTGTCTGTATGGCATTTAAGCTTACAGATATAAAATATAATGTCATTATTTTTTTATTAATAAACAAAAACATGATAACTGTACATACTCACATTGGTATTTTCAGTTTATTTTTTTCCAAAACATTATTTTAGTTACAGATGTACACAATGTGTTCGTGTCATAATATGTGTTATTAAGGAACATAATTTGAAATTAATTTATTTTGCAGATTTACATACACGTCAACGCAAGAGAATAACAAGTCTTAGAAGAGGTCTTCAGCAACCCATGCTTGTCGTAAGAGGCGACGATGCTTGTCGTAAGAGGCGACTAACAGGATCGGGTGGTCAGGCATGTCATCGTACCCCAATTGCGTGGATCGATGCTCATGATATTAATCAGTGGATTGTCTGGTCCAGACTCGATTATTTACAGGACGCAGTCATATATATCAGGAGTATTGCTGAGAGCGGCGTTAAACAATAGACCATATCAAGTATATAACATATTTTTGTTATAATTAAAACATATAGTTTTATCGTCGGGTGAATGAGAAGTCTTGCAGTGTATTAAAACAGCTGTAATGCACAGACCGAGTTTTCTTTAAGGCCTCTGTTCAAGGCCATATTGCTATCCGGGTTATCATCGGACATATTGCATTGTCTCACGTCCGCCAAGTACAACACAATACCTATACTGCTAACTCAGGGATTTTCCTGTTGTGCGAATCAATATTTAGACTTCCAAACCTAGCAGTGACATGGGGTGTATGAGTGAGTGAGTTGGGCTGAACGCCGATTTGAACAATATAGCCATTTTATTACGTCGTTGTTTGTTTGTTTGTTGTTTTACGCCGCACTCAGCAATGTTCCAGCTGTATGACGGCGGTCTGTCAATAACGAGTCTGGACCAGACAATCCAGTGACAATTATCATGAGCATAGATCCACGCAATTGGGGTACGATGCATGCATCATCCAAGTCAGTGAATCTGACCACCCGATCCCGTTAGTCGCCTTATTACAACAAGCATAGTCGTGGTCCTGGGTTCGAACCCATATTCATTCTGATAAGTATACTCGGACAGTCCTTGTTTGTTGGGTGCACCAAATTTGAGCTTGCCTCTAAAATTAATCGGCGTGATAAATAATAATGAATATCTATAACACGTTGCGTTAAACTCAATTCAATCACTCACTCATCACAGACAAACGAATTCAAAAGCAACCCCGTGTCGTGAAGATGCAAACTTTATTAAGTTTTCGCGATTATAGGGACAGAACACTTTTTTCTTTGACCAGAGAACGTGTTGGAAAACGAACACGTGACACGTGTGAAAATTGCAAACAAGTCCAAATATCCCCAAAGGAAGTAATGTAATTATGTCCCTGTGGTATCACCGTACACCTGTTTTCCAGTGCGCTCAACGTGTACAGATACGTGCTTGTGGTAATCCTTGACGAGAGCTCATGACGCCCACACGCCATGCTGCAGTCGTCCCATGTCGCCACACGTGTGTACCGTGTGCTTATGCAACTACCACGCCTCTGAAAATCTACATTGATTCACCGGAAATAGCCTCCACGACCACACCACGACTGACCAGTGGATGGACGCGTGGTCTGTCTGGCTCGTCGGCAACTACATGATCTACATGATATATCTATCTAATGAGTATATATCTATCTATTCAAGTAATACCTGCCAGTTTCCAATGATTGAATGGTAATTCCCTGTGATGCTAAACGTATAATACGTTATCACCATTCCTATAGAAGACAGAAACGGTACAAGACAGTGGGGGGCTAGAAGTGGGTAGCCTCGTGGTTAAGGTCACGCTGAAGGCCCAGTTCCACTATCTCAATGGTTACAATATGTGAAGCCCATTTCCGGCATCTCCCAACGTGATGCTGCCAAAAGGCCCGTAAATCCATACTCACTCATACTGCAATAAACCCGTGAAGATCTGGGGGAGAATAAGACAGTTACTTCAGAAATCGATGATTGTCGTAAGAGGCGACTAACAGGATCGGGTGGTCAGGCTGGCTGACTTGGTTGATGCATGTCATCGTATCCCAATTGCGTGGTTCGATCCCCGGCCGCGTCATACCAGAAGACGTTGTAAAATGGTACTTGTTGTTACTCTTCCTTTGGGCGTAGCATTAAAGGACTGGTCGGCTCGGCTAGCATTATAAAACCGGCATCAGTCTGGACTAGTACAAGCAGCCATACACACATGCGTACATGCACGTGTCTATACAAGTGCTATAGACCCGTGAAGTTTCCGGGGTAGAATAGATCTTCAGCAACCCATACTTGCCATAAAAGGCGACTATGCTTGTCGTAAAAGGCGACTAACAGGATCGGGTGGTCAGGCTCGCTGACTTGGTTGATGCATGTCATCGTATCCCAATTGCATGGATCGATGCTCATGATGTCAATGACTGGATTGTCTGGTCCAGACTCGATTATTTCCAGACCACCGCCATATAGCTTGAATATTGCTGAGTGCGGCGTCAAACAACAAACAAACAAACAAAAACAGGGAACAATTTCCTTGATATTTTATTCATAAAGCGTGACTGATATACTTACATGGTGACGTTCGACATTCCCAGTGACAATTAGCTAATACCGGAGTGAAGTGTAGATGACTTTAAAACGCAAAATGTCTTTCAATCATGACCACAAAGGACACTGCAATATAAAAGGTCTTTCATCTCGGACATTGTGTAATCAAGGCTGTGCTTGAAATGAAATAGCTCACATTCGTCACAACGTGAGACAAGTTTATGTAACGTGGCTTTAAAAATTGACACCAAGCCAACTGCTTATTACCGCTGACAGGCTAGCCCTTCAGATGCCAGTAACATAATGATGATGATGATGATGATGATGATGATGATACTGGGAGGCAATACATCTACATACAGGAGACCCGGAAAGTAATGAGTGAGTGAGTGAGTGAATGTTGTTTAACGCAACTGTCATCACTATTGCAACGGATTCCTGAACTAGCAAACCCATGCTTGCCGTAAGAGGCGACTAACGGGATCGGGTAGTCAGGTTCACTGACTTGGTTTATGCATGTCAGCGATCCCAATTGCGGGGATCGATGCTCATGATACTAATCACTGGATTGTCTGGTCCAGACTCGATTTTTTACAAACCGCCGTCATATAGCTGGAACAAACCAACCAAGTAAAAACAACTACCACCTTCACAATCAACCAAGTCATCCTATGTCGCCAATATTCAAATAGTCATGTCATGTCAGATTACATTGATTTTATCCTTCTTAATTTGATTAAATTTCATCAATGAACACATGATAGTCTTCAGGAAAGTATAACGATTAGATATTTGGGTTTTCCGAATCGTATGACTTGTTCCATTCGTCACCAATCGCCCCTTTCCGTAACCTCGCTCTTCGGCTTATCCCGGAAGAACGCGAGTTGGTCACGAATGTACTTGTTTATACGAACGATATGTGTTTTTTCACAGTGGGTTGGGCATCTTCCAGATTCATTCTTCACGTGGTTTTCAATAACAACGTGACAGTCTCTTAATGATGTGTGGTTGTGGTTTTTTTTCTGATAGACATTTTGATAACATTTCTATGGAAACCTAGAAGGGACATTGTGGCGTTGTCGCATTGTCGCCGTTACAAAACCAAGTAAAAAGTGTCACAATTAACAGAAATGCGACAATACGACAAATGGCCAATATGTCGTGTTGTCGCATTGTCGCGCTTCGGTTAATCTTGACACTGTTTGCTTGTTTTTTGTAACAGCGACAATGCGACAATATCCCTTCTAGGATTCCATACATTTCCTATTTGGACGCGTCACTAAAATGGCGAAAGACAATGATGGTGTATGATGCAATTCCCTATGTCTGTTTTCACTTCCACCACATGTTCCCGCGGTTGTTCAGGTGCACAATTGACTTTCCTTTGCATGTGTTTGTGACGAGAACCACGGTTGGGGCAGGATCAGTTCACCCTTTTACAAGCATCTGGTATCATCACTATTTGAAAGTAATTCATAGCGCATGCTCAATATTTAGTCGGAATCGTTGAATGGATTCTTTCATGTGATTACGGAAATGAATGAGTGTATATTGTTTTACGCCGCTTTAAGCAATATTCCAGCAATATCACGGCGGGGGACACCAGAAATGAGCTTCACACATTGTACCCATGTCGGGAATCGAACCCGGGTCTTCGGCGTGACGAGCGAACACTTTAACCACTAGGCTGCCCTACCGCCCCTGATTACAGAAATGGTTTTGTCGCTTTTATCTCCCTTGCATACCTGCAGGATCGTGTTAGTCGTCTGAGTCCGAACTGCAACACGTTCGATTCCCCTTCCGGCATAAGCTCAGGCGTGCCACAATCCTGTGGTCGTAGGTTCGAATCCCAGATACGTTTTGATTAGTTTCTGGGTTTATCAGCATCATAACCGCACTCGTTGGTTTCACCAAAGTGTTAAATTTGTTTGTTTGTTGTTTCACGCCGCACTGAGCAATATTCCTGCTATATGACGGCGGTCCGTAAATAATCGAGTCTGGACCAGACAATCCAGTCATTGACATCATGAGCATCGATCCATGGAATTGGGGTACGATAACATGCATCAACCAAGTCAGCCAGCCTGACCATCCGATCCCGTTAGTCGCCCCATACGACAAGCAAAGTCGCCTTTTACTGCAAGCATGGGTTGCTGAAGACCTATTCTAACACGGATCTTCACGGGTCCCAAAGTGTTAAATTTCTGCGACCTACATCACTTCGGGATTTCCTCCCACATGAAGCTGACACGCCGTGATACTGATACTGATGACGGAAATACTGTTCAAAGTGGCGATAATCCCACCCACTCGCCCAGCTTCTCGCTCACTCACCATTAGTCCATCCCGAAACACCCACTCACTCACTCAATAAAACCCAATCACTCATCCACCAATACACAAATCACCAATCAATCGTATCACTCACTGTGGCCGATTCACATTTTAACACCATACCCGTGGAATTCGTCAAAGTCGTAAACATCTGAGACTGATTCACTTCGGGCTTTCCTCCCACATTTAGCAGACACGCCGTGATACAACTTGAATTCTGTTAAAAGCGGTGTTAAACCCAACTCACTCACTCACACTCACTCACTCAATCACTCAAGAAATGGTAATGGGGACCTATTACGCCGTGATATAACTGGAATACTGTTCAGAGCGGCGTTAAACCCAACTCACTCACTCACTCACTCACTCACTCAAGAAATGAAAATGGGGACCTATTCTTCCCCTAATCCCCGTGGGAATAAGGCCACATAACTCCAACTATAATAGATATAGATTGATAAGCCATCTTGTTGAAACTGACAAATACCCATGGATAAATGAATACTTTTAAAGACCGTTCTTCCAAAATACTTCCAAAGACCCGGGATATTTTTCTAAATACAAGATATTTATCATATTTTATTTTATTTATTCTTAATCATTGCTAAGCCCTTTTAGTTTCGTCATGCGACTTATTGAACTGATCTTTGACATTTCCGTGCACGCCACCGATAGCATCCTGTGAATGTAGAGCAATGTAAATGAGACTCTCGGTACAGCGTATGTTAAACCACGTGTTCTGGAATACCACATGGTAATTCTGTCCAACTCGTGCTTATCAACATAATTATACTCTTTTCTTTTACCAAATAAACGTTAGTCGACATGTGAAAGAATATTTTCTAAACGTGATCATGTTGGAAGTCCTTGAGATTTGAAACCACAACATGTGACGTCTTTAACATCGTGTTGTAAACTAGTGCCCGTCTTTCTCAACCGTGATGGAGTACATTCGACCAGGATTGATTTCTTTTTTCTGCCTAGCCCTATAAATCAAAATGATCAGACTTATTTTATTGATATGCGACGACGTAGCGTTTTTCTTGTTCTGTATAAGCTAAAATACTGCAGACAGATGGACAGTATGAATGACAGTATTAAGAATAATACTAGTATGTGAAGGAGTTTTCATCAGAATTTCAATGGTGAGGTGAGGGGAGGTGAAATGGGTTGGTTGGTTTGTTGTTTTACGCCGCACTCAGTAATATTCCAGCTATATGACGGCAGTCTGTAAATAATCGAGTCTTGACCAGTCAATCCAGTGGTTGATATCATGAGCATCGATCCACGCAATTGGGATCGATGACATGCATCAACCAAGTCAGCCAGTCTGACCACCCGACCCCGTTGGTCGCCTCTTATGACAAGCATAGTCGCTTTTTACGGCGGCAAGCATGGGATGCTGAAGACCTATTCTACCCCGGATCTTCACAGGTCGCATTTACCGTAACAATATGGAGATATTATGCTCAATAATCGAAGATGACTCCAAAAATACGATGTTTCTGTTTTTCTTTTCTTTTTCTTTTTTTTAACGCTGCACTCAGCAATATTTGAGCTATATGACGGCAGTCTGTAAATAGCCTGTACAAGAAAATCCAATGATTGGCATCATGAGGAAACTAGAAAGAAAACTATGGTATAGGTGAAACTAAATTTGGTTTGGTAATTGTCATTGGTTCCAGACATAACGGCATCTACATATAGTCCGCGTTTGTCACTTACGCACGGGTGTCTCAGAATTTGAACATGAGACAATTTGGTCCAAAACAGGAAGTGACATGTCAATTGTATTCTTTCTATCACGGTTCAAGACACGTGCTGGAGTCTCGCTATAGTCACGCTGTATGCCGAGTAATGCTGGTGTTATATACGCACGTTTACTTTCACACCGGAATGTATTGATTTTACTTTCAGGTTCCATTGATGAAGATGCTGTATGAGAGCCTGGCGTGTAGCATGTCACTACGGACTTGTGATTGTAGACGTGGTATATGTATACACGATCTTTCGTTATAAATTGTCTACAAACAATACAAAAACAAATGCCTAGGCTCAAATAAACCGAAGTTTTATAAGTGACTAAGTTAATCCTTAGTTTAGACAAGTGTCTTGACTGTCAGGAGATGAGATGTTATTTACAGACACAATTTGGACCTTTTACAGACATTGCTTAAAAAACATGTAATATTTTTTGTCTTATATGGAGCCGAACATAACCCTTTTTGTCAGGACCCCCGGGATGCCCCCCCCCCCCCCCCCCTATCGAATTGTCGTCCCGTAGTAAAAATAAGTACGGAAAGGGATGTTTGAAATGACAGTACTTATAGTGGCATTGGGGGCACGGGTGTCCCAGTCGTCTTAGGCGCCACTATTCGAGTTGCCCCCCCTTGGTCTCGCCAGGAACCTATGGTAGTGGGTATGAATCCCGGTTCGCCCCGAGTATGTTTCTTGGATAGTCAGCACCATATCTGTGCTCGTGGGTTTCACCGAAGTGGTAAACGTCTGAGACCTGCATCTTCGGGCTTTCCTCCCACATTAAGCTAGCACGCCGCGATTTAACTGGAATACTGTTCCAAGCGGCGTTAATCACTCACTCAGTCACTATAGTGGTATTGATCATGCATCAAATATAACTATTACTAGTCAAATGTAAATGATCAGTCATAGGATGCAATCAGTTAAACGCCCCTTACTGCTGCCTTTAGTAAAACCCCGATAATCCGAACCCCTTTAATCCGAATACTGTTGGAAACGTCTATATTGACATAAAGCGGTATTACAGTGAGTGAATGAGTGAGTGAGTATAGTTTTACGCCGCTTTTAGCAATTGATCCAGCAGTATCACGGCGGGGGACACCGGAAACGGGTCTCACACATTTTACACATGTGGCGATCGAACCCGGGTCTTCGGCGTGACGAGCGAACTGTTGAACCACTAGGCTACAACACCGCCCCAAAGCGGTATGACAGTATACTTATAACATTGATCCAGATATATGTTAATCCGATCAGTTTAATTAGGACAGATAACCTTTTTAAAGTGTTTCGATTTTCTATTCAATTCCTTATTTATCCAAGCTTTACAACTAATCAGTAAATAAATACAGTGTTGAAATATAGAAATTTTATGATTTAAAGTATACGAGTTCAATGAGCAGGACTCCAAACGGGCTTTAAATTGTACCTTTAGATTGAGTTTATTATCGAATTCTCTACTTTACTTTCGGTTGAAAAGCATGTATTTGAACTATCAAATTTAACATAGAGGACAGAAGAGGTCATTAGAACTGATGCAAGTGCCCTGAGGTTCAGTTAAGGAGGGCGTCTTCATCCACAGGTGATACTGATGAAGTACACTGTAGATCTCTCTTACATAATGAGGCAACCACTCGCCTGCTCAATCGGAGTCTAATAATGCCTGCAGCGACAAATGTCTACAGTATTAAATATAGAAATTTATGCACCAGTGGTTTTCTCAACTATATTCACCCTTGAAACGAAGTGGGATAGTCCTGCCCGGGCTGGTGGAGAAATGCTAGCCTTGCTCCAAGGCTTTCCTGAACGAAAAGTCCATGGATGTGTAGTAATTCTATGCTCCTAATAGGCAAGTTTCTCCACTTCAGTCTCTTATAGGGACAACTTGTTGTTATTATTTACATGATTTAGAAATAATGATTTAAACTAATAATTATTGCCTTAGAGACTCATGCAAGTCTAGAGAAATACCTACACTGATATCATTGCACTAAAACGGTTGAGGATGTGTGATAGTGTTTTTAATCATGACATTTTCAGACATACAATAAGACAGTGGAGTTTTAATGTTTTAGAGTATACTAGTATTTGTATTTATAGTCTATAGGTATTAAAGATGTCATGAATGTTTTAATATTTGCATCAGAGAGGATCCGAATCACTCGTAGGGCATCGCATATCACAATTATTTAATCGTCTCAATACTTACGTCACAGGGGCGGTCGGGTAGCCTTGTGTTTAAAGCGTTCGCTCGTCTCGCCGAAGACCCGGCTTTGATTCCCAACATGGGTACAATGTGTGAAGCTAATTTCTGGTGTTCCCCGCCTTGATTTTGCTGGAATATTGCAAAAAGCGGCGTAAAACCATACTCACTCACTCACTCACTCACTCACTCAAAGAGACATAGCTATTAACAAATTATCCATATGGGTCAGGTGGCACGTCCGTCCCAGTCTCGTTTTCGCCCCCCCCCCCCCCCCCCTCCCCCCCCCCCCCAAAAAAAAAAGCTGACACGCCGTGATATCACTCACTCACTCACTCACTCACTCACTCACTGAACCCCGGAGTCGTACTACAAACGTCGCATTGCACCGGTGAGGTAGCCAAGCAGTTAAAGCGTCAGGTGGCAAAGTCGAAGTCCCACGTTCAATTCCTCTCAAGGTTGCAATTGTGAAGGTCGTTCTTGGTGTTCGTGTTTGTCTATGGCCCAATCTCAAGTCAAATCTTTCACACCGAGACGATACCCCTCTGCGTCAAGATCTGAGGTCATATAAGGTTGTGTTCGGCATACCCGGAGCGAACTTACACCGCCAGATTAAAATAAAACATGCGCTGGTTCTTGAGACAATCAGATGTCAGGTAGCTAAAATAACACTGCTTCATTCAGCAATACTCCAGCCAATCACTACTGCCTGTGGAAAATCGAGTCCTTGCCGGTTAAACCAGTGATTGAAAGCATGAATGACGTCCCACGCCGTCCGGATACGATAACACACGTTCAGGCAAGTCACACATCGTTTCCACCCGATCCTTTTTTTCGGCTTAAAAATTGATAATTGCCATGCCTTTGCGCGTGTTTGTGACAGTTTCAATCACCTTTTTACGTGGTATTATCACTATTTAATTGTGATTCATAAACATGGTCATAATGTTGTCTAAATCGTACATATTATGATTATGAAATGAATTTTGTATCTTTTATTTACGACTTAGGGACCAAGTTTGCATCTCAGAATCAACGGACGGAAAAGTATCAAATCAACAGCTGTAAAATTAAAGGAGAGGTCAAGGCGACGCAAAAACTCCAAAGTGCCACACCCCCAAGAATTTCAGTCTACTAAACAGATGGCGGATAGAAATGTCTTTATCGCCGCCTTCTAAAGCTGCGTTTGAAAACAACAGCAGAGATTTGTGATCGTTCCAAGGTCGTTACTCCCACAACAAATTATCATTAAACTCGGTTATCTGTTCTCGTTGCGTGCACGTAAACGAGGATTGAAACGATGCAGACAAACAGGCAATGCAGGGGCCGGACTAGTCTGCCTTACAGACCCCCGATACAAATACATATCAAATATATCAAATACAGCCCATGCAAGTCTATAATGTTTGGCAAGTCTAGATTACTGCAGTATCTGAAAATGAAGGGTCACTGGGCTCCCTTTTATTATATTGTTATCAAGACAACTGAACAACTGTTACAAGGGTACACTCACATCAACAGTGCCGTTGCATAGATCGCTTTGTGATCGTGGTCGATGTTGTCGCTCCAAAACCTCCAGGTCAACTCCATATTGTCATTTCAATAAAGGTGAAGTCACACTGAGGCCATCAGACACCAGTTCACAGTGACCTGAATTCATTAATATAGAACGTCTACGTCAGAGAATAATCACCAACTTACCTCAACAATCACATCTACACTTCCTGACAACCACACCAACAATCCTTGACAACCACACCTACACCTTACGAGACAACAACAATCTGATCTGTTTTTGTGTGACATAGGAAATATACGTCGCGTCCGAGATTGACTTATGTAGCGTGTGTCTGTGTGTTGGGGGGGGGGGGGGGGGGGGGGGAGGCTGCTTGTACTAGTCCGGACTGATGCCGATGTTTAGTGCTAGCCCACTGAGATACCATGCCGCAGTTTAACATGAATACCCCACTCAGACACAGTATACTGACTCCGAGGCGACCAGTCCTTGTTTTAAGCCCCTTAATGTCGAGCGCCAGACAGGGGTAACAACAAGTATCACCTATTAAGTACCATCTTCATATTTCCGGCCAGACAATTTATCGGACCCCGCACCTTCCTCTCTCTGGGCGGACGCTCTACCACTAGACTACGGAGGCGGTCAATATAACAGTGTTATACATGATTATATAATGGCAAACGTAGGGGACATGGCGGGCCGAGATGTATATGGCGGACCAGAGTCAAGTAAACATAATGCAAATAAAGTTTCTAAAGCATTTTTTCTTAAAGATTTCTGACTGACTGAGAATGGGTTCGAATCCGGTTCGACCCATTTATTTCTAGGTTTGTCAGCACCATACCCATGCTCGTGGGTTTCACCAAAGTGGTAAACGTCTGAGATCTGCATCACTTCGGGCTTTACCCCCACATTAAGCAGACACGACGTGATACTGTCCAAAGCGGCGTTAATGAGATATTTCAAAGAATGTTTCTTTTCAGAACATCGAGCATGTTCAGCGAACAATTAATACCAGCCATGTTCTCCCTGGAATACCACATGGTTTCAACCCTGAAGTACACCAACAAGTACACCGTTTAACTTAATCAAGCTCTTCATCGTCACTTGTAACGGTTTGTCAGTTGCCATGGCAACATATATTAATCATCTTCAAATCACCAGAAAAAAGCCGTGCCTGTTTATAAACTGCCAGGCAAAAGAAGATATACATTTGAAAATTGGATTTGACCAAAAAATTACAAAGGTTATCAAAACGATACTTGGCTAAAAACAATCGCCGAAACACTGCAAACTTAAGGTTCAAAACACAACCATGATACACGTCTCAAATGAATCACCATCGAATAACCATGTCTTGTTTGCTTCATTTTTATGCTAAGATCACTCCCCTCTAACAGGCCAAAAACACTCACGCCGGGCTCAGATCACTCCCCTCTATCAGGCCCCAAACACTCACTCCAGGTTCAGATCACTCCCCTCGACCAGGCCCAAAACACTCACTCAAGGCTCAGATAACTCCCCTCTACCAGGCCCCAAACACTCATTCCAGGTTCAGATCACTCCCCTCTACCAGGCCCAAAACACTCATTCCAGGTTCAGATCACTCCCCTCTACCAGGCCCCAAACACTCACTCCAGGTTCAGATCACCCCCCTCTACCAGGCCCCAAACACTCATTCCAGGTTCAGATCACTCCCCTCTATCAGGCCCAAAACACTCACTCCAGGTTCAGTTCACTCCCCTCGACCAGGCCCAAAACACTCACTCCAGGTTCAGATCACTCCCCTCTACCAGGCCCAAAACACTCACTCCAGGCTCAGGTCACTCCCCTCTACCAGGCCCAAAACACTCACTCCAGGCTAAGATCACTCCCCTCTATCAGGCCCCAAACACTCACTCAAGGCTCAGATCACTCCCCTCTACCAGGCCCAAAACACTCACTCAAGGCTCAGATCACTCCCCTCTACAAGGCCCAAAACACTCACTCAAGGCTCAGATCACTCCCCTCTACAAGGCCCAAAACACTCACTCCAGGCTCAGATCACTCCCCTCTACCACACCCAAAACACTCACTCCAGGCTCAGGTCACTCCCCTCTACCAGGCCCAAAACACTCACTCCAGGCTCAGATCACTCCCCTCTACCAGGCCCAAAACACTCACTCCAGGCTCAGATCACTCCCCTCTATCAGGCCCAAAACACTCACTCCAGGCTCAGGTCACTCCCCTCGACCAGGCCCAAAACACTCACTCCAGGCTCAGATCACTAACCTCTACCAGGCCCAAAACACTCACTCCAGGCTCAGATCACTCCCCTCTACCAGGCCCAAAACACTCACTCAAGGCTCAGATAACTCCCGGTTTGGCTCAAATCAACCCCCTACATTCTTACAGCATTCTACTTCTACTGTTCTGTATTGACATACAGTCCTGAAGCTTTAAGACGTTCATGTGACCTTCTTCGAGGTAGTAGGTGTACATCGACGTACATTATTATTGTAGACAGTCGGCAGTTGTGTGTAATGATCTGTAGAATGAACTTGTGACATCGCTCTTTACAAATCTGAAAGTATGTTATATTTTACCCTAAAAAGTGTCAGAGGTCTCAAACACATACGTTAAAAGTCACTTTAGTTCCACTTATTTTTTTGCTTATCATAATAATCATATCTTGTTTATGTCAAAACATCGAGGCATGAAAAGAATAAGATGCATCTATACAATTGTGTATACCCATTTCAAATACAGTAAACTACGTTTATAACGAACACGCTTATAACGAACTGACGGATATAACGAACTTATTTTTAATCCTGACCATTTGTTGTATATATGCTGTATGTATGCACAAAACCAACTACGGTTATTACGAACTAAAATTAGTGGTCCCCACGAGTTCGTTATAACCGTAGTCTACTGTACACATAATCATATTTCTCCTGGAACTTCTTTTCCATGATATGGTGTTTGATTTGGATTTCATAGTGACTAGAAATCAGAGAATATCTTAAAAAATGAATGTGTAAAATCAATCTGAAGTTTCTGTGTTCTGCTATTTCCCATTTCACTAAAGGTATGTGTACAAGGAAAAGCTTACTGTATACTAATACCTGGCTTCATGAAATTATCTGTTTACTCTTTATTATCTTTTACCTGTTGTTGTTACTGTTAATCTGCGTATCACAACATGCCATGTATATACACCTCTCATTACTTCGTGGACGGGGGTGGCCCAGTCGTCTAAGGCGCTACAATTCGCTGTACAAAGTTACGTCCCTTGGGCACGCCAGAAACCTATGATTTCGCTTGCAAGATTGAGATGCAGCTCACTCGAACTCTTTATCGAGACAGGAAGATATGTGGGGATATTATAAGAACACAGAATTTATTTTGGGGATTTAAACACTGTAGAAAATGAATTTTATTTGTTACTTACATGATCGTTGGATGCTGAACTCGGAAAACAGTTCAACTATTATATTACATCCGTTATCTTAGTTTACAAACGTTTACAGAAGTCAAGTAACAGTGTAGGTAACAAGAAGAAACTTTCAATGCACATGTTGCATGCTTTGACCTTAAGAAGTCCCTAATGTGTTACTTTAATATTATTGTCTATACTTCATTACTATATAACACATACTATGGCCTGGCAGTGTTATGGATAAACACTTCTGGACGTTGGACAAATCGTCTAATAACGGATGTTGCCGTATGATACGACAAGTGTGCAAAATTCCAACAAATAGAAACACGTTTGTTTGTTTGTTTGTTTGTTTGTTGTTAAGGTTTGTAATTAATAGAGTCTAGACAAAACATTCCAGTGATTGACTTCATGAGCATCGATCCAAGCAATTGGGATACAATGACATGCATCAATCAAATCGCCCAGTCTGACAACCGGATCCCGTTAGTCGCCTCATACGACAAGCATAGTCGCCTTTTACGGTAAACATACCTTGCGGGAGACCTATTCTAAACCGGATTTTCACGGTTCTAGGAACGCGTCAATGTGTTTCAGCAACAAAGTAATTTTGAAGCAATGCTTTTCACATTAGTATTAATTTTCATATATATAGCACGACGAAATAGTCTAAAGATACACAGTGTATATTATGTTAGAATAAAATAGTAATAGCCATAATTGATACAATCAACAATGGACATTTGAAATAGCACAGGGTGTGATTTGGGCCTTTGAGGGTGTTGTGTGCTGAGACTAGGTGTGTGTGTGTGTGTGTGTGTGTGTGTGTGTGTGTGTGTGTGTGGTGATCTAGGGTAGACTTGGCCTAAATCACTCCAGAGGGATTTAAGCCGGGGTTTGAGTTGACCATTCTACACCGCCAGTTTATATTGGAAGTTGCGTTGAACAAAATTGACCAAAAACCCCAGAAAATCACAGTAAGGTAAGACACATTGCCACTGGAGGCACGTCATATCAACTGCCAAACAAAACCGTCATCATACAATTTCCCTACGTCTCTTGTATGTACTTTAAACTCGTTTCAACTGAGATACTTATTGACATACCGAGAGGAACTAAAAAATCAGGAATGACTCTATTTTGTCTGATGGTGCAAAAATAAAATAAATACGTCAATATTAGACGTTTTTAGAAGAAGAACTCATTTCATTGATGTCAAAGGTGTGTTATATCGTTTTATTCAAGGTGGGAGAAGATCCAACCAGCTTGCAAGGCCGCATTATCCACAAATATTCAGAAGCAAGGACATTGGAATAAAGGTTTACCGCAAAGCCGATCGCCAGCAAAATTTCGTCAAACAACCTTCAACTATCAGACGTTGGTTGGGCGTTGTCCGTCGCCTCCCGCATGTTCCTTGTATGGACCAGCATACCTCCAAAGGTGTCAAGGTCGCTCTTTACGTCATAGCGGGGGTGAATCATTGCAGAGAACGATGAAACTACGTCTGTGTCAACATACGGCGTAAACACGGCGTACATCCGACATGGCTGCACTGCGAGGAATGCCACACACAGCCAAATTTAGCTCACTGGCTTTTTCTTCTTGGGTTGTGTACATTGCTGGTACTGACAATTCACCTGGGAGTGCGCTGCGTCTTCCATTCATGGCCCAGAACAAGCATTCGTGCTTAAGCCTATCAGGAAGAGAATTACAGTGGCGCTTGTCCGTGGATCGAATCCGGTTTAAGTTCAGAATTAGCTGGCCTCTCTTTCTTAGAAAACTGCTGAAGACGTTCAAAGGATTTCCTTTCTTTTTCAGAATCATGTCGTTCGTATGAGTGTAATGCGGCTGGAATGTCTCTTCCTGTCTCGTTTGGTAATGTTTGTTTGCTACCCACTGGCCCTGTTTTCTTCTACAGGCATTAGTTTGTTTGTTTGTTTGTTTGTTGTTTAACGCCGCACTCAGCAATAGTCCAGCTATATGGCGGCGGGCTGTAAATAATCGTGTCTGGACCAGACAATCCAACCATTGACATCATGAGTATCGTTCACGCAATTGGGATCGATGACATGCATCAACCAAGTCAGAGAGCCTGACCACCCGATCCCGTTAGTCGCCTCTCACGACAAGTATAGTCGCCTTTTGCGGCAAGCATGGGTTGCTGAAGACCTAATCTTCACCGGTCTACATGCATTAAACTAATGAACAAGTCTCAAAGTACAATGTTTCTGCTTGAGTGTCTGTTAGTCTGTCTGAATGAGGAGGTGTCTTTATATTGTTGGGCAAAAGAAAGAATTAATTTAAAAACTAGATTTGACCTAAATGTTACAAACGTTACAAAACGTTACTAGGCTGAAATTATAAACACTGCAAACATAAGGTCAAAAACACAACTGTGATACCCTTATCAAATACATCTCCATCAAATAACCATTACTTGTTATTTCATTTCAAGCCACCATAAAACACAGCTGTATACTTTCTTTCGCCCGGCTGTCAGAGCAGGATGTATATAACCTAACCAATGCCAGGCAAACAAGGGGTTGATAACAAAAGTTATAATCCACCCTGTCGTTTTATAACACAATTACCCCATTAATACACAAACAATAAAAAAACACCCGTTCCTCGGAGCCCATACTCTGCCCTGTCAGTGAGTATCTCCGGTTATTCTTTTCAAAAGGATGTATATCCTATCGAACACAATATATCGTTCAATACAGCCCGGCCCAGTGCTTAATTATATCAGTTAAACTTCTAGGGGACTGACCATTTGATTTTCTGGTGGGCGCCTGTGAGTTTTTTTTGAGACAAGATATTTTTTTCAGCTTCAGATACAAAAACAGATATTTTTTAATGAAGTCTATGACCCTTAAACATTTTTTTATAGCAACAATGTACTTTTATGTCAGACATTTCAACACTTATTTCTAAAGTTGTTTTATCATTTGGACAATTTATTTATTTTCGACGAAATCCCAAGCCACCATCCGAAAATGATTTGTCACGAATAACACGACAGTTACTGACAAAAAAGTTACTACTTAAAAATACGTTTCATTAGCGATATTTCAAAGTCGATTTGGCAGGATATTCAAAACTCAAATTAGGTCATGCTGCTTTGTTGAAATAAACCTTCCTTCGTTTCCCTGAAAACAGGGAGAAAAAATGCTATAACGAGGCACGAGCTAAAGCTCTTTCTGGAAATCTGAAGAGACTGTTTGACTTCCGCATTGCCCAGGGTCAATCAATATTTAACCATTGGTGTTCCGCACTTAAACCACGTTCAAAACAAAACAAATTGCATGCACAGGGATTACCATCACCGAGGCCGTTTATTCTCCGTTGAAAAAGTCCTCGTGCAGTTTCATAGATCGTGGGATTGTTGAAGGTGACAGAGGATGTACGGTGTCACTGAGGGCAACATTAACAGGGATTTACATGTGATGGCCTGGGGTGATGTTAACTCTCCATGTTTAAGGGTTCGGGACAATAAGTAAAAAATAAAAGCAAATTTTATCTGCACTTACATTAAATGCTTGACGTTCTCATCAATAACAGTGGGGCACGGGTGGCCCAGTCGTCTAAGGCGCCGCGGTTCGCTGTGCAGAGGTGCGTCCCTTTGGAAGGTCAGAAACCTATGATTGTGGGTTCGAATCCCGGTTCGCCCCGATTATGTTTCACCGAAGTGGTAAACGTCCGGGACCTACATCACTTCGGGCTTTCCTCCCTCATTAAGATGGCACGCCGTGATTTAACTGGAATAATGACTTTGTTAAAAGCGGCGTTAAACCAAAATCACTCACTCACTCATTGATAACATCTATATGAAATGTGGGTTGATACTTTTAGGCATACCCATGGGCACCAATCTGTCACCTGCGATGGGAGCTGATGGGAAGGGATGACAAGTGATGTAGAGGATGGCGGGGATGACAAATGATGTAGAGGACGGCAGGTGATGAGAGAGAATGACATGTGATGTAGAGGATGATAGTGGTCGACAGGTGATTATGAGGATGACAGGGATGAGAGGGGATGACATGTGATGTAGGGGACGGCAGGGAATGAGAGGATGACACGTGATGTAGAGGATGACAGGGATGAGGGGGGATGACAAGTGATGTACAGGATGATAGGGGATGACAAGTGATGTACAGGATGGCAGAAGTTGTACAGCGACTTCTTTATTTTCTTTTGTACATCCTTATTTATTTTTTAAATTGTAAGAATTTCCTTGGTCTGCCTTAAGTCCTAACTCACCGGCATTTGAAGTTTTCCCTTCAGATTTGTTGTCCTCTCCCGTCAATTTCTCTTACTTCACAAACACTCCAATTCCATTATAAACCTTAAGAAGTGAAGCTTATTGTCTCTTCGTTTCCCCAAGCAACAAGTTTTATCAGTAGCGGTCGCAACAAATATCATTTTATTTATTTGCTCAAGGGAGGGAAACAAGCGTGTGTCGTGAGGTCGGGTAACATCAAAAGTGTAACTTCGGAATGAAAAAAAACTCGGAAAATGTGGAACCGGACCGGAATGTTGCGTGCAAAAGAAATAACGCACAGGGTAGGGTGCTAACCTGAATATATTCCAACTGATGTCAAAATCGTGACTCTTCGCTCCCTCGCGTTCTTAATATACCTCATGCTTGGAGATGTTTCATAAGATACACACACCTTAATGGCTGCTGCACGTTTTATAAACGATTTGGTTGCACAAATCCGTGCTCCATAAAGTGTTGTGAAGAGGGCACATGTACTGCTGCTGCAGATAGTTTATTCATGATGTAAAGGATCATTGTTCGTGCATCTGTGATTCATTTTGCAAAAATAATTATAGCTTAAGCTGTATAAGTTTGACTCGTAATCTCGTGACTGTTATATAATCAAAACCATACTGAAAATAGATGTCGTCCACATTAGCATTACATTATTATGATTATGATTATTATCATCATCATCATCATCATTATAATTATTATTATTATTATTATTATTATTATTCTATTAATGTTGTTGTTATTGTTGTTGCTGCTGCTGTTATTATCATCAACGTCGTCAGGAGATTAAATTAAATAAATACAGCAAAAGGGGGTTTGGATTATTATTATTATTATTATCATCATCATCATCATCGTCGTCGTCGTCGTCGTTGTTGTTGCTGTTGCTGTTGCACAACAATATTATTGTTGGTACTGTTGTAACTGTTGCAGCTGTTGATTCTTTACAGACCGCCGTCATAAAGCTGGAATATTGCTAAGTGCGGCGTTAAACAACAAACAAACATTAACACCTCGTTAAATCACACTCCATAACTTCGATGTATATCGTGTACGGCTATTCAACTCTCTGATGAGGGCAGTCTATTCAATTAACGCCATTG